>NC_086204.1:10580075-10883106 GCF_035770615.1 Melospiza melodia melodia | reverse complement strand
CAATCTCCCATACATAAACAGTGCAAGAAATAAAATTCAGATAAGCTTCTGAACTGGGAATTTAAACAATTCTTAAATTATCATGCAGACATAGCATTTTAAGCCATGCTGGTTTGTATTACAGCATTAATGGTATCCCTTTTACTTGAAAAATTGATAGCCATTAAGCTCACTGTGACAACTTCTGCCAATCCACTCTTTTCTACAGTACATTATACACAGAGGTATTCTGTTGCATTCAAAAAGTAAAATATTACATGTTTCTACTGAAAAAAGTCAATATTTTACTTTTCCCCCTCCAACATGTTAGCTGGTTCAAAATAATGTCATGTAGTAAAAACAGCAACATTTTTCCCAGGTTAGATGAAAAGAAAGAAAAACCCCCACTATATAATGGACCGTAATCAAGAAGTGGTTACTACTTAGCCAACCTTTGAAGTTCAGATTTTTATTTTTTTTTACTAAAAACGTTGAAACTATGGAGATGTTATCAAGGTATGAGCTCTTGTTTAAAAGTGATGAATACAATAAACCTGAAAAAACAGTGGAAGTAGTTTTTCTTTCATGTGTGTGTGTAACTAGTTACATACAGACTTGATTAAAGTGTTCCTCAACTTAGGTTTCTATACAAAATTCTCATTGAGGCAAAGAACAAGGAATGCAATTAATACCAAACTGTAAACACATCATTCATGTTACTCTGAGTGCACATCAACAACAGAAGAGTTCTCCTCATAGACTTTGGCAACAAGACTACAATAGGTCACAGCAGCATGAGTTCAACATGGAAGACTGAAAGCACTGCAAAAGAATATACTAAAAACACCAAGACCTCCTAGATACCAGAAAAATCAGTGACAGGTGTCCCTCCTCTTGGTAAGACACTCTCCTGCTCAACTGCTGCTCTCTCAAAGGCTCATTATTATTACTTGTTTGGACAGTTCCATAGTCTCGGTCTCTGTGCTTTAGCTGCATAGTTGCCTTTGTTTGCACTCTAACCATTGTAGGTCCAAAGGGTTACAGTTCTGTCTGCAGAAGATGACAAGAAGGAAAGATCTTGTGTGTGCCACCTGCACTGAATAACTTTGTCCTTGTGCTCCCCTACCACCATCAGAGGAAGCTGCTTCGTCAGGTCCCCTGTGAAGAGGAACAGAAATCATTACTCATGCCATGAATCCATATCCCAGCCCCCGGGTGGAGGGTCTTTTTTAAACCACTTTGCTTACTTTAAGCTTGCATCTGTATTTCACCTTATGAAGCCCACTTGAGTCCCTTTTCTCTCACACACACGTTGAGCATAACAAAAGGCCCCAGTGTTTCAATTTTTAGGCCTCACTGGACGACGTAAAACTTAAAAATGCAGATCTCCACCGTTTTTACACAAGGTGATTAAAATTTAATGGTCCAAGAGAATCAAGTCAATTAGACATACCCGATATCTTTCCTATTCTTAACTTATCACGATAAAAATGAGAATCACTATACTTCTTAGGGCTTTTTAAAAGGGTCAATCTTATGAATACTGTCTGAAAGCAATGGCCATTAACACCAGGCAAGAGTGTTAATCAGTGGTTTTACTGTAATGAGACCGTCACCCCAAACCAAGATTCAGTTCACAGCCACACAACTCAGCCCATTTCCACCAGACACCACCACATACATACACACCCAACCTTTCAAAGCTCTACCATTTTTCCCCCTTTCCAAGTAAAACCTGATCCTTGAACCAAGTCCTCAACTTCAGCGTGAAAAGAACAGGAAGGCAGCCTGTGACGCTGTGGCTGCGTTACCTTGCAGGTCTGTCACCTTGATCTTCATGTCGTAGGAGCCGGTGAGCAGGTAGTGCGCGCCGGGCGAGAAGCGGACGGAGCGCACGTCGCTGCCGTGCGGGTGGTAGCTCTGCACCATGCGGCCGCCGCGGATGTCGTACAGCATGCAGCTCGAGTCCTCCTGGCCCGTGGCCAGCAGCCTGCCGCTGGGATCCACCGCCACCGAGGCCACCGCGCTGCCTGCAGGCCCACAGACACCCCACGGCACAGTTAGCTGCAAACTGCCACCTTTTTTTTTTTTTTTTTTTAACACAAGAACATGCGTTGCAAAACAACACCGAAAGCTGGCCTCAAATTTAAGGTGATGCTGGCGGTTGGGTTTCTTTCTTCTTTACTTAGAGAACTTTTTCCCGTAAGTTGCTAGGAAATTAACTACTGGGTACTTAAGAAAAACAAAAGAAGTGGCCAAGGTGGGGAGAGGAGTGCAGCATCTGTCTACACTTCTTTTTCTCTGGGAGTTTCTCTCGGAGGGGAGGAATACAGCGGGATTTGGGACAGGTAAAGGACGGTGCTGGCTGCGGTCTCTCTCTGTGTTTCGGAGGACAGTGGGGCCTGCGGCTCGGGGAAAGGAATTGGCTGCCACCGCCATAACGCAGCCGGGAGCTGCCTCGCTTCTTTTCCGTATCCCCTTGCCCTGCCGGGACGTCCCGCAGTTCCAGCTACTGGAAGCTGCTGCGGAGCTTCGGATACATCTTGTCCGCCACCCTGGGATTTCTGCCCATCCCTGCCGTCCCAGCTCGGTGCTCCTCACAGCCCTACTGGGTCAGCGGGATCGGCTGCCCGGGGTTTGTAGAGCGAAGCCTCTCCTCCATACACCCCTGCCCGTGCGCTGCCCGAGCCCGGCCACAGCGCCCCCTGCAGCCGCGGCGGGTCAGCGCACCGGGAGCAGCAGCGCCCCTGCCGGCGGCGGCCGGAACTGCACCAGGGAAAGCGCGGGCAGAGACCCGGCCCTGGGTGCCTGGCTCTGGATGCTGCTAACGACAGAGCTGTGGATGTTTGCCTTGTTATACATGCTAGTAAAGAACTGTTATTCCTATCCTCGTGTCTCTGCCTGAGAGGCCCTTTATTTCAAAATTGTAATAATTCGGAGGGAGGGAGTTTACATTCTCCATTCCAAGGGAAGCTCTTGCCTAGCGGACAATCTGTCTTTCAAACCAAGACAGATGAACATACCCAGCTAAAAATAAAAGAGATTTTATGGTTCAGCACTAAAACCCCTGAAGCCATAATTCACACTTGAATCAGTATTAAAGCTGCATGAGAAAGTATCTGTTCCATCACAGGAAAAAAAAAAAATCAGTCTTATGAAATAATGTGGAATACTGCAAGGAATTCACCCCGGCCCCAAAAGTTTCAAGGACTTTAGATAGGTTGCTGTATTTGAATGCACTTAAAAGTGTCTGTTTGAAAGTCATAAGGCAAAAGTACTACCCATCTTCTGAAAGGAAATACTACTTTAGGAAAAACAAACAAACCAACCCCACAGCTATAGATACCCTCACAGGTTCTTTCTTTAAGTTAAGCTGCCCTTCTGTGCCACAGCCTCCCCTTACATTCACTCTATGTGACCTGGACATCTTCAAAGTCTATTTTCATGCCAGGATGGCTAGAAGAATGATAGCAAGTCTTGCCTGTTCCATGAAACGTTGTTCCCACAACACGAACACAGCTTGGCACTCTCAAATCCCAAAATCTTACAGTCTTGTCTTGGGATCCAGATGCAATCATCCAGCCACTCCATGTATAAAGTGCTAAAATATGTCCTGTGAACAAGAAGACTTCTTAATTTGATTAAGCATCATTAACCCAACACTGAAACATTATAGTTGGGACTATTTTTTGCATTCGGAGACCTACAATCCCATGGAAAACCTGCATTTTGCATGATCCATTGCACCAGTGTATGGCAATACCCAGCTTTGTGTCTTCTCTGGAAAGAGGTGTGCACTCTCTCCATTAAATGAACAGCAAACATATTTAACAACAAACACTTTATTAGAATACAATACAGACTGAAAAGTGTGACAGAAGCCACACTGTACCTACCAGTGTGACCACTCAGGGCATGCAGGCCTTGTCCACGTTGACAATCTGTTGTGTAAATGTTACAGTCCCCTGCTCCAGCACTTATTAAAATAGCACCACCACTTTCTGGGCCTTCCATAAAAGCAAGGTCTCTGATTGTCCCATCGTGCATGCTGAATTCCAAATCTGGTCCTAAAATAAATTAAAAATCAAGGAACAAAGTAAGGCATACATTGTTTGTTAGTGCTGTGCTCTTTAAAGCAGCTACAGAGATCATACAGAGTATTTTAAGCAAGAGTGAACACATAGCTGTGCACTTCAGTACAGAACGCACCATTTCAGTTACTACAGTTCAAATGAAATCTCCAAGAACCTTGGGTTTGCTTGAGCTTCCTACTTTCTAAAGCTTTGGCAAAATGTGCATTGATCAACCATCACCACTGCCAACTGCAGGCAAGGTTTCTTAGAGAGCACATTCATTTCTTTTTGTAAACTCTGGTGTACTCAAAAGGTTTTCTTTGCCAGGAGGAAAAGATCATCGAGAGCACTGCACTACAAAGGACAAGGCAGACTAAGTTCAAAACAGAAAAGGAAAGAGCCACATTCAACATATTGATTGGAAGGGGTGGGCATGGAATGTTAGCTTTTGCTAGGACAGAAACCTTTTTAAGATAGATGAGAAGAGAGAAGTAGGTAAGAGAAAAGGGAACTAGGAGTGGAAATAAATTCTTAGTGACAACCATGCTCCAGAAGTGGGTAAGAACATCTGGTTGTTTTACTGTTTTACTGTGGGGAGGAATTTGCCAAGAGATAGAACAATACCAGAGTCCTGCAAAATGAAACCAAAACACAGTCACCCAACCCAAACAAAAGCCCAAAGATAATTTTAAACCTCTCAGTGGTTCATTGCTGGATAGAGACTACAGTAAAAAGGAAAAGAGACTGCATTAAAATATTGGAATAATATACAACTGAATATACAACACAGTACCTGTTGCATTACAAGTTTCTGCATTAAAAGGCAGCACTTTTACATATTTATCATTAGAACCAGTAGCCAACAGCTGTCCACAGGGACTCCAGGCTACACAGTAGATTGATCCTTTATGATGCTTATTCCTCTTGAAGCGAACTACAGGTTGTTTAGGAGTATTATAAGCACTGGCAAAAGAAAAAAAAACCCAAACATCATATTTCTTTTTATTTATAAGGGAAACAAAGTATTTTAAAATGAAGATATTATTTTTCTGTTATTTTGGGTAATATGAAATTCATATGACTACTTGCACTGAAACATATGCATGTGATCAAAGACAAAAGGATCTTCTCCTCATTTTCCAAGTTTTCCATCATCTTCCCCTTCTATCTGTGGCTGAACATGCAAAAAGAACTTACCCAGTCCCTTCATCTGTAAAGGGTTGATACAGATAAACTACAGTAATTACCAGCTAAAAATAGGACAAGAGCAAAAATAGGACAACAAAGCATTATCCCCAGAGTCCAAAACTGGTGTGAATTTTCTCTACATCCTTTATATGTCAACAACTTAATTCTATGACCACTTTTGAATATGCACAAGTTCAATTAAGCAGCTGTAGGCCAAGCCTGTGCAAGAAAAACAGATTTACCACTCTACATAAATGTAAAAACCCTGACAGCATCTAAATATATCATAGATAATTATTTGTAGAACCATATCAGCTTTACACACTGCTGAAATAAAAGCAACAGTCCCAGTAATTTATATTTCCTTGATTGCAATCAATTACCTTCCGACAATGCTCTTTTTCTGCTCTCACAGCAGGAAGAAATCAAGTACTTAACATAAAGTATTGCAGTATCCATCTCCATATCAGTCCAGTAACATCAACAGGAGGAATTCAACAAATTAAATTGGTATTGAAAAGGTTCATAAACTTTATTATAAATACTTGAACAGAAGAGGCAGAGAGAAAAGACAGAAGACAATCTCCAAAGTTTTTCAAGAAGCTTGGATGATTAACATCGCTTTAGTAAAGAATACTAAAGTAAACCCACATGGCAGCTAATTTTATTTTGCCAGAGAGGAAATCCATTACAGATTAGTATAAATCAGGATCATTCAACACACTGCAGAGCTCCCGAAATGGCCTAATGCCTCATCTCACAGAGGATCACTGACTCTCCCAGGACATGGGAGCACCTACCCAGGTCAGAGATCACATGTTGCCAATCCACTGCATGGAAGCACCGTGATTATTTGAGCAACATTTGCAGAACTGTAACATGTATTTATCAGTGTTTAACCTTTAAGGTGTGCAAAAACCCCCACACTACTATTACACCTTTAGAGAACAGAAAAAATGCAACTCCAAATCAACCTGTCTTGAATAATTCATCAGTTTGAAGGACAAGTAAAAAAAAAATTTAAGAGGCCCAACAGAGCTTAAAAGAAGAACTATTCTACACAACCTCTTAGCAAAGTACATAATTTTGAATGCTGTCTAGACCCATGTTGTTACAAGGATTAGAATATCTTTAAGATGATGTAATCTCTTTGCTGACTTGTAATTCCCATGATGAAGTATTTTAGGCAAAGTGTAAGCACGGTTGAAATCAACAATAAGTGGAAGAAATACAAGTTCAGAATCAAGGAAATCTCAGTATTCCTCTCATGTCCAGATGCACTGTGTCTCTTGTCACATCAGATCATGCACTGCAAGTACAGACTAAGGCTGCTGAGTTGCTCCAGCCTTTCCCAACAAGCAGAATAAGCAGCTGTGCAGGAGCCAACATGCTTTGCACTGCTTACCAGTCAAGAGGCTGTTTGGGCTTCAAGCCCAGTAAGCTGCCTTGTATTAGGTAATAGAAATTCCTTTTTTTTTGTTGTGTCAAACATTGCTCATAAATATTTTGAAATTAAACTTCAAAGGGTACCTTACTGATGATATTTGAGAAAAAGAAAAATCAGATTACTTTTTGAACACTTTGGAAGCCTGAACATCAGTCCTAAAGTGGGAAGATATTCCAGATAAAATCACTGTGCATACTCCTTATAAAAAAGTTTTAGATGCTTGCACTTCTCCCCTCCTCCAAGAAAATAACGTAAGTGAAGCAGAATTAAGGAGACTGTTAATTGATGTGATATTTCTTTTCATTTATGTTTTCTCCATCCTATTAAAAATGGGTGGAAACTAAAATACAGGTTCACAGTAAACTACAAATGGTGCTTTTTCAGTCAAGGAACCAATATACGTAGAAAAAAACGTTTAGAGTAAAAGCAGGCCAACAGACATGCTCTGGCAAGTTTTGATGTAGAAGTCAAGAAGATACAACTTTCTCTACTGTAAAGTCTGTCCTCCTGCCAGAAACTGAATCTTGTGAAGCTCAGCTTGTGCTGGCTTGGGAACTGACACATGCCTTTCTCCCACTGCTACAGCTGGAATATCAACACCACAGGCCAATCAGCAAACTCAAAAAAGCTCAGCTGCTGGGACAAAAAAAAAAAAAAACTTTTATAAGGAAAAGCATGGTCTTGTGACAATACATCTTGTAAATAATAGAGAGCAAAGCAGCAGCCCACAAATATACAAATACTTCAGCACATTATCTTATTTTTGCTTAGCAGTTCAGGATTCCAAGGACAGCACTGCTGTATTTATGACAATAAAATAAAGATATGAAATGTACAGGTATCAGTAGCTGCAGAAGAAAGAAGTGCTATGATACAGAAAAATAAATGATTATATTAGCTTTCTTACCTTGGGTCAATTACTTCTGGATAGGCACAAACTCTCAAAGTTTTAGAGTTGGAACCAACAGCATATAAACTCCCACTGGGATGAAAGGCTACAGCTCTGACAGCTTGTGTGTCTTCTAGAGTATTAATGCAAATAAACTGCTTTTTTGATTTGTCATCCTGTGTAGAAGGATAACAGTAAAATTAGGTTCTTCTGTGTAAAACTGGACATTTAAAGTAGGTGTGGCTGCTTTGTGGAATAATGTAAAGCTACTGTAGCCAAGTATTAACAAGTAGCAGCACAGCAGGCTGGATCACTCAAAGCACAGTTCTGTAAGCAATGTCTACTCCAAGTCCAAGAATGCTCTTGAAGCTCTTTTCTTCAACTGACTTTTACAGATAACATTAATTAGTATTTCTCATCCTCCCTCCAGACTTCCACCTGCTTTTGTTTTTCTAAACAGCCCACCTCAGATGGGCAATACTAGTTTATTTCTGTGTAAACCATTTGATCTGTGTAAAACTTGTGAGGGGAACAAAGCTGCCTTTTTACCGAAAACAGTCCAAATCAAACAGTTTCTAAACCAAACATTAATATTAAACATAGAATCAGATTTTCACCCTGTATGTAGTACAAAGTTATCATTAGATTATGCTAAGCTTTATTACATCATCCTCTTTGTGACTTTATGACCAACTTTCTAAGATTAGGATTTTTATTAATGCAGAAACTTTAGAATGTACTTATTGCAGTTATTTTCCTATTAACTATTCCCCTGGTTTTCCAGACCATACTGACTGCAGTACAACACTCAAAGTTTTAACCTGGAAAACACAAAACAATGGTTGTAAAAGACATCCCATTGGAACATCTGCTGTACAAGGAGAAGCTGAAAGAACTGGTATTGCTTGGCCTTGAGATCAGAAGGGGTTTTCAGGGTGTGCATGTGTACATCTCACCAGTGCACACAAATATGGGACTGGGGGAGTGAAGAAGACAGAGCAGAACTCTTCTCAGTGGTACCCAGTGAAAGGGCCAGAGGCAATGAACACCAAATAAAGTAAAACAAATTCCACTTCAACTTTTTTGGCGTTTTAAAAACACTGTGAGGGTGGTCAGACACAGGATGAGGTAGCCCACAAAGGCTGGAAAACATCCTCCATCTTTGGAGAGACTCAAAGCCCAACTGCACCCAGCCCCAAGCATCCTGCTCTATTGACCCTCTTCTGAGAAGTGCATTTGGATTCACTCTCCAGATGTCCCTTCCCATCTCAATGGTTCTGTGACTATAGGCACTGCACCAACCAAAATTCATTCTAAATATCTCTCAACAGTAAGAGGATGTCACACTGAGGATTAGGTACTGAATCTTTTGATAACACAGATGGTAAAAGACAAGAAAACTCACCTCATCACCTCGTGTCCGGGATAAATTCCCTGAAGAGTCTTCTGACTGTGGCTGAGAGACGGCATGCTCTGATGCACTGGGATTTGGTGAAGTGTTTAACATCACATGACAAAACAACAAGAGCAGGGACAGATTTTTTGGTAAGTAT
The DNA here is from genome assembly GCF_035770615.1 of Melospiza melodia melodia. NCBI lineage: Eukaryota > Metazoa > Chordata > Aves > Passeriformes > Passerellidae > Melospiza > Melospiza melodia. The sequence continues at coordinate 10,873,977 of NC_086204.1, read as the reverse complement.
TATTCAGACTAAAGTCACAGTTTCAGTCATTCCCAGAACTGATTAATTTGTGTGAAGTGTTATACAGTCTGAATCATTACCATTAAACTATTACAAGGGACAGCCCTTTTTGCAGCAAAGGCTGCAAGCATTGAACAAGTGAACTTGAGTTAAAAATATTTTTAATTCTATAACATACATATGTATAGATACAATATGTACACAAGAGAGGTGGAAGAATTACTTTCCTGGTCAGCACTACTTTTAGTTAACAGAACAAATTACTTTTCTTTCAGGTCAGCACTACTTTTAGTTAACAGAACAAATTCAGTTCCCATTCTGCCCTACTTCCCCCTTCATCTAGTTTGTATTTCATAAAAAAAGCTCCTAGAAACTTAGAGTGACACAAAACAAACAAGAACTAAACACCTAAGATGGAATAAAAAGTCCAAAATTAAAAACAAGGATAAAATGTAAGCCATAATAACCACTATTCCTCATGAATGCTGCTAAAAAAAAAAAAAAGACTTCATAACCCTACATAAATATTTAGAAAACACTGATCATACCCCTATTCAATGACAAATTAACTTGATAGCTAGATAAATGCAAACAGCTCTCCCACAGTGCAAGCAGAAGGGTATTTCCAGCCCTGAATGCTCTCCAGCAGCTCACCTTTGACTCCCCTGTACAGGTGACTCTTCAGGAAAGGGAATCTGATTAGCTGACCCACACTTGCGAGGAGTGCTGGTATTCAGGTTTGGGCTGTCAGTTATCCTCTGGCTGCCATCTGAAGGTGCTGATGTGAAGTTACTGGCTGCATTGGTAGATGCAATCCCTTTGCTCCCATTACATTGCTGGCTGAGTGTTTGTACATCATTTCCAAGACTGTCCATACCCATATTTAATTCTCCTAGTTTCTGGATAGATCTGATAACAAACGACAAGTTAAAAAACCCAAGGTCATAAAGAGAGCTCACAGAGGGATATGGGTGAGTAGAAGAATGAAACTCCCCCAACCTGTTAAGAAACTGTTCAGTAAGGTTCTGTTGCTGGTCAGCTCCATCTTCTTGATGGACTCCTCCCTCCAACAACATTTGCTGGTACAACTGTCTCTGCTGCTCCTTCTGCTCCAAGTGCTGCTGGTACCGCAGTCTCTGCCTGTAGTACTCCTGGAACTGCTCTGTGGAGTCACGGAGCTAAAAAGAAATGAGAGTCACAGATGGAACTGATATAGCTACTTGTGGTATTTAACATAAATATTTACTTTCTCCTTCAGTATTTCCACACAGGTATCAAAAAGCCAGGAGATTCATCTCTGAGGAGCGATGATTTTATTCTTCCTTAAAGTCAGACAATTTACATATTAAAAAGAGAAAGCACTTCACTGTTGAAGCAGTCCTGCCTTTATAGCAGTCCTTATAGCTCTGAAGGAGACTGCTCTTTCCTACAACATTTTAAAAGTATCACTTAAGATCAAAAAAGTGATTGAAAATTGAAAACCCAGAAACCTATGTAAATCATACTCTCATTACAAATTTAGTATCTTCTGCCATGTTGATACCTCCCCACCATCAATCTGCAGACCCATTTTACCTCTCCCTGCAGCAGGGGTCTATCCAAGTGTTACATTTTACTTTTGAAACTGGAGCCTGTTTTAACTCTAAAAATTCTTTACTTTCTGGACCAAGCCAACACTTGAACTTCCTTTTTCATAGCTTTTCCTCCCTTACATGCTGTCTTTAGCTTCCCACACTGCCAGCTGTCCAGGCCTTGCTGCCTTCTGCATTCCTAAACCTCATTTTTCTTTCACTTTTCTGCTAACAGCTGAGAACAAGATAAAAATGAACAAACAGAAGACTAAAAACACTTTAGTCCAAGGCCAGATTATCCACACTGAACAGCCCTATGTTTTCTAAAGAAAAAAAAACAAACTGCATATTTACATAATAGAAAAAACCATAAAAATACTGATAGGAAAAAATAGCAATAGTAAAAAAAAACCTTGCATGGGTTTTTTTGTTTATTTTCTGGAGTGACAGCTTTGTCATCCATGATTTAAAGTTATACAAGGACATTCTCATAACTTTGCATTAGTTCAGACAATTCATACACATTCTGTCTTTGTAACAGCCTTTGCATTTCTTCTATTAACAATTATTAACAGCACTTGCATTATGATTTTTTGTTCTCTGACAATTTTTTAAACCTATAATGGATTTCCTAGTACTGCTGCATTTGCAAAATATTTACCACCTTAGGTTTCCCATGGTGAATACTTACAATTCAGAAACTCCAAATTATTGACAGAAGTCAAAAGTATTTCTTTTCTCTACTTGAAATTCATGAACTATTCCCCATTCCTTGGGTTATCATCCTAAACAAGTATATTCTTGTCTATTCTTCTTTCCACGACTGATACTTATGTGTTACAATTTCATTCAATCTTTTGATCTTTTGTGTTCTGTGCCACTATTTCCCAACTAACATACAAAACTAAAATATATTGCTTAGAAGCTCTATTCTATAAACTCTGGCTTCTAAATCAGCCTCCACAGGAACACATCAAAACCAAAGCTCTGAAAAGAAACTTTAATTTCTTACTCCTACAGGTATATACATACAGCACTATGATGTAGGAAACAAAACAAGATGAAATTGCACCAGGTACTGCATTTATTTCTACTTGTGTGTAACAGCCTGGCCAACATCTTCTTCACAGCACCTCCTGTCCTCATTCTCTCCTACAAATTCTTCATCTGTTTTACTGTTTTTTCCCCTGCTGAAGCCTGCCCTGTTCTATACCCAGCTAAGCTCTTCCTTCCCTTCCAGCATGCATACAAAACAGCACTGCAGCAGAAGTGGCTCAAAGTCCTTGAGGGGAGTGAAGTCCTCAAATGTGGAGGACTTTGTTAATCTTACAGACCCCACTGCCTCACTCAAGTACCCAGAGCCTACCAGAACACAGTCCTGGCAAAGCTAGGCTGGTTTTCAGTCCCACATAGATGTTCAATAAGCTAATGCAAAGTTTACCTATGATTCAAACTTGAATATGCAAACAGAACAGACAGCACACTCAATGCTATTTTTCACTACCAAATATAGAGACTGGTATTTAAGTGCAAAAATAATAGAATAGGTAACTTTTAATTGCTTCCTTCACTTACCCCATATTGCTATTAAGAAAAAAAAAAAAAAAGAGAAAAAAGATAGTCAAGGCACAGGCCTTCAAAGATGAATTCAAAAAATGCTATTGGATTCTGAATAGCAAAGATGGGAACTGCCCAATTTTAAATTCTCTATGTTCTAGACAACAACCAATGCAGGATGACCTACAAAACCTAAAATTACAAGGTAAATGCAGGATTTCTCACTTGAACATGAAGAGGAGGCTTAAGCACTGTTTAACACAATCTAACATTGCTGGCTTTTTTTCTCCCTTCCTTTTAAAGATATACACAACAGTTTAGCTGGACTGCTGATGTGACAAGGCACTCTAATCAGCTGCATTACAAACTCCAATGACAGCAGAACTTTATACAATAGGGGGACAAAAAGTAGTAGTTTCTTTTACAAGATGCAATATGGCATTTTTACTATAGTAAAAACAAGATTCAAAGCAACCCATTGTCATGCATGAAGTTCTCAACACAAAGGCAAATCATTATGAAGTGATCAGAACCCAGCTGAAAGGGCCTCATTATTTTTAAACAAACAAGCACTACCTCATTTTTCTCTTGTTTGGCTGATCCCTGACTCTGTGCTGCATTGAGAGGTTCATTCTCTGGAGCTGAGCTCTGGCACGAGGTCTCACTGCCAATGGGATGCTGGGGCTCCACAGGAGTATCACTTCTCGCAGCAACATGGAAAAGAACACACGCTTAACTGAGAAAAATTCAGAGTAGAAAATCAAGTGCAGAAAGAGAATATTCTAGAGTAAGATCTGGTAACACAAGCATGCAAACTACTTAAGTCACAGCAAACTGAAGATACTGCTTAAGAAAAAAATGCCACTTGCAATGTGTTACACTAAAGAAAATGAACTCCCCGACAAACAAAAAGTACAGTCAGTTTCCAAAAAGCCTTACTGCCATAGCACACCCCAATTTCATTTTTTATCCCTACATTTGAATTCTGCATCATTTAAATAAGTTACTCAAAATTTTCAATTTCAAAGCAATTATATGCACAAAATGCATCTGATATGAGACTAAACTCTTCCCAAAGGTATCAGCTTAATCATCACTACCAATCTAAACTGAACCTAATATCCATGGATGTTTAACACCCATCCACTTGAACACTCCTGAAAGTGCAAGGTAGAAAATGTTTATATTGCTTTGGCTTTTCTTGTGTTGCAAGTATTTCTGCATGACACTCTTTCTAAAATGGTTTGGCAATCAATCAGCAGATGTGCAGAACACATTAGAAGCCTAGGATGCCCATCTTCAGTTTTGTCAACTTAAAGTCCTTTATTAAGTGACTTGGAGCAAAGGTTTTTTAGAAGTTATTTTAAACTTTTTTGGTACCTCTGTACAATAACAGAAGTAACTCAGCTGACAGAAAGACAATTGCTTAATGAACTCAATTATAAAAGAAATACAGCATTTCTGTCATGTGCAAGAGGAAGCAAGGGCCAGAGTTACAGAAAGCTCAGCTTCCACCCTTGCAAATACTACCATTTAGGCTGGACACTTCACCTGAAGTTGGATTTTTGTCTGAAAAACGTAATGCCTTCTTGAAAACTACGGGTCTGGCTCTATAGTTCTAATCCTTTAATTCTGACCTCTAATCCTAGCTTTCAAGAGATGTATTATTAATAAAAAAACATGCTACAAACTATAAATATCACATGAAAAGACCTACATAAAGAGCTGCAGCAGTTAATCATCTTCTTTAGCCTGCACAATGATGTTATTTGTGCAGAATTAATCCAGTACTCCAATACTGAAAAGGGAATTAAAAACCTCTCAAGAATCAGTTTTAACACTGGACCTTGGTCTACTCACACAAGTGATAAGGTTTGCCATAGATCAGTAATCTTAGAGGGTTCACCATAAACTAGTATCTTCTGGAGGTACTTACATTACTATATTTCCATTATCACTGGAATTGACATCAGTTTGGCAGCATTTGTTTCCTTTTTACCAAGTTTAATTACAGCTGCTCTTTACCATAACACAACATACGGAATATTGCTCCAAGGCAAAACTAATAGACACCAGCTGTGGCCTGGATTGATCCCCACAGCCCCAAATGTCATCTGCTGGCCACTGCACCCAAGTGCAGGGCCAGTTACCCATCTGGTCCTCTAAGAGGCCAAAAAAGCTGGCAGCTGCTTTCTGGGGAAGTTTGAGTACAACCATTAGAAAGGGACAGAACTGCTGATCAAAAGAAAGGCCAGGAAGAAACATGAAGATCAACTCAACTGATAAGTACCATTTTTCCCAGTTATCAGGACATTCTTTCAAAAGCCAGTTTACAAGTCTACATTTCATTAGAGAACTTATTAATAGCATAACCCAACTATCTCAAAGTCCAATACAAAAACATAATAGAAAAAACATTCAGCTGCCTTACTCATCTTTGGTTTAAAAAACAGGAAGTAAATATTACAGCTGAGCTACTATTGTAAGAATTTAAGTGATACAGGAATGCTACAACAATGGCATATTGTCATTTCCCCCAACTTCACTGGGATATGGAAATTGGTCAAGTATACTTAAGTAACTAATTTACAGTGTCAGGACCAAAATTATTTATCAAGACTTGAGGACAGAACGCAATGGAGAAAGATGGGAGTTAGAGCTATTTCACTGTGTCCATTGACTTATCTGGAATGGAAGAACACAGTAATACTGAACACAAACTCTAGCTGGACCTCATTACATACTCAGAGCATATCTGTGCTCTGTGCTAGGAAACTTTAAGAAGGCCCAAACGGAATACATAACGCTCAAACCCAAATATGAAAATCTATTTAGAACATAAAAGCATAAGGAAGAAAACGGCCTCTATACAGAGTTTAATTACAACAGAATTTAAACAACCAAATTATGTTTTAATGTTACAATTATGTTCAGAGTTACAGTGCAGGTAAGCACACAGCAACAGTGCAACATAAGCCAAGGTACAAACAGAGCTCTAGCTGCACTTACCGCTCTGGGGACTCCTCAAAAATGCTGTGACATTCAGTATTCTCGAGCATGAGACTCCTGCTGAGATTCTGTACTCCAGGGTAATGGAAGTTAGCGAAGGAGTGTGACATGGGAGAAGTTTTGGTCCCGAGGTCGCTGACCCGCTTGTCGTGGTTGGTCAGCCCACACGAGAGCCCATCCAGGGCAGGGTTTAAGGAGCGCGTCATGTAAGCGTCCGCCGACTGAGGCCGGCGCATGGGGGATGATGGATAAGGAGAGAGTTTGCTGATAAGAGGTGTCAGAAGGTCAGCATAGGCAGCTTTTGTGGGCTTGAGGAGTTTATCAACGTGAATATTAAGCATCTTTTGTTCAAAAGCACAAGAAAACACTGTAGCTGGCAGATTCTGCAGCCACGATAATAAGCTGAGGTCCAAGTCATCACAGCCATTACCACACAAGAGATCAATGCCCAGCAATACTTCACTTTCTGTGATTTCTTCTCCTGTAGCTTTACTCTGACAGAATTCCACACAACATTCGTAAAGCAATCCCTTCATCACAAGCTGAAACAAGCGATTGTTGCTTGCTTTGAAGCCGGCCTCGCTCAGTTTCCTGTCTGCTGGGATGAACTCTGCCACCATGACACAGGCTTCTTCAAAGCAGTGCACCCGAGCCGTGCTGGGATTCCAGTCCTTGAACTCGGCGTGGTTGGTGAGGCGGGGCAGCGTCAGCAGCAGGCACAGTTTGCTGTAGTCTTCCTTAGAGGGACAATACTCCTCCAGCGCGTGCAGGCACTGCACGGCCTCTCGCATGGTGAACTCCAGCTAGGGAGAAGTAACGCAAACACAGCAAGCTGCAGCACGTGCGTTTCCACAAGGAAAAAACCCTTCAAGAACAGGCAGCAACAGAATTCCTCTGCTATCACTCATTTAGTACTGCTTATATGTTAATTTAAAAAGCAAAGAGTCTGAAATTGCTGATCCAAGTGTACAGAGAGACAAATTCCTAGATGCTTTGACTTCCTACAATCTCCCATCCAGTCCCATTTTTTACAGGTTTATGGAATGTTTTCATGTCACTGCAGATTTGATGGGCTTAAAATTTCAAATCTGTGACTGAGCAGCTCAAATTCTATTGTAGCACAAAAGGTTACTTCCATTCTCAAAGCCAGCTGACTTATTTTCCTCTTTATTTCTATAACCTATGCCAGTAGCTTTTAATAAAAGCCTTGTAGATTGCTCTAGTTTCCAGTGATTAGCAGCTTTTATACTGAGATTTTCTCTTCTTCTATCAAAAATGTTAAAAAGTTCAAAGAGCTCTCAGAAGAGAAGACCTCCAAATGAATAGAGGGCTTTATTACAAAGCCTGTTGATAGCTAAGAGCCAAGAACCATGTTAAATACACAAAACCAGACATTTTTAGTTACATAGATTTAAAAACCAGTAAAAATACCCACTTACCCATGTTACCTAGACACTGCAATACTTTGACCCACACCACACCAACATATTTGGTAACAACAAAATAAGGAACACTAATCTGATTTTTCCCCTCCACTGCTATCCCAGTAACAGTATATGGATCAAGAGATCAAAGGACTAGTACTCCTCCCATTTACAACCAGAAAAATAGACTTACTTCTAACTTTCTCTACTCTGTCAAGAAAAAAACCCTGAAGTACATTGTAAGCATAATGGGACAGAGAATTAAAATCAATTCAGTCTGGAAAACAAAATCACTTGTCTTAAAACTACTATCATTCTTCATTTTTAATTTCATAACATTTTTGTCTTAGAAATTTGGTATTATTGTGCTGTCAGCATGAATGAAAAACTGTAACTAATTTCCCAATCTGCACACCTTCTTTGCCAGTTTGAATTAATGTCTCTTTCCATATAAAAACCTTAAGTCCACAACTCCTGCTGTTTGCAATTTAACATAAGGAGTCCTTTGTGAACACATCTGCTCCCTCAAAAAAACAATTCTGACCTTTCTCTCCAAAACAAACCAAAATTAAGCATATAATTCATTCAAACTTTCATCTGACTCAAATTACCACAATAAATTGCTGTGATTCTGAGACCTGCTTCAGAATATTTCTGGGGGGAAAAAAGTATTAAAAAGAAGAGCCCTGTACTTTAGCACAATGCCTTAAAGTAAATGTGAGGGTCAGGACCACAGACACAGCATATGGTCACTGATCTATCTGCAAAGTTTCAAGCAACCCTTTTATGTACAACTGTATTTGACATCAGGGAGCCACACTCACTTGCAAAGAATACTGATTACTTTATCCAGTGTTTATGAAACCATTTGGTAATAGCTAAAATTTGTGTATTTAATTGTGGGAGCTTCTGTCCTGCCTTTAATCAGACTGATCTCAAGAGATTTTCTGACTACAAAAAAATCCCCAAACCAGAGGCAATTCTTACATGCTGAGGCTCATCCTCTGCTGACATTGCATTGTTCACACATAAGGCTTCCAAGAACTTCTGCTTCATAATAATGTAACGAAACCTGCAGGTGAGAAGAGAAATACTACATACATCTTGCTCCAGAGTAGTTAAACATTATTCTAGAGACAAGCAGGCTATTTTACACTGAATTTCTGAGTTAGGCACAGCTATTGTCATGACAAGGAACTCTGAGATGAATTTTAAAAAATTGGTAACCACAACATTTTTTTTTAAACAGGAAATTTTTTTCCATAAGTGCTTTCAGAAATATTCTATTACAAATATCAGAGGGCTAATTAGAAAAAAAAACCAAGTATAGTAATCATATTATTTCTTGAATAGAAGTATGACAGATCATCTATTAAAAGGTTGTGCAACATGCATCATCTTCCTAAAGTGTATGGCACATGACAACTCATTACAGAATGCGTGCATGTATTTTAAGTACAAGTTTAAAAACACAGGCACAGCACACAGGCTAGGAAAAAACCCACTAAAAACTAACGTGAAAAACTCATCACCACCATTTTCATAGACAATACTGAGAAATCCATGTGTTTTCCAAAACTCAAAAAACTGAATTCTGACATACATTCTATTTTACCTTTTCTTGTCGAATTTTTCCATACATTCAAGGGGCTGAATAAACTGAAGAACCTCATCCCACTGGCCATCAAGAATCAATTGCCTAGTAAAAGAAAGGATCATTCCCTGAATGTCACTGGACAAGAACATCCCTTTTCCAAGTAAGATGCTCATTTAAATACAAAACAATAATTTAAATACACAACAGGTCATCAATCTGCTTTGAAAAGTCCATGTTTTGCATAGGTACCAAAATAAATTTTTAGTAACACTAAGAGCATAATCCAAGTCTGTTCTCAATATTTTGAAAAAAATAACTGCATACTAAAAGGACAAATATTAAGCACTATTAAAGACACATAAAAAAAGACAAGATGGTCCTGTGTCTCCTGCTTTACCTGTTATTCTTATTTAAAAAAAAAACAAAACAACAAAGAGCCTTCCTTGAAGAGTTTGAATAAAGGCATCATTTCAATGAATACATCCAAATTAATGAAAGAGAATAAACCACACCTTCGGGGCCATGTGATGGGTAAGCAGATAATGGCCCATCACAGATGCAAACAGCCCTTGCTTTCCCTTCTAATTCATGCCTATAATTTCCCCCAATTTAATCTGCACTGGCACTTGTTAAGGCTCCTTCCCACTTGAATTCACTGATGTGTCAGAAAAGTAACAAAATTAAACTGAACAAGCAAACAAAAAAATCTGTGTCAATGCATGCTGCTGCTGCCCGGTCAGTGACTGTGAGTGGCTCACAGAAGGATGTCAGCGACTCCAGAGCTGGAACACACTGCAGGGCTGGGCCACAGAGTGGGACCATGAAAAGGCAGGGTAAGATGAGGGCACAAGGTAAGATCTCTTGTTTAGTGGCACAGGGAGGGTGACTGAATCACAGTCCAACTCCTGGTTTTCATAAATGTGGTATTTAAGCACCAGAAACAGAAGTCCTACCTTAGGAAGAGCATGTCATCTGAAAACAAGCCATTAATGACCCCACTTTCTTTCTCAAGTGCCAGCATGCTGATGTGAAGCTTCCTTGAGTTCAGAAAATCTAGTATTAGCTTAATTATTTCAGCTTCTTTAACGTTCACTGTTTCTTCAGCCGTCATGATGGCAGCCTAAAAGGAGAGAAAGAATTTTAGCTGTTATCAATATCTTATTTTCTGCTTGGTTAGCAAATGCTGGCTACCAACAAAAATAAAAATGCAGATTTATAGGACAGAACATAGTGGCATTACAAAAATTAAACAAGATTAAGTAATTGATTTTGAGGTTGACTGTTAAGCCATAATTAAGATAGATCTACCAATGCACCTGCAACTTTTCCATTTCTGTCCTATGCATAAATAGAGGCCCAGATAAACAAATCTACCAATAAATCAATCCTCTAGCAGTGTGAAAATATTGTGCTTACTAAGTCTGCAATATGTAAAATTTTCCTCTCTGAAATGCAAACAGTGAAGTTCAAAGAGCATAAGAGTCACTTACTATGTCATCATCTAGAGCTCTCACATATGAACTTAAATATTTCTAACACATATAAAAACCACAGCACACTAAAAATGCCACCTCTATTTCCCTTGGCTTTGAAGTAGCTCGTGACAGCTAGGCCAGGGGTTTCTATTATTCCTTCTTAAGGATGACTATTTCTGTCTATTCCCCTCCTGAAGGATCTAAAGCTGCCAGCCCAAGGTGGCCTAGGACAGGGCCTGCTGGCTGCCACTCTACACGCTCCCTGGCCCCCAGCTGTGTGCTCCTGGCCCTTCCTCAGCCCTCCTCACTTGTGCCACTGCAGGAGCTTTTCCACCAGCTCATGGAGCTGGCTCAGGGTTCTCATGAGCTGTCCAGCCAGCTAGACAACGTGGGCAGAGGCAGCTGGGGCAAATAGGCTGCTGGTTTAAAGCCCCCACAGATACAAGGTCCAAGCTCCTTTGCAACACAATTCCTCCAAGGAGATGAGAACTGCAGCATGTACTCACTCCTCTTGGGAAACCTAAATTCAATTCTTCTTTTGGCTAAGTGGAATCAGGCGAGACTAAATATGACAAAATAGAAGCTGTTGAACTTTATTTTTCAAATGGTACAAAGACTTTAGAAGTAACTCCTAAACTGATCTGCTGAGAAAGAACTGGGGATGAGGGGAGAAACCCACTAACACAGCCAATATCAGGAGCCCTAAAAAAACCCAAACCAAATCCCCCCACACCTAGCAGCACTCCTGTAACTACAAGAATAGGATTTAACAACAGGAAAATTTCAGTTCAATCCCATGTTACCACTGCAAAAAGGGGCAGTGCCTCTTCTCAGCTCTGCACTCACTCAGGCACTCCCAGCCCCTGAGCTGGGCTGTGCTGAGCCCGGGGCAGCTCGGGCATTGACTCACCCACGGCACACGGGCACTTGTCCTGGCACAAGGAGCCAGCACAGCTTTGCTCTCTGGCAGCAGCAAAGGCTGCACTGACTTCAGTGCACTCCCATCATCAGTTTAAGAAACCAGTACCAGTGAGGAACCCTCAGCAGGAGGCACCAGCCCCAGGAAGGAGGAGAGACACTGGAGCACAGTGAAAATCAATAAAGGTGGGAGGAGATGACCACACAGAGCAAGACAACCACAGCAACAGGCTATAGTTCCCAGGGTCTCTCCCTTATAATTCAAAAGGGGACATAAAATTTGTTCTTAATTCCCTCATGAAATCATTCACTTATGCAGATCCAGCAACTGAAACACAGCCAGCTGTGGGCAACCCATCTTCCAAGACAACTTGAAAAATTATGCAGCCTTCATGTATCTCATGCCTGGAAAACTGATGTTAACAATCCATCTACCTCCTACTAGGGAAAGATGCACAGAATCTGAGTAAGTCTGAATAAGCCAAATAACACAAACACTCAGAGTATTAACAAGAAATTAGTTATTTACCAGAGAGGAAAGGAAGAGACAATTATTCCATGAAACTCCTCATTGATCACTGTAATCACTAGCATTGATCAATGCTAGTGAACTTGAAGGGATACAAAACCCTAGGCCTTAATAACATGGTTTATTGCACTACTGTCTAAACCCCCAAATTTTCCATCTTCCTCACAACTGTATGCCAATTTTTTCCACCTAAGTTTTTGCCAGAACATTTGACTAGCAAAGCATTTGATTATAGCAGCACAGTTTATTTTGGAACAACAGAGACCTAGTTGTGCCAGATGAAATGGCCTAACTTCTTAAAATGCCTGGGTCTGATTCTCATTTTAGTCACAGAAGACTCCAATCACCATCTATTTTGATGGGTTTCATGAAAGACACACCCAGAGACCATAAGCACACTCGCAGCTAGTAAAGGTAAAAGAAGAAATTAAACTGGATTGCAGAAAATTCTCCTGAAAGAAAGATACACACACCCACAAATCAAAATCCAGAACTTGTAGAAAGATGCTTTTCCCTTATGTTTTAGCCCTATTTAAACTTCCCCTTTTGGCAACTGGATATGGATTTTTGGTCCCAGAGAAAAAATTCAACCCTACCCTTAGACACTGAAGGGGGAGGGGGGAAATCAATAGAGATTTAACCAGCAGTTTAGCATTAACATCTTAACTCACATCCTCTAAAAAAAATATAAAGCATTTACATTTCTTTTTTATTATGCTTCATGACACTGGTGGTTTTTATATAAACTAATTAATCTTCTTGTCAAAATACAAATTAAGGCTTAGGCAAAGCTATACTGAGACTCCCCATTAGAAAAAAAAAATCAGACTAAGAATTCCTTTGAAGAAAGGAACACCAAGTCCAGCTTTCTCTTCAACAGGCTCTGCTGGACACAAGTGTAAACAGGAAGCCACCCTACACAGTCTCAAAGACTGTCTTAATTATTTATATATTATACTGATGACAAAACGAGCATATTATTCAGTACTTTGATTAAAAGTGCATCTACACGCAAAATCCAGCATCTCTGAGCTGTCTTCCATTTTCCATTGTAGTTTTTAAAAAATAAGGTTTGTCCTGAACATAAAACCTCTGTCAATTTGAACACTTCACTTACTTCATTTTCATAAATCAGGGTAAAGAATGGTTGCACCCTCCATATTTGATATAGGACAAGTAACAGCACTTTTGGGGTACAGTAAAGAAAAGTGCATTACAACATCCAGACTCAGTTTGGATACTGAACTTCTGAAAAAGAGCTGCAGTACACTGATGAGCTCCTCCATTAACAGTATTATGATAATATTCAGTGTGCATTGCCTATCAGTGCAACACAAATAGCTACAAAAGAACAGTAAACCTACTAGAGAAGATTTTCACACAGCTGATGGTTTTTAGTCTGATGAGCTCAGACTTCTCTTAAAGCATTATGCTGTCAAAATAATAAGCAGCATTTTATCATGAAATTATAAATATACACAGGCTTACACATCACCCTCTATAAAACCTAAGAAGTTCTCTGACATTCAGTGATATGTCAGTATGTGTATAAATAAAAATAATAATAATTAAAAACCAAAGAACAGCAGGGAAACTCAAGATTAGAGCTCATGCTGCATCTTTGGTCCATCCCCCTGTATTGCTTTCTGCAGGCACATATGGCACACAACGTCACAATCTGATCAGCTCAAGCTCTAATACTCAAGAATGATTGAAGCACAGCATTAGCTTGAGGTATAAATGAAAGCAAATGAGAATTAGACCTAAATATTTCAGGTGCCTTGTATTAACCACATTCCTATACAACCTTTTAATCTTGCCCAGTCTTTTCAGAATGGCACTTCTCCACATCTTCCTTCCTTCTGTCCACTCCCTCTTGTCTTCTGCTACTTCTGTACTTATTTTTCTACATCAAGAAAACAAAAAAAACTTCTTGCCACAAAACTGACACATCTTTCCCTTTAACTTCAGTGAAGAAGATGTTGTTTAAACAAGCTCTTTGGAACATAACACCTAATGCTAAATCTCCCAGCTAGAGGCTTCACCCTTGTTCTGTTCTTGCTCATGTTCTAAGAACATGTCAACAGCAAGAACCCTCTCATGGTGTTAAAAGCATAAGAAAATAACTCTTAAAACATTAAACATATTTATAGCCACTTATGCATATAAATGTACTATTTCAGGAAAATGTTTATAAACTAGAAGCATCTAAAGACAGGTAACTTAAAGAGAGACTGTCTAGTGCTTTCTTAGAAGAAGTTTAAAATGCATATGCATTCATATGATAAAAATAAAAAGTAAAGTTCAATATTGAAAAAAAAAGTTAAATTCTACAGTAAGCATTATTCATATGTTATTTATCAACTGAAACAAATCACTCACCAATAGCATAGAATATACATTTGGAAAACCAGGCAAGGAATATAAAGTCCCTAACTATTCTGATATACAAGAAAAAAATATTATAGTTCAAATCTTAAGTGTCATGCTGTGAGAGCAGTGACACATTTAAAGGGACACTCAATGCCAAATTAGGAGCCTTGGTTCACTGACAGCTGCGATGCAGACCCAGTATCCTGGTGAGCTGTCACATAAAACCTCAGTGTGAACAAGTCATACATATTTTAAAAGCTGGCTAGTTTGCATTAAGCTATTTCACCTTCCAAGCCACCCCACAGTCACTTACATTTGACTCTCCTGCCCTCCCAGAGGCCACTCCAGACTTCTGGCTGCACAGAGCCCACAGGGCCCTTAGGGTCCAGCCAGGCCCTGGTGGCTCCATTTCTGAAGTGCCCCCAATCATCTTCCAGTTATTCTATATCAGAAGAATTTACCCAAAAAAAAAAAAAAAAAAAAAAAAAGGGAAGAAGAAGACTCTAGGACTATAGGCCCATTTTTTATCACAACTGATTCCCCAGCAGAGCTTGCTGACATCTATTTCACCCTAAATCACACAATTCATTATCTCAAATGAAATGCACTGAGCATACTAAGTAAGGCCTTAATAGAAAACCTTCAGTAAACTTTGCACAGCTGAACTCTGAGACCTTTTTTACTCCAATACACAGCAAATCGGTGTCCTCTCACACACCAGCCTTTCCTGCCTCACACAGATTTTTCACTAGCTTGCCATCCAGTAATCCATTTTGTTCCCCAGCTTCGATCAGCTGTTGCTCTCGAGCCACCCGGTAATTCCTGTCTCACCACGCTTGGGAGGTGACCGCAGAGCCCTCAGCGTTCACCAGCCCCTGTTACAGCACGCACACGCCTTGCCCAGCGCATTCCGCACCGCGAATGACAAAAAGGTGACATTAAATTATGCAATGCTTCACATCACAGGGAAAATATAAGGCAGAAAAATAAGAAACGCCAAACAACTTCCAAAGACTATATATTAACGCCTTTTGACTGTAATATCCCGCGTTGTTCCAACATTTTCTCCCCCTCCACGCGCGGATCCATAGGAAAGCCGGCTCTGCCGGGTTTACAGCAGCCGCCCCGGTCAGCGGCGCCGCGCCGAGCCCGCAGCAGCATTTCGGGAGCGTGAGCTCAGCACCAGCGGCGGGCAGGGCCGCACGGCCCCGGGTCCCACGGAGCACAGAGCGCTGCTCCGGCCCGCACCGCGCCCGGGCTGCCCCGGCCGGGCCACAACAAAGGGGCGGCGGCGCTCGGGCGTCGCCGGCAGCCGGGGCGATGCGCCGCCCGCGGGGGAGACACGGGCGGGCCCCGGGGCCGCGGAAGACGCCGGGCAGCGCCCACCCGGCGCCGCAGAGGCCGCGGTCCCCGCCCGCAGCCCCGCCGGCCCCCGCCCTCCGTCCCGGCGCTCACCTGCGGGGCCCCGCGGCCCGTGCGCGCCGGCACCGGCGGGGCGGGAGAGGAAGATGGCGACGGGCCCGGCTGTGCGGCGGGCGGACCCGGCCCAGTACCGCACTCTGTCTGGCGCCGCTGTCGCTCCGCTTGCCTCCCGCCCGCACCGCTGCCCGCCCGGAGGCGCCCCGGGGCCCTCCCGGCGCCGCTGCTGAAGTGAAAAGCGAAAGGGGCGGGTCGGAGCCGCCCCGCCGCGGGGGCGGGAGGCAGGGAGGGACAGATGGCGGCGACGGGCGCGCTGGGCGGGGCCGCTTTGTTCGCGGCGGGCTGAACCCGCCCGCCCGGCGGCAGGGCCGCGCCCCGCGCTGAGGGAACGCGGGGCGGGGCCGCAGCTGCAGCCCGGCAAGGGCGGAGACCCCCGCGCCACCTGCAGCCCGGCCGCCCCGCGGTGCTCCTGCTTACGGGAGCCCCAGTCCCGGTTCCTGATGTCAGCTTGCAGGAGGCATTTGGGACTGTCAAGGCAGCTCGAGTTGGAAGTGGTGGCACCTTGGGTCTGGGACACATCCTGCGCCGTGTGGAATTTCAGCAGGCGGCCGCCCACTGAGGGCTACAGGCCCCTGAACACAAAACCCTTTTCCCTGGAAAACAAAACTCACCAGCCCAGGTCCCTGATGCCAGTTTGCAGGAGACACTACTGCACAAAGTGGGCCAGGCCGTGTTCCCAGGGCTTTCCCAGCCCTCACCTGCCCTCCGACATCCCCGAGGCACCCAGCCCTCACAGCACACGGGCAGGGCAGGAGCGGCACTGCCCGTCCGTAACCGGGCTTCTGCTCTTGCGGCGTGGGCTTAAAGCTTGTTAGCAGCGCCTCTCGGTACTGCGTGAGGTGCTGCAGTGTTTCAGGTCCGCCAGGGATCGTAGAAGTGTGCTTATGCTGTCATCTGCTTCTTGAGGTGTTGAGCGAAGCACACATTCTCTACAGAAATCTTATGTATACTGTGGGATACCTGCGTTTTATGAAGATGTATTCATGTATAATTTGACTTACATTTTGGTAATTGTCAAAAGATTATGGCACCTCAGAGTCATTACGGTGACTTGCTCTGTGTTTATATGTAGTGGTGAGATGTTAAAATGCAAGTACAGCACTTGGACAGAGTGCTTGTGAATACACTGCAGTGCACTGGCAGGCCCGGCCAAAATGGAGATGTGGCAATTTTCTGACAATCTGATGCATGATTTTTTAATTTATTGGCTTTTTTAAAATTAGGCATGTGTACCATGCATCAGAGATCCATGAAAGTTTGTCAGGGATTTGTTGACTAAAGCTGGACAGGATTCTCTGTCACATTCACAAAATACCAGTGAGGTCAAGTCTATGTACTAACTGTTTTGCTGAGGATCTGCTGAAGGGCAGAGGGGAACTGTGTTATTTTTTGTCTCTTCTTTCTGAAGAGGAATACAAACAAATGGCCCAAAGGCTGTCCAGAGAGGAGTGTGCCTGGTTACACAGCAGTGACTCTGCCAGGCATGTGCAGACTGTTCCACATGTGCACATGGAACTTGATGGTTCCTTTTGTTCAAGTCCCAGCTTCACTTCCCAGGAATATAGATTTGCTGGCAAAACACTGAATACTTCTATTTACCTCCAAACTATTTGTTGCTTAGTTGCCTTTGGAGGTACTGCTTAAGAGAAAATTCTAATAATTATAGAAATGAAACTGTTTTCCAATACATATGATACAGCAGAGATGATAAACCTGGGGGAGTGTGGAATAACAAGATGTCTAAACTGAGAGGTGTGTTTAACTTTACTGGGCATAGATACAAAAAGTCCATTTAAAACTTTGTTTAACCTACAAAATTCTAGGTAAACACACATAGGCTTTTAAATTTTATCTTGATTTTAGAGTGGTTTTACCGTAGTTTACTAATCTTTTGTGAAGTTGCTTTGTTTTCAATGGAGGTCCTGAGACAAATCTGTGAGACCATCTGTGGATGGCTAGAAAGATAAAGGCTCTTCCCACTATGGACCTGAAAGGAAAATTATTAATTTTAAATTATTCTGTTTCCTGCTCAGAATGTTAGATCTTTCACAGGTAAGCAGCAAATTCCTATACTCTGGAAAGAGATTTCAAGAACTATCAGGAAGAAATATGGAAGAATAGGTAGCAGTAGTTGGTGGCCCTGCTTTGGGGGACAATCATACTGTTATTAAGTTTTGGTGAAGATACGTGTAGTAGCATTCTATGGGAAGAGAGCTGATGGAAGGTCTTGTTCCCAGGTTGTTTGCAAGTCTTTACTTAAGCACAGAAACGTGTTTGGGATGGTCTCAGCTCGCTTTGAACTCCCTGCTCATTGCTGCAGAGAAGGTAACACCCACGAACAGCAAAGCTTTTGGGTGTGGGTGTTAGAGAGCTTGAAAATCAGGATTCGTGGAGGAGGAGATCTGCATTGCCTAGTGACAAAATCAGGGCGCTGCAGTCTGTGCTTGGAGCACCTCAGGAAAGAAAACAGTAATTGTGTGACTGCTTTACAAGTGTTGCAGGTGAGAAATGAGATGCTGGAGAGCAGCACTGTGGAAAGAGCCCTGGGGGTCCTGGTCAGTGGCAAGCTGGACACGAGCCAGCAGTGCCGTGGCAGCCAGGAGGGACATCCCTGTCCTGGGGCACCAGGGACAGCACAGCCAGCCAGGAAGGGAGGGATGGGATTGTCCTGCTGTGCTCTGGGCTGGGACAGCCGCACCTCGAGCGCTGGGGCAGCTCTGGGTGCCACAACGTGAAGCAGACATTGAGCCCATCAGAGAGCGCCCAAAGGAGGCCCCGAGGATGGGGAAGGGCCCTGAGGGGAAGCCATGAGGGGTGGCTGAGGGCACTTGGGCTGTTCGGCCTGGAGGAGAGAAGGCTGAGGGGAGACCTCACTGCAGTCACAGCTTCCCTGTGAGGGAACAGGAGGGACAGGCACTGACATCTGCTCCGGGGTGACAGTGGCAGGACCCGAGGGATTGGCCTGAATTTGCATCAGGGAGGTTTGGGTTATGCATCAGGAAAAGGTTTTTAACCCAGAGGGTGGCTGGGCAGGGCAGTGGTCACAGCAGCAGCCTGACAGAGCCCAGCAAGTGTTTGGACAATGCCCTCAGGCACAGCCTGTGATCCTTGGGGACAGTCCTGTGCAGGGCCAGGAGCTGGACTCAGAGATCCTTGCAAGTCCCCTCCAGTTCAGCTGATTCTGTGATTCTGTGTGTTGGCCCTGAAAATGGGCCAATCTCGATTTTCTGTACTTGTAACAGAACCATTCAACTCATTTTATATTTACATGTTTTTGTAAAAACAGAAAAAAAATCTGTTCAAAACTCTATTCTGAAACAGTTTTTACTAATTTCAAGAAAAGAATTCCACAACTTTGAGGTGACAATTCAGCAGAATTCTTGCATAATCTATAGAATTCTTTATGTCAGCACCATAGCTCCAGTTTCAGGTAGCTTAAATAAGAAAAATACTGAGCCAAAGTATAATCTGGCTTCAAGTAATTTAAATAATTGCAGGCTTGTGGGGCCTTGCCAGGTCTTGTACTGCAGACATTTAGATCAGTGATGATGAAGAAATAATAAGACAGAGCTGCTGTGATGGAAAGCTCTATATTAGCTTTTAGTCTTTCTGCAAAGCTCCATTAACTGTGACATAAAAGTACATAAAGATATTACTTAGTACATCTCCATGAAGTTCACATGCCATTAACTGCAAACTTAAACACATATGAAAAAAATCTTTCGGTATCTTACTTAAACAATTTGTCAGTGGATACTGAAATGCTTATTTACCCCTAGGCATTTTACACATCAAGTTGTTTGTAATGTTGAATAGGAGTCTGAAGAAAGTTTAAAGTAACTTTTTTTAGTGAATGCTTACCTTATTTGTGCTGTTTTCTGCCCTTTCTTGAATCCTGATGGTGAATAGCTCTTCTGATCAGTAGCAGTTCTGTCTAGCATCCATCAGCGTTATCCTTGAATTCAGAAATTTGATTAAAGGACTCTCTCTCCTAAAGACTTTGTACTGAAATGTGCATGTTGTAGATGATTTCCTTACCTCTTACAGCAGTGATTTCGAGTGTAAGAGCTGCTTTTATTTCTGGGTAGAAGGAAACAAGCTGGAGCAACTTCCCTACCATGTTTGACTCATTGCTGCAGTTGTCTAAATAAAACATGTATTCTTTTTTTCTGTATGTAAGCAAGTAAATCTGAGGGTAAATGTGCATTTGGATGTATGCATATACAAACACACATAAAATATATTTTTACCTAATGGAACAGATTGCTTTAAAAAATAAATTTCTTATAAATGTACAAGTTAAAAATATATATTTTCCCCTGCCATCTACACCTGGAAAAGAGTTTATAGGGAACCTTGTTCTTTTGTTGTTTTTCATTTATTTGACCAAAAAATGTAAAAGCAACTGTAAAGGGCTGTGACTGTCAAGATCTATCTCAATAGCCACAATTCTCCAAGCTGCTTATTCAGCTCATTAAATTAGTAGCAAGGCAGCAAAGAAATGTTAATTTGCTATTTGAAGAGATCTAAATATTTAAAGTTTAGTCTTTTTTAATAAATTAGAAAAAAGACATCTGACATTGATCTGATCAGTACAGTTGGATTTGAGAAACAAAGCTATTTTTTGCATCATATTTGTATGGCAATCGATCCAAAACCTTCTGTTCCAAGCATAATTCTCCACACTGGATCCCACAGCAGCACAAATTTTGAATCAGAAATTCTGTACAAATTCAGGCACACAGCACAGTTATATTATGTCAAATTAACCAGGGCATGAGCTGAAGTTTCTCAGGGACGGTGTTATTTGCCAAAAGATAGAAAAAAACCAAAGTCTGTTTTAAAGCAGATCTGTACAAAGGCTGGTTTTAGATGAAAATTTTGAGCTGGGCTCACCACTGAAAAAATAGCTTTACTGGGTGCAACTGTGTGTTTGTGTCCCAATATAATTCCTTGCTTGTATCAGCCTTGTTGTGATGCTGTACAGGGAACTCACTGAGCTGCCTGAAAAAGGATCAGTTTTCAGGGGGAGGAGGGAAAGCTATTAATTTTCTTCCACAGTAGCTTTCAATTCAGCATTAAAAGCACTACTGTCAGATTGCTGGTATTCTTGAAGTTACCCTTCACCCAGCTCTGCAATTCTGAGATTGTTTATCTGTGTAAGTTAGCCCAGCAGCTCAGTCTGCCTGGTGACAGTGCAGGGATGTCATGGCCACTTTCAGCAAGTCCTTGCTCTTACTCTGCAACCCAGCAGAACAACACAAAGCTCCAAACAAGGCATGATTTGGACTGGAAAAATTACTAGTTTACAAATCTGGAAAAAGCTCCTCATTTTTTGATAGTGTTCTGTTCAAGATAGCTTCACTAGCAAGCACAAACTGTTGCACTAGAAGTCACACACATGCTTTACACAGTACCTTGACAAAGGTAAGACTTCACCTTGACAACCTTTCAGTCTGAAGCAAACCTTTTGACCTGACCAGTATGTTTGTGTGGCTTTGGAAAAATGGAAGCTAACCAGAGCCCCAAAGTTTATAAATGACTTAAAATTATGAAATTCACTTCTGAAGAGAACAGGGTAACACCTTGTTGTCCTCACAAATGAAATATGAAACCTATTCAATTATTCAGTAGCCTTCCTCTGATAACATCAGAAATCTAGATTATCTATGGAAGTATGGCCAAAGATGGTAAACCAAAGAAGAAATTGTAATGATGCATAATATTTCTAACAATTTCCACATTGCTGAAATATGAGAAGAAACAAGGTTTAAACTTTAATGTCAACATTTAATAATTTTAGTTTCTATTTAGAGGTAAGTAAGAAAACAAAAAAATGTTATTTTGGTGCCATGCTTTTATTTAAATGAAAGGAAAAAACTACACTGTACCACATAAGTAGCAATGACAATATTTTACAGCACAGCATTTGAAAAAATATGGAAGCTATGCTCCATAGAAGTGGACAAGTAAGCACACAATACACTGTACAATTTTCAACAGTGCCCAATAAATCAGAATTAAATAGCTGAATTTGGCTTTAAACAGCCAAATAATAAAAACTAACAGTCATACTAACATAAAAAAAAAAAAAAAAAAAAATCAGTAGCTATTATGACTGTTAGAAGATGAAATTCTGCTCCAAAAACTAAGACGAGAGTTTGGCAATTCAGTCGTAGCAACAATAATAATACCCCTGATGAAAGCACCAGTGTGTTCTGGAAAGGTCAGTGATAAATACTGGCCTTTATGGAAAGCTTTCTTTTTTTTTTTTTTTTTCTTTTTTTTTTTAAACATGATCCCAACCAAAGATCCACTGTAATTAGAAAATTTGCAGGCTTAAAAAGGAAAAGCATCTCTAGCTTTACTTTTCCTGTATTAAGTAAAACCTTATACTGCGAGCAATGAAATTTTCAACTGCATTATTCACATTCTACTTTTAGACATTGCACAAATCTTTAACCTGTTGACAAATGCAAATTTCATAATACATTCAGATATATTTTAAATTACTCAAAGAATTCCTGTCACGTATTTAAGCTCACTTTGATTAGGTTGATGCATGTGTCTTTATGGTGTTGCAAATCTTCAGTTAAATCATAGAACAGATTTTAGAAATAAAAAGCCTCCCATGATAAAACTTCTTTTGAAGTTATTCACCATATGTGTGTCAGTTAATTCCAACCTCCTGGTTTCTTGAATCACTGTATATTATACACAGTTTCATATTGTTATTCAAGATGTTCCTACAATGGTATCTGTAGGAAGTGTCTAACAGGCAGAATGTGCAAACCCTCTTTCCCCCTCTTTTTAATATTATTTATATCCTATATACACAATATGTATACACTTGAATTATAAGAGTTACATATCCTGGTGATATACATGCAAACAGTAGGAATCAGCTAACCACAAATAGTTTTGAGCCACATACATATTAAACATGTATTTTAAAGTGTTTTTTTCTTTTTTTTTACAGTTTTAACAAATATACATAAATATAAGAACATAAATTACAGTAAACTGACAGCATTTTTGAGAAAATGTTTATAATCCAGATGCACTGATGCCTAAGGCCTTAGATTAATTTAAAAAAGTACTGTTCTAAACTGCTTAATGACATCTCATTCCTGTGCATCTTTTCTCTAAGTAAATGAGCACATCGTAGTAGTGAGGCAGTTTCTCTCAAAGCAGTTTAATGAGAGAAATACGAACATCATTTTAGTCTCCCATGAAACTGAATGGACTACATACTCATAGCACAATACTGTCTTATGTGAATGGAGTTGTCACAACACTGAAACAGAACAGAATCACAAATCATTCAAGTCTTTTCCTGAGAATGAGATTTCCCTCCCCCCAACAATTTCTCTGGTGTACGATGTTATCAAAATAGCCACAGATTTAGGGAAGGCTTCAAGTTTGTGTTTTCTTTTTTTTTTCAGAACAGTGCTATGTTAAAAGCAAATTATAAGAGAAACAAACGCTGAAACAGGGTAGTGATTTATAAAATAATCAAACACTGTTTTGAAATAAAATGCAGCCCTTTATAAATAATACTGAAATATGCCTAGAGTTTGGTTTTGCAAATGGTCATGTAACAGATTTACTGAAATGTCAGTTAGGCTTTTTTGCCATACGTACTTAAAAATTGCTGTGTCACAAGACATCACCTGTTAGTGTCAAGAAAACAATTTACAAAGACACACTGAAAATTATCAGATGTCTGATTCAAGTCTGAGTTGGCAGATTGAAGGCAGGAAGTGGCCTGAATCTTAAAATCAATGGGAATTAGATACACGACTTCTCAAAGATCTGTGACTTAGTGAATTCTGTGATTCTTCTGACTATTTAGTGCTCTGTTAGGCAACGTCAGGGATTTAGTTCTGAATGTTTCATGAGTTCCTGTTCCTTCCTTGAAGAAGCAGGACCTGACCGTGTGCTCTCTCTCCAGCTGGAACAGTGCAAAGCAATGAATGCACACTGCTTAAACCATTTCAGAGACCTACCCAATCTTTTTACTTTGAGTGTTACTGATGTTATGAACATGCACATGGTCAGTCATTACATCTCAGATGGCAACTGACTGAAACATAAATAATTGCATCACCTTTACCCTGAGTTGTTAAATAATTCATTTGAAGAAAACTTCAAGCAGTTCAAAGGTTTTTCCTTTACTGTTTAGTTTATAAGCAAATCAGTACTATTGAATTGAAAAAGAATTATAAATACACAGGGGAATGAATCTTGATTTTGTTACAGCACGCAGTAAGGATCCTGGAGAACAGACCCATTCAGCTGTTATTCAGTGACATACAATTTATCATTTAGTCTTTACTGTAAGTCAGTATGCAAAGATCAATGGTATTGAGAATATTAAGAAGTTTTTCTTTAGTGAAAGAAAAATATTTCAAGACAAGCACAAATACAAACATATAAGGCAACAGATGTAAAAAATGTAGTTTGAGTCACTAAAGAGGAACATTCAGTGCTTCAGTGTATCTAATCAAAATACAGAGCAAATATACTCTATATGTTGCATTAGCACATACAAATCTCCACACAAGTCAAACATTTCCGTAATCACTCATAATTATTCACCTAAGAGTTATCTTCTGCACTCCTAAACACTGTGTTTACATTCCAGTTGGACATGATAATAGAACTTGGTGTCCAGTTTTAAGTTCTAAGAGTCTTGTTGGCAACTAGAAATCTATTTCCTATAGGCAGTAAAGATGAAGTGCAAGTTTATCATAATTGTCTCAAGCAAATTTTTTCCCATCTACTATGCCTTGGTGGGTAAGAGTTTCTTAGGAGTTACTGGTCTCTTGGTTTGCCACAAATGGCTGTGAATGGTAATTGCATCAACACTGGCAGACAAAGTTTTGGCAGGTATGTGGCTAAATTGCTTTCTGTCAGAGTTGTATTTATATAGTCCCTCTATCATTTTCTTTGTGATAGATTTGGGACCTATTCCTGTTAATTTATTGATTTCTTCAGTATCAGGGCAGTATGTGTACAGAGATCTGAACTGGCAGCCTGAATCCCGGAACAAGATTAAGAAATTATTGGCATCAGATTTTTCCATTTCCTTTAAAAGAAAGAAAGAAAAAAAGAAAAACATTCAGAATATGAATTTTGCATTGTAATTAGAAAACATTTCAATTAATTACATTTCATTTTGAATCAGTTTTATAATAGAGCTGAAACTTATGTCTAACTCTGTCCACTAAAAGACCTTATTTTCAATCATTAGAATTTGCTAAGCTTCACCCATCTGAATTTTGATAGGGTAGATATTCATGTTAACCAAAACCTAATTTATTTAGACAATTTCAGCTATACTTGTTTAGTTGTACCTCAAGAACAGACATCCCAAAAGTCTTTTTGTAGACCAAATAAAAATTCTTTTCATCATCCATTTCATCAAGTTGATTTAATACTTGCAAGTTTGGGAACAGGAAACTTGAAATGTGTCTCTGTATGTCTGGAAGATCCTCTGGTACTAAAATGGAATTTCAGTCATCCCTAAATCCACTCAAGCTTGGTCAAACCTTGAAGTCAGTTGGAATGTATTGAACAGAAGTTCTTAATTAGCTGAAATCTTCAGATTCCTATTCCACCTACAGACCTCCTATGGGACACATGCCTTGAAACTTACAGCTTCTATCAAGTGATGTATGCTTCATCATAGAGGTAAGCATGACATTTGTGCACCTATTTTTTTCTGGGGGTCATTTTGCTCCCAGTTACTTAAACTGCAGGAGTGTGTGCTGATTCCTGACTTGGTATTTCCAAAAAGTGTCTGGAAAGGCAGAGAAAGGAGCATCTAGACATGGATGCAGGATTACAAAGAGAAGAAGGGGCAAGAAATACTGCTGTGAAGTTTATTCCAGAAATGAAATTCAATCTGGATTCCAAGTGCCTGTGAGGTTTGACATCAGTTAATCTGTTGTATTGGTCATACTTGGTAAATGGAACAGTCCTGTTACTATCAAGGCTCAGATTCTGTGTTACTACTTTTGCCTGGGAACACACTGTCCCTGCATTTTTACAATATCTGCATTTTCAGAAAGGTTTATAGCAATGTAAGAGAGAAGACTGGAAGGCACCTTCCTATAGTACAAAGTCCTGAATTTGCCCTACTGCTTGGAAACTGGAGAAGAGCCTAGAAGGGATGTATTTCAATTCTTTCTGTTCATGAGGGCCCTGTGCGTTAGTTCTAAAGTTCCCAACCTGACGATCTCCATGTATCAGGGAAAACAACTTAATGAGCAAATTATGAAAGCCTAGATATTGAAGTTCCTGCATAAAACAAGCAATAACTATTAATTAAACATGTGAATTAATTCAGCTCCCTGTGCTGCATGTACAAAGTACCAGCTCTTGTTCCTACAGCACTGGAGAACCTTTCTGCCTACACGGGAAGGAAGTCACAGAAGTTAATCCCTTCACTGACTGCTGCCATCATCTCTAA
The DNA here is from genome assembly GCF_035770615.1 of Melospiza melodia melodia. Taxonomy (NCBI): domain Eukaryota; kingdom Metazoa; phylum Chordata; class Aves; order Passeriformes; family Passerellidae; genus Melospiza; species Melospiza melodia. Next base: position 10,847,568 of record NC_086204.1, on the reverse strand, counting down.
GGTTTCCTTTCAGTGTCTGCATTTATCATTCAGAGTCTCCATAATGCTTGACTTTGGTTTGACATAGGTGTTTGTGCTTTTAGGGGAAAAATATTCTTACCTCTAGAATCTTTTTCTTTTGACCTTCATTCACTTTTCCAGCCAGGCAGCAATGTGCCAGTGCATTCTGAATTATATACTTATTAGATTTAGCACTGGGTTCTTTGAAGAGCTTTGGTCCTATGCAAAAGGAACAACAAATAAAGTAAATTAATCAATAAGCCAACAAAGAATTACTTTGAATGCTGTGAAGCACTTGTGGTGTGGAACTTTTGCATGCATAGAAACACAAATCCAGGAATAATACAGAATAAGGTTAGGGACCACAAATTTCATGAACAAGTAAAATGTCATTCAGCTGTCACTGAATTTACTTACAAATGTGTCTTTCATTATTAAGTCATTATTATTGGCAGCCTTGGTAATTTTTTTCTCTCTCAGAGGACCTTTTCTTTTGCTTTTCTAAACAAAATTTCAGTTGTCCAGGAGAGAGCAAAGTCTTTTTCTTTTCCTTCACCTGTGATTTCAAGGTTATGAGGTATAACAATGAGGCATATGCAGTGTTTAGAGTAACTGTTGCCTGTTCTCTTTAGAATTCCATAAATGTTTTACCCAGAATCAGGGATTAAAAGATCTGGCTTTACACTTGACAGGTTATTCTGTCTGTAAAATGATTCATCTGGCTGAAGTAAAAATCTTCTGGTTAATTTCTGAAATGTCTGTGTACTTGGGTCAAGTCCATTTAAGAAAACTCAACACATGAGTACCAATTAGGAAAATAATGTGCAAGCATCAATTAAATTTAAGATTAAATCTGTTTGTCTAAGCTTTGGGGGAAAAAACCCTAGAAAATACCTAACCTTATGCTACTCTTCTCACAAACAAAATGATATTAGGTTAGCAAAAGTGGAGCTTTTATAAGGCTGATGATGCAAGGTCTTGGCAGTATCATGTGTGGAATAGTTAGAGAAAATATTTGATTCAGAATATAATAAAGAATGAGTAGTCTGATCATAAAGTTCTTAATAAATTGAGTTGAAATATCAACACTTTGTGCTTTGCTAGAGACACTCTGAAGTACAGAATGGTGTGTGAGCTCATGTGCTGTTCTGAGCCTGACTGCAGTTTATTGTGGTTATCACAAATGCTATTGAGTCAGTGCCTTTATTTTGGATTAAAAATGTTAATCTTGTATTATCATCCTCTACTTTGAAGGGTAAAACTCAATCAAGTTTTAGGAAACTAAATCAAGGTAACTGAAAACTTTTCATGCATAGGACCACTATGTTCTATGGCAGGTAGTTTTCTGATCCTTGTTGCCACTGACCTGTGTATTCTGTAGCAGAGGCGACTGAAGAAGTTGTAGATGCATTTTCCCAATCTTTTTCTCCATTACGACTCCCGCAGCGACTTGGGGATAAAAATCCTTCCACAGATTCAGACCTAAACATTAGTTTTAAAATCTATTAAAAAATTCACAGTGTTCAGCTGGGAAGCCTTCTGATATGAAAAGAAGGCAAGATAGAACACAATGACTTGAATTATAAACTATAAACCTAAATGCACAAAATTTAGTGTGTTTTGAGTGATGCAAGAAGTTGGTCTTTAGGTGAGGATATGTTAATTTTTGGGCTACATCTGAGGGATAGAGACCTAATAGATGTTCTTGGTTGTGAAACAGAATTACTAAGTGGAAATTTGTGTTACTTTTAACATGTACTGGCAAACCAATGTTATCTCATGTAGTGAACAAACCAGTTCTTGATAGAATAATGAATATGAAGTAAAAATTTAGTTAATTTACACTTATGACTGCAACAACTGGCAGTGAGAACTGCTGTATTTAAGACAGCAAAACAATATCCCTTCTAGTTTTTGTTTTCACATACAATAGCTTCTGGTGCTGTAATTCTTCAGGCTGCACTCAAATGTGGATAATTTTGCATTTAAAGGTTTAAACAAGATTGTCATGTTTTCTTAAATTATTACAAGATATTTAAAATTTTTTGATTGTGGCCACTGCAAAAGCCAGTCAAATTTGCAGCTTGGAATGAAAGTTTGCTAAGTGAGAAAAAGGCACAGAATAAGGGAAAAAAGTGGTATCACATCAAAATTTGTGTGCATGCTCATTTTCAGTAAAATCAGCAGCAGATGAAAATTCAGTTTATAATATATCCTGTGATTAGCACCTTCATGAAGAAGGTGACAAATGTATCACTGAGAATCTCTCAGTGGGATCATCAAAAAATAATGGTGATGTGAGGACAAGGTGACAATATGCATTTGGAAAGTTACTGAAAATTCTTTCAATTCTGTTGCTTTTAAAATGTTTTAAAAGTTTCAATCCCCTAAACAAATCCAAAGCCTGGGGAAGATGTGCTGCTCATTGAAAGCACAGTACAGCACTGCACAACTCCAGCTCCATACACAGGGGTTATCTCCTGCAAAGCCCGTGTAGATGAGCAACTTCAAGTCTTTTGTAATAGCTAATATAGCTGGAAGAAATCCCCCTCTCAATTAAAACGGCTAATTTTTAAGAGATGACAAGAGATATTAGGCTAATTGAATCATTTATGAAAGTTTCTTATGTAATAACTGGAAAGTCAGTTCTTGAGACATCAAGGTAATTGAGAAGTCAACTGAAGCCAGCTGCAGGTTTGTCAGAGCTGATGAATAATGTGTAGTGGCCATGAAGACACAACAGGCAATAGCAGAAATTGTAGTACACCTTATCAACTCCTTCTCCTAGTTTACTTTTCTTCACTTTTTCTTTTTTTATACAAAGAAAATCGTATTTGTCTGAATATTATCAAATAGTTCACAGAAATAGTGATTTTCCTCTGATGACAATATGGGGTTTGTATTAAATTTTTTTTCTGTTATTTTCAGGTGGTTTTTAAGGCAAAATAAATTCTGGTGTTTGGAAAAGGCTGAAGTCCTTGTGAGCATTCAATAATTCCCCGTACAACTGCTAAAGAAAAAAAACCAAACAGAAAATACGCTTCTATGTTAAAAAAAGAAAAGCAGCTATGTAGTTGCATGTAGCATACAGGTTTAGCAAAATACCCATAGGCTGAGACTTAGATACAAGCAGGTGAATTAAAGAGGCTGTGTGAACAGCATTTTGCTTTGACCTCATTTATACCTGCCCAACTGGTTCACTTGGTACAATTTGCAAAACAAATGATGATGGCTTGGTTCCCGAATGTCTGACAGTGGAAACCATCCACGTCTCAAATGAGGAAAACATACCTGTTCTCAGAGTACACAATATATACATGACCTCTAAAAAATTCATGCTAGTTTTACATAGCTGATTACAAAATTTTATTACATGAAATGGTTATTTTAGCTTTACCTTGGTGTTCTCTTGCCTGACTGCACACTCTCATTGTCCCCTGTATTCAGCGATGCCAATGAAAGACTAGATACTGAAAAAACACGATAAAGCTGTGAACCTGGATAAAAACAAAGTTAAAGCTTATAAAACTATGCAAGTAGGAGAGTCTGTTCATCAGACCAACACCAGCATCTGAAAGTCAGTAAGGGCTTTTCTACATGATATACCTGCATGCATATGTGCTGCACTTCCTGTAAAAACCTGCTGCCACCCAGCCTTGGGCAGCACTGGCGATGGGCTCAGCCTAAGCACTAATGGGAAGCACGAACATGGGAATATTGGCACTATGCAAATCAAAGGATGCAATTAGAGTTAATAAGTCCTCTTGAAAGAAAGCTTAAGAGACTTAATTTAAAGCTTGGGATGGATTCTTGGAAGGTCTTAAGGAAATACTTTAAATTACACTGGAAGACAGTCGGAAGCAGCCAGAGAAAACGCAGCACAACAACAAGGGTAGAGGAGTCTGTAACAAAAGGGATCACTGAGCAATCTGGTTATTTTTTTCTAATTGTAAATCGATAATACTTCTTCCAGCCCGCTACTGCAAGTTCTGTTGTATCTAAAAGAATGCTAAGTTATTCCACATGGTTAGTGTTGCTATGTTCTTAACTATACATGCAGCTGGTGAGCAAAATAGAAAAAAACCATGAAATTTAAAAGTAACTGTCAAGTTTTAATTTTGTCCATATTGTGTGAGTTTAAGTATTCTTACCTTATGGTCACCATTTTATTTATTGATCCCTTATCTCCCAACTTTTATTCATTCTTAGCTCTACAGGTGCAAGAAGAGATTAGTGAAGAAAACATAGGTGTGCATGAAACTCGCAACACATATTCATCCCTCCATTGGGGTTTCAGAGCTAACATTTTTGTTTGTTTATATATGCATGCATGCATAGCAGGTAAGTGACATTCATCTTTCCATTTCTATGCCAAATTTTGCTTTCCAGTTTGGACACGTGCAGTTTTAATGCAGCACAAGACTCATAAATGCCCGTGCTTGTTAGGACCAAAACCCAAGCTGGTGTTTCAGCATGAACAGACTCTTTTTCCATGTAAACATTTGTTACCTGGTGGACCTTTGATTGGTGTCTTAGGTGATTCAATATGATCTCTGTGAATAGATTTTGGACGTGGCTTTTTCTGTTTGATTGAGAGGGAACGTGGCTTTATGACAGTATCCATGTCTTCCATAAGCTTTAGTTGTTTCCTTCTCATGTATTCCTGCTTAATAAATTCTCGCCGTGCTCGTTCATCCTCCTTCTTCTGACGTTCTTCTTCTGTTTTGCGTCTAAAAATGACCAAAAAAATTCAGCACTAGAAGCTTTCCAAATAAGGGATTTCAGCTAGCACAGTGAGGACAACACAGGCAGCAGATTTTTGGAATTTCAATGTTCTCAAACACCAGTAAAAGACAATTGCTTTTAAATTTTTTTGCAATTTACAGAGAGTTCAGACTTTTGGGGATATTGCTGCTAATAAAACCGAACACAGGTTTATAGCTGTAACTGAGTGAACCTTGTGCATTTGTGCAGAAGGAACCCTGAGGGATACAGGCTCCCTCAGAACTGTGCTCTGAGGAGCTGTGCTCAGGCCAGCACAGCTCCCAGCCTGAGAGAGCTACAGACTGATGCCACCTGCTGTCCTCCTCTGCACACCTGGCTCTAGCAGCGAATAACTTGGATATTAAGATGCAATTCTTTGACATGCAGGTTACACTTTTAACTAAAGAAGACATTTTTATGTTCACCATTACTGATCATTTGAATAAGGACATGTAGTTTTACCTTGTCTCTTCCTTCTTATGTTCTAGTTCTGCTTCCAGCTGCTGCTTTCTAAGCAAGGTCTCTCTTTCCCTTCTCAAACGCTTCTCCAACAACGCTGCTCGTTTCATTGCCATATCATTTTCTGCCTTTTGATCATCCTAGCAACCGTTTGTGAAGGAAAAGGACCAAAAATATGAATACCTCTAAATTCAGCAACTGGTTTTGCCAAGTCATTAGACACTTAATTCTGTACACTGGGTATCCTAACATACTCTTGCAGTATTTGGAATAAGTTTATTTATGAAGATTTTTCTTAAGACTCTTAAAAACTTCATATAGGAATTTTTCTTTCCTGAGTCAAACAAAATTCAACACTGATATGAGAAAACTTGCTAAGTGACATATTTTAGTTTTGAGTAAGATCCCACATAGCATAAACTTCTTCTTTCAGCTTTGGAAGAGTCTACATGTATGAACATGAAGGTAATTATCACAAACCCCAATAATTATGCACCATATAAAAGTAACTTCTGAGCAAGCCAGGTGTTTTGTTAGAACTGAGGAATGTTTCCAGACAAGCTAGGTCCATCTAGATACACGATACAAAATGTTGGGGTATTCTAAGATGGATAAGTCTAGACCACTGTCTTACAATAGGCATTATAGTTAAAAGCCTGTCTGAATACAGTTCTTTAATAAAAAGTCTCCAAGAAGTGCTCCCAAATACAAACTTCAAAAGGGAGTCTCAACAGACTTACACTTCCTTAGCCAGCTTAGAGAGGAAAAAAGGCTCTCCAAAGTGCAATTAAAAAATGTGAATAATTTAAAAAAAATGCAGGCTGTTATGTAGTTCAAAAACTTTTAGTTAAATTTGGGAGTGAGGTGAGAAAGTGAGGGTGAGATGTGAGCACGCTTAATCAAGATCACCAAAAACAGGTTAAAAAAAAAAATCTACATTCAGCATGAATCTTCCTCACCAAGACCTCCAAGCACTCTTCCATAACTATGCATGGAAAGGGATACTCTGACATGCTCAGAACTGCAATATGGTAGAATCTCACCGCTCTTATGATGCCAAATTAATCAAGTCCAGAAGACAAGCCTGCACATTTAGAGTTGCAGTACTATCTGCTTTTACTTCAATCATCAGAAACATACATGTTTCACTTAAAGATTTAAACAAAGCTTAAAGCTGACACACACATCCACTAGTTCTCTTACCTTAAAAAAGAATCCACAACATACTTTCTGGTCATCTTCAAACTGTTCTCTATCACTCTCACCTTCATATTTCTCAACAGATACCTCGCTTTTTTCTGGTGGCTTCAAATCTGATAGGGAAACTTCAATTAAGTTAGCTGTTTTGGGAGCTGGAGGTGGTAAAATGGGTTGGTTTAGCTGATCATCATTTGGGGTGAGGCAGACTGTTTCTGTGATAGGCTGAGATAACACTTCAGAAACATTAGATTCAATAGGCTTAATCTCCTTTTCCTCCAACTTCTGCTCACCCTGTTTTGGCAATTTTGGTCCTTCTTCTTTTGCTGCCTCTTCTGTAGGCTTGACTTCCTTCGAAAGATTTCCCTTTAACTGAGGTTCACTTACATGTTCACCATCATCTCCAAAGCAAACAAATGATCTGGTCTGAATGGGAACCTGACTGGGGGAAAACCTCCTCAAACGGGGAAGGCTGTCCACAGAGCGTGGGGCAGTCAAGGTACGGTTTAGAGGCGTTATTTTCAGTTCATTTGGCCTAGGAGTCCTTTGCATTTTAATGTGAAAAGAGGCATTCTTCTTGTTGGAAGATTGTGGAGATTGATGTGTAGAGCGAGGAGATTCCTGTGAGAAAGGAGCAACAGGAGCTGGAGTTCCTCCTTGCCTCGAAGAAGACTTAAAGTCCCGAATCTGCTTCTGAGGAGAAGGTTGAGGAGGAGAAATAACCCAAGCCTGTTGCTCTCTCATCTGCATCAGCATCTCCTGCTGAAGGGACAGACGTTGCATTTCTTGTTGTAGAAAGTGTAGGGAAGAGTTCAGTTTTTCAATGGATTTTGTATATTCTAAGAGATCTCCATCATTAAGATTTTCTTCTGAGGGGCTTGCTAAATTCCATTGCTTTTCAGCATCTCCAGAAGTAGCAGGAGATTTTAACCATTTGCTATGAGAATTTTCTGGGTTTTCTTTTATTAATTCTGAAGTCTTACTAGTTTGGTCATCTGATTTTTGAGTTTCTTTTTCTTTCAACCGATTGCTGTCAGTGAATACCTTCTCATCTTCAGCTCCCGCTGCTTCCTCTCTGAGAGGCGATACCCCGTCCCCTTTCTTTTTCACAACATTGAGAAATGCTGTTCTTCCCATTTTCTGCCGCTGCTTTGTGAATGCAGCTTCAACTTTCTTCTTCTGTGCTTCAATGGCTCGCCTCTTTTCCTCTAGCTTCATCCTCAGCTGTACCATTTCAGAAGCCAGTAACTGTGTAGTGTCTCTTCCTTGAGGAACAGATGCCTCCTCAGGAATGTGAGCCCAAGCAACCATATGAGGGATGTTCAGCTCAGAACCTTCTGGCGTGGTTTTCTGAGAACTGCTTCCACTGCTTTTACTATCTGTGTGATTCAGCTTCCTGAATTTCTGCTCAGCAAAGCTGGTCATTTTAACCCCTGAGCTGGAAGAAGCACTGCTGCCTGCCTGTGATTTAGTACTTACTGAGCTGGGACAGGGACTTAATTGATCTCTGTGATTGCTAACCCGCATGTCGTAATCCTGGAGAAATTTAGATGGTTCCTCCATGTCAGAGTCCATGCTTACAGTGTAATCTCTCAGAGAAGAATCCTCATCCATTGTCTCTGGGATATCTTCTGATGGGACATGTATTCCAGTATCTACTTCTGTGTTGTCAGTCACAGGGCTCAGAGCACCCTTAGTGTCTGTGATTATATCTGGGGTAGTCTGATTTGGTTTAATGTTTGAATTCAAGATGCTCATTTCCCGATTGTGAAGGAAGAACCCATTTGTAATTTGGTCTGTTTGGAGAAGTCTGGGAGATTTTTCAGTGTCATGAATTATCTGCAAAGCCTCCTCAATGCTCGGAGTCTCAATCTGATTGCCAAAATCATCCAGAACTGCCCTGTTTTGCAGAGCTCCATTTGGAAACCTGTAGTGTCTGCTCTCGTTGGCATTTCTCTGATTTGCATTAAGAGACTGATTGGCCTTTGTCATGACCTTTTCCTCTTCAATGTCTTGATTCTCCTCTTCTCCATTTACTGGTTTGAAGGATAGATTTTTTCTAGGATGCTTCGGCACGCGGTTGATGTTTCCTGTAAGGCCTTCATTGCTCACAGATCTAGGAATTCCTCTGCTTGGAGCAGATGCTGGAATGCTTTTCTCTTTGTCAAAAGGAATGTCAAATGAAACTCCATGTAACGATGACCTAATAGAGATCAGAATAAAGAAAGTAACTGAGCAACTCATGATTATTAATAAAAATAACAAAATCTTTGTATTTGGTTTTAAAATTATTTTAATTAGAAGTATTAAAGGCACTGTTAGGTGTATTGTATTTTTGCCTACCTTCAAATATAATAAGCATATATTTTTAGATAGATTTTTTAGATGGATAAATAGCTGTAAGTTTAATAATTTTTTTAAAAGCACAATAGAATAGAATATAACAAGATTTTCTTCACACTCAGACAATGCTTTTTACTACTTTGGAATAAATTCTGGGCATTTTAGGAGTATAGGAATGGCCACCATAGATCAGAAGGAAGGTGTGAAAAGACACAGTTTACACACCACTATAACTCTTACCATTTTAACTTTGGTTTATACTCCACAGATTAAGAGTTTATGACTGGTCTAACTGAAAACTAAAACATTCAGCCTGATTGTTCTTAGCATTCCCAAAATAATACAAGCTTAAATGCTATTGAGATCATTAGCCGTGTTACTGTTACCCACATTTAGTTCAGTGTGATGAGTAAATATGAACATATTTAACACTAACAATTCATATATCTGAAGTATACCTCTTTTAGTGTAAAGAATAAATTATTTACTTCTGAAGATTGTTTCATATTAACCAGTTTTTAATCCATGATATGGTTTTATGTTTCTTTTTCTACTTTTTCAAGCAGCTTACAAGAATTCTCATTATAGGACTGAAAATCCAAACTACAATGGAGCATTTACTACTACTCATAACCAAACCCCAGTATTTTGTAACTGGCTTGTAAGACTCCTTACCTTTTCTCTTTAGGCCACGTCCCTACTTGCCCATCTACATAAGACATTGATGTGGACCTTCTGATGACTCCTAAGTGAAACAAAGACAGGACCCACTGTAACTACTGTGAAAAATGATTTTAACATCACTTTCTGTTGCTTTAAGAAATTGATCTGCTTCCCTACTCAGAACACGGCAATGGCAGAAAAGTGTTTATATATTGAAAATACAACTAAAACCAATTTCATCCTGAATATATATTTTACCCCTCATCCCTCAAAGAACTTACTAATGTGCAAAACATTATACAAATCCTACTAAAATATGCCACAAATACTTGTTGTAAGCCATCTTCCACATAATCAAAACAGAAGTCAAATTAAAAAATCACACACAATGCATTTGGTACAAACACAATCTTCCCACTTGTACATTTTATAAATTACAGAAGTCAATTATGTAAATGAATTATTTTTTCATGTAAAGGTGTCCCCCTATTTCTGTATAAATGATGTTTGAATAAATACAAGCAGGATAGCAATTAGCAATTTACTCAGAAGATGACACCTGTCTCACTGCCTCTCCCAGCCCTTTGTGAATTGTTACCTGGAACAGATGAATAAGGCTGCTGGGGTGTATGCAGTTGGTGAGGGGGTGTGTAAGCTGGACTTCCCAATCTATAAAGCAAGAGACATTAACTTAGAATTAATACATCAAAAGCCACAATACAAAGGCCAACCAGTCACCCTGTTGTTGGCCAAGACAAAGACAAGATTTTTTTTTTTTTTTGTGATGAGAAATAAAGTGAGGTGTAGTTCTCTTCTGGAAATATTAATTTATCAATTAAAAAGAGAACACAGTAATAACTTTGGACTGGGACTAATGCAGGTGGACCAAAAAGTCAAAAAGGTATTTTTTGTATACAGACAGCTGTACAGACCTGCAGCATAAGTTTTGTTAATGTACTTGTCTCCTGATTTATTTCATGTAAATGCCTCTATTAGAAGGTTCCATTTTTTAGACTTGATTTCAGTAAAAAGTCAAAACAGACATGAGCAAAATGAGGCAGCTCCTACTGGCCTCAAAACTGAGTGACTGCAGCCAATATCACATACTTTCCATACATTTCTATTTTCAGTCGCTTAGTTCAAAACTTCTGCTTTGTGTCTGGACTCCAACATGCACTAGAAGTGGATAAAGAAGACTTTGTGATAGACATGACTTTGTAAATAAAAAAAATGCATTCACTACTAAAGGAGTAATTATAGAGATTTCCTCTCTTTCTATTTATACAGATACTTTATTTGGTTTACAGAGAAGGTCTGTAATTGAGTAGCTGTGTTAATCCAGGATGGGATTAACATAATTCAATGTTTTGATCAAGGTGCTTTTTCATGATCAGAACAAAGACACATGCATAAAGACAGATGGATTTGTATGTAAAACACTTCTAGAGAAGCCAGACTTCAAACACAAGCTGGATTAAATCCTTTCATGGTTTGAATTTTGTCCACTGAATTGAATAGGACACTCCCAAACTCACATTTTTCAGAATATTTGTCTAGTGTTATTATATATACTGTATAGTGTAGAAATGTTTCTAAATAATATTTGCAAGAAGGATATTCACATCAATTTAAGAAAAACACCATCTACAAGAGCATCTTTCACAACTATTTATTAAATTATTCAATATAGGTTCCCATAAATTCCTGATTTTTTGTATCAATAACACTACATGCTAGCTACATGACATGTCTGTTTTAAATGGCATTCAAGATTTCTGTGAAAATTATAAAATCCTAATGTCTGTAAGTTATGTTAAAAGAAAAGCAAACTTTCCAAATTTAACCCCACAGCCTGTGAAAATTTGCTCCCATGAAGAGAATCTATACACTTAATTTTGCTTAGGGAAGAGACTGATTCTGGCACCAAGCCTGGGCTCCATGGCAACCTCAGACACTGTAGCACTGCCACAGTCCCACTCCCTCCTCTGTGCTGGCTCTGCCTCTCCAGCCCATGCTCTGAGTCACTCCAACAGGCTAAGGCAGCAGAACATTCACTTTTTCAAACTGGGGTCCTTTTTTCTGTCTTTGTGTGCTGAAATGGAACTCAAACACTGAAGAGGACAGGAATGCACAGGGAGGAAGGCCAGGACACAACATCCTGCAGTCAGGGAACCTGCAGCCTGTGTATGGGATTCCAACCATCTGAAATGCTTTTTGAGCCCCTCCTTTGTCCTGCAGTGATGTGTCATCAGGTTGGATGAAATACCCTGGTTTATGAGGAGAGTTACAGCAAATGGCCTTGGGAACCCCTGCTTCAAAGGATATGTTCAAAAATACTAGCTCTTGTTCTCCTGGTTTATATGCTCAGTCTACATGAAAATAAAATCATTGTCTACAAGAGGAACATGCTTTGGACACATACAGGAAAAGGATTTGGAATCCCAGCATTTAATAGTAGTAGGAAATATTACTCTGTTATTAAAGTCAGCATAGCTTCTGAAACACCCAAAAATATATTTAGGAACCTTAAATCTCAAACCCAACCAAACCCTCACCTCTCTCTCCAAAAAACCCTGAAGGATTATCTGGGTTGGAAATCAACCATTTGCTAAATATCCAGTTAAAATGCTAATTTTATCCTTCTCCTCTGTGCCAGTTTAGAGACATTCAATAAACCAAAATAAACCCCCCAAAATTATTAATGTACTGTAATGCTCATTCACTAGGTCCAGATCAGACCACTGGAAGGCTTTCTTTACCTTGACAAAAGAAAGATTAATAAGAAGGCCTAAAGTACAATTTATGTCCCTTATCATAGAAAGAATAGGTGGGAAAAGACTTTTAAGATCATGAAATCCAGCTGTTAACCCTGCCAAGGCCACCACTAAACCATGTTCATAAGTGCCACATGTACACATCTTAAATACTTCCAGGGATGGAGGCTCCATCACTCTCCAGGCAGCCCGTTCCAATGCTTGACAGCTGGTTTTGGTGACAAAAGTTTTGCTAATATGCAATCTAAACCTTTTCTAGTTGAAATGGAGGCTGTTTCCTCTTCTCCTATCACTTTTTCCTTGGGATAGGAGACCAATCTCCACCTGTCTACAGCCTTCTTTCAGGTAGTTGTGGAGAGTGATTAGGTCTCCCTTGAGAAATTAATGAATGAGCAGCTACAGAACATTAGACAAACAGGATGTTTCTATATTGCTTCCAAATCTGTACCAGTAACAACAAAAATAATGTTTCACATGGTCTTGGTTTTGTCTGGAATAGAGTGAATTTTCCTGCTGGTAGCTGGTGCAGGGCTGTGTTTTGGATTCAGAGTGGGGGCACTGTTGCTGACACTCTGGTGTTTCAGTGGTTGCTCACTGGGGCTGTCTCTAAGCCAAGGACTTCTCTGTGCTCGTGGCAGCCAGGAGGGGCAGGAGGAGCTGTGAGGGAGCGTGGCCAGGACAGCTGAGCTGAGCTGGCCCCAGGGCCAGGGCAAACCATGGCTGCTGTGCCAGCATGGGCTGGGGGAGCTGCCTGGGAGGGGCTGGGAGCTGCTGGAGGCAGCAATTGCACTGTGCTGCACTTGTTCTTCTGGGGGTTACTCCCCCCCCTCCCTTTTCATTACAATTATAATTATTATCATCGTCATATTTTATTTTGTTTCAAATTATTAAACTGTTCTTATCTTGTGAGGTTTACACTTTCTTTCCAATTCTCCTCCTCATCAGGAGGCAGTTGGGGTGGGGAAATTAATCACACCATATGTATTTATTTTTACCTATTTGAATTTTATGGTACTATACTAACATAACCAAATCAAACTAAATCCATCACTCAGGGTTTTCCTTGCTGTTACCTTAGTTTAGTTTTGTTATAACTTTTGGAAAATTTGCTGTGGATTCCAGAAAAGCAGCTTCTCCAGAGCAGACCTGGTCAGCAGCTGCACTGGAAATTGAAGAGGACAAGGCCATGTGACACTTCTGTGCTGAATGCTGAGGCTTGTTTTGGACACTGCTAAGAGAACAGCACTGTCCAAGTGTACAAACATGAACAAGCAGCCTGCCATGCAGCAGGGAGGGAGGGCTGAACTATGGGTTATTGCACAAAATTCCAAATTGTATCTGTTAACTCAATCACTGAGCTTTACAAAAAGGCAAAAAAAAAAAAAAAATTAAAAATTTGTTTGATTTTGAACAGAGAGAAGGAGATTGTGAAACAATGCTAGTGATTCTCTGACATTACCTGGCTACAAAGTCAGAACCAGAGGGACCATCCACATAATTTCTTCTGTTAGCATTCAAGCTGTGAGCAGAAGCTGCATCTTTTGCAGGTTCAGCTGCCAGGAAGAAAAAGTTTAAGTTATTATAATTTGGTATTCAGTACAATTACATAGTAGAAAAGCTGTCCAAAATAATCTGAAAAAATTATTTTCAAAGATTTAAAGAATTTTCATTGATTCCATGATTTAGATTAAAACTGTCACTTCCTTTTCATCTTTATGTCCTCCAAAGCTCCTCTACTGGCACTAATTACAGAAATGGAGACTGACAAAATAGACTAGAAAAATCAAAGAAAGTAAAAATACAGAAAAACAAACTAAAAAAGAGCCACAAAATTAAAAGGAAACAGTTTTAGTAAAAGTTATTCTGGAAGAAGTGTTTCTGATACAATTTCTCCCCCAACCCTTAGACCAACTAGAAAAAAGGCTTTTTGTCCCACCCTAAACCAGTTAGCATTTAAAGATTTATGTCAGATTTGTATGTGCTGTAAAGCATAAAAATGAAGAAAAGGTATAATAACAGCCACCCAATGAAAATCTCTTCCTAGTGCATGGAAAGCCAACCACAGCAGTGCTGTGTGAACATGTCAGTTACCTGAAATGTTATTTACCTGAAAGTAGTCATTAACAGATGTCAAGATCTATCTGAAAGGTGCATTTTTAAATTTGAGAATTGCTGATGGAAGATGGTGCCTTTGCACTTGGTACAAAATGAAATTTTACAATTAGCTCTCTATTCACTTTGCCCAGATTTATGATTCTTTCTGTTGGTATCTTCTCAGCAACACAAGCTCTTCAGGCTAAATTCTGTTCTTGGTTTCTTATTATGTTTGTAATTCTTGCATGGGCATAAATGGATTCAAGGCTTGTTTAGGTCAGGAAAATTTGCAAGTGATTATACCACAACAATTTAAATGAGTTTTTGGTAACAGAAAGAAAATCTAATTATGATTTATGAGATGAGATGAAGATTTACAATGAAGAAAGAGAACTCTTTTCCTTCTTTAAGGGGGTTGTACACTGCCAAATCCTGTTAACTAAAATGTTCACTGCATCTGTGAACACAATGGCAATCTGTACACATACATATCAAAACATGCATATTAAGGCCAATCCATAACATAATTACCTTGGGGATGCACAACAACACGGGGCTGTACAAATGATGGCTTCACCACTTCAAACCACCAGAACAATTCTGCCATGAACACCATGTAATTGCTCTACATGAAATAAAAAAAAGATGGAGAGAAACTGATGTTAGAACACAAGCCTGCAAGTAAACAGATTAAGCAGCATTTGGGAGATGACTCTGTGTTTCGGCCAGTTTACAATCTCCATTCATTTTATAGAATCCCCAGTGTATTTTTCAGAAATAGAGACCAGTACAACTGATCTGAAGCACCAATACATAACTTGACCAGATTGCAACCAGTTGGGTTGAAATGTTTCATAACAAGCATATGCTCAAGCCTGATGTCTTGCAGGGAAGGCAGAGAGGAGCAGGATGGGTGGAAAAAAATGCCTGCCAAAGATCAGCCATTTCCATTAAAAAATAGCACTGAAAAGCCCACTGCAAGGGCAGATAACACTTTTTTCAGAGATTTTTAATATTAAAAAGCATGGTAGCCCCTTGTTTTAGAAGTTAGAAACTGATTTTGGCTTTTGTGTTAAGTATGTGCATTTGTCATACTTGTGAAGTTCTACCCAAATTTACAAGCCTTTAATACAAACCAAAAAACATCAGCAGAGTTTCTTGGCTGCAGGTTAGAACAAGGTTTTAGCTCCAAAGGTTTATGCACTGCTGATATTTATGTCCCTACTGTATGTTCCCATTACACAGCTATGAAACACACAGTGTGGGAGCCCCAGATAAAACACGAGGGGAAAAACAGAAAAAAAAAAAAACAACTGGTGACAAACTGCATCAACAACAACAACAACAAAAATCAATAGAGGAAAGCCAGGCGGGAGCAGTTGATTCTGCTGCAAGAACATATGAGGAGTGCAAAAAGCCCAGAAGGTTGTTGACTGTGGAGGCCAAAGAATTCAGAGGCCAAAGGTTCTGCATCTTCAGTGCCACTTCACATCTAGAAACATCAGCTGAAGGAGATCAGCAAATATCCAGGTTTGAGCTGGCTCAAACAGGTGCACAGACCTTTGCCACAGTCTTACAAAGTCTGAAGATGTAAGCAATGCTTATACATTAAACTGGGAAGCTACAATTAAACAACATTTTGTTTCAAAGAGTTTCTTTCAAAAATTTGAGACAAAAATGTCATTCTAATTCAAAAACAAACGACAGGCATTAAGGGTAAGAAAGTAATTTTAAAATAAACAAAATATGTACTAAAAACCCTTTGATAATAAATGAGATAATTTAAATTCCACATCAGTGTATTTGAAAATATAATTTTGAGTAGCTGTTTCACACTTTTGCTTCAGATTTCTTTTTCCTGAAGATTTCTAACATAGATAAGCCTATACTTCAGCAAAGGGATATTCAGACCAAAAGCTACTCCTACACTGCACTATATGGTGAAGGGATCAGGCAGATGTAGCACAGCTATTACACACAAGTTATAAATAGAATAGGAAAAACCCCATCGCTGTTTATTCAGCTTGACAGAACTGAATGAGGAAAAGTGCATAGCAGAATCTTTTCCATTCAAGTTAATGTCAAGCACAGCATTTCAGTACCACACACTGAATTCATTAGGAAGCTTAGACCAAGAAAAAACCAGATGTACTTCTCAGATGAATATGATTTTTAATACTACAATTTCAAAATATTATAAATTCTCTCTGAATATCTTCCCCTTCCCTCTCCTTAAACTTTCATATTTTTACTTGATTTTTAAGTAAAAACTTAAATCATAAAATGTTCTAATCATAGCTTTGTCTCCATCCAAAATAATATTGCATTTAGATACTCCAGTTTCTCATGTTTATGTTGAAATGCTGCATTTCAACAAAAAATAGACACACAACAGTGTGACTATTTTATGAAGGACAAAAATTCCTTCTGAGAATATCTTCTATGCAGTGCTGAACTGCTGCAAGACAGTTTGTTTTTCTAAAGCCACAAAAGCAGTATTTACTGAACTAAAAATGAAAGTGCTGCACAGCCCACTGAGAACAGAGGCTATTTAGATGTCTGATGGGGAGCCATCAGGATGGAAATCACGTTTTCTCACAGGTTATTTTTAGTCAGAACGATCGAAGGGAAAGACTGATGATCAGTAACAATTTTTTTTGGAAAAACTAGCAGTGGGTCTGTAGTAATGTTGCTATTCAGAACTCAAAAGAATGTACATATGATTTCCATAGATTTCTGCCTTGATTATGGTGACAGAAATTCTAACAGCTTGCCATATGATTATCAGATGCACTTACACACAACAATATTTTAACAGTTATTAAAAACTAAGGAAGCTCTGAGCAGTCCAGGCTGGCTCAAGCCCCCTGAACAGCAGATGGCAGACTTGCAGCTTCAGAGATCATTGTTAGCTAAACATTCTCATTTAATTTCATTTCATTTAATCTCATTTAATTTCGAATACTTCAAATAAATTATACCCTCCTAACACCTATAGGTTATAGATCTGCATATTTAGAGAATAACCACAATGTCATACATACAAATTATACATATAATTTGTCACCAGGCTTGCATCCACTAAAATTGGGTGTGAGAGCAGCCGCAGAAGCTTTTAGAATTTTTTTCAAAATGAACATAAAATACACTGTGAAATTTTTGCCATGATGCACATTCAAATCTCTGTTCAGTGGGTCAGGAAAGGTCCTGTCCAGTGCAAATCCACAGCTTTTCTGTCATACAAGTGCCAAGGTAAATGCTTCAAGACTGCAGAAACTGGAGTGTCACAAACTGTCTTGAGAAGGCCAGACTACAGCTGTGTATGATCTAAGCACTACCAGTTTGTCCTCTGTCCTGCCACAGGCTAATAAATGCCACAACAACTCAGTTTTCAAATCCACTCTGCCTTGTTTCAGACCAGAACTGAGAGGGAAGAGAGGCCGATTAACATCAGCGAAAGCAAACCACACTGCTTCCCTTTAAATAATGAGTCAGGAACATTTGGTCCCTCTCAGGGAGAAACTGCCTCAAAAAACTGTTCCCTGGTTGAATCTTACTTTTAATTCCTGATCCTCAATTGTTTTAACCCAGCCAGATGGGAATGAAATGGCTGAACTGACTCCCACCATACATAATAAGTGCCTCACCAAGCAGAGCCAGCTGCTCTCCCAGGTCCTTAAGGGGCTCCAGTTGCCAGTTCAGGCTTAGGTGAGCAGCCTGGCTGGCAGTGGGAGGGAAAGCTGTGCAACATGTGTGGACATTGTGCAGCCCTGAATTTCCAGGATTTATCTATGCAATATACTTGAACACTATTCTGCTTATGTTATTTACAAATAAACACCATCAATATTACATCAGAAAGTACAAGTATTCAAAACTGCTCAAGTGCAATAAGTATCTTTTAATATAAATCACAGAATGACTAGGTTGGAAGAGACCTTCAAGATCATCAACACTTCAGATATCATATACTCCTGTTCAGTTCAGCAGCGGGAAAAAAAAAGAAGTTCTGTATCTGAATCATAAAAGATCTGACAGTGCAAATGTCTTTTCTGCCACTCTGGTTAGTAATCAAGTGCAAAAATAAGGTACCTATTCTATGTGCTTAGTTGTGAATCTGCAGAGTTTGGAGTGTGGCCCACATCTAGGTCAGAGGAACGCCCTTTCAGCCAAGACACAGCAATCATCTCTCACATTTGCGTCATTTCACATTCTGAAAGCTTTCATTCCAACAAATATGCCTTCTGCATGAGCTTGGGTGAGCAGACTCTCCAGATCTCAGCACAGAGCAGCCAGAGAAGACAGACTCAAGATTTCTATTATTTCTGCTTGTTAAATATGCAGGGAGGATTCAGAAAACTTTGTGATTATTTTTATGTAATCGCTCTCGACTTGTGTTTGTCTGTCTCAAAGGATAACAACCAGGAACCAGTATGGTCCCCTGTTGGTGCCTCAAGCATCCATGGAATGTATTGAAATATTTTTTCTTTAATATCAGTAGCCCTGCATTAGTAAACATCTTATGAAGAACTTTACAAATGTATTTTTCTTAGAGGAGAAGAAATGGGCAATAAAGAGCAACAAAACTTTCTGCTTCCTTTGATTATGACACATTAAAGCTGTCCAGAAATCCAGACAGAGCTTATTTCTGCTCTGTGCTAAACCAGAATTAAGCCAACAGTTTCATCTGCTGGGAAATCTCAGAGCCTCTATCAAAGACTTAGGATGCTTAAGTGAAGTCAGTGTTTCTGTGCATTTTGATGGGAAAACTGAAATCACCTTGGTCAAGTGCTGCACTAAATTTCTGCATCATATTCTATCTCTAACTTCCCTTGATTTAATGTACCAGGACAGTGCAGGGTGCCCTGGGAAGAATGTAAGGTATGTGGTTTGTGCTGGATCACTTAAGGAGAGGTTCTGCTCTCTTCCTTCTCAAGAACCAGCAGCAAGCCAGGATACCTACTGGATTTTCTAGGACCACACAAGGCACAACACTGTAATTCCAAAAACTCTGCACAGATTTTTTTCTTGAGGCTTTTTCCAGTAAGATATCAGCAGTTGGTATTTTTTACTTTTTCTGTCACTACTATGTAGGTAAGAGGTTTGTAAGCCAAAAGCACAGTGGCACCTACTGTGCAGTATGAGCTCCTCTGAAAACAGACAGGAATTTCTGCTGATTAACAAACACAAACCTTTACAAATAGTAAGACTTCATACTATGTCCATTTTGTAGGCTGAGATGAGTAGCTTCCACAAACCAGTGTAACTCAATGTGCAATATTTAAAATATCCATTCACAATACAAGTTTTTTTTAAGTGACAATAAAATTCATTGGAGAATAAAAGCATTTATTAAAACTTACTCTACTCAGATGCACTGGAAAACTAAGGAGGAACTCTTTTAACAATGAATTTATTTTCCAAGCAAATTAGCTCTTAACACTGGAAAAACAGAGTTTACAGCACTAGCTGAAGTTTCCATGCCAAGTTTTAGAAGAAAAACTTGGCAGGCTTGCTTTGTAGCATTTACATCTAAATAAGCATCCATGCCACAACAACTTGTAAAAACATGATCACAAAAGGGCTCTCTCAGATCTAGAAATACTCTAACTCTTTGAAAGAACTCTAAATCCTGTCTAAAATCAGTGTTCAGAAATAGCAAAATCACTAAGTGTAAAGTCTGATGCATTGGGATATTGACAAAATATTTACTATAGTTAGGTTTTTTGTAATTGAAGCTTCCTAGTGCATACTGGTTTGAGAAATAATTCAAGCCATTACTATAAAAACGGTATGACTAATTGTCATGAATCAAAACAAGAATAACTAATTCTCCCTGCTTACAGATACATATATTTCATATATCTGTAAGCAGAGAGAAACCATCAAAGTGCAGTGCAGGAGTGTGGCTATAGGACAGGAGGGCAGCCAAGGCAGACTGCAATGCAGCAGAGGTAGAGCACTGCATGTGAAATTTAACAGCACCAAAAAGCTGCCTGAAAGCACTCACTGCACAGCTCTGCATACACAAAATAAACCAGCAACAGCCAAGGAGTCTAGACTTAGGTCCTGCTGCCCTTACTCACCCTGGCAGCTCATTACTTATTTGGAAAGGGTTGGGTTCAACCCTACAGGAGACAACAAAGCTGTATTCAAGCTCTGGCCTCTGTGACTGCTTGTGAGATTGCTAGAAAATCATAAAAGCAGTGAAATGACCCAGATATTTAGAAACCAATTACATCCCATCTGCAATGGATATGCTGACTTCAGAAAAATAATATTTCATTCCCTAAAGGCAAGTCAATAAGAATCTTAAGCAAATGAAGTGTGTTTTATATAGAAGAAAGTCTTGGTGAAACATAATAATGAAAAATTAAAATTACAATTACGCAAGAAATCGTTCAGTTGCTCCTTTTCTTTCTGCATACGCTTAAAGAATTACAGAATAATGTTTTATTTTCCTCTTTCTAAAACAGCAAAATCTTAGATTGATGGAATACACTTAATTGCTTATTCAAACAACTGTATTTGTTGGAATTGTGTTGCTGCTTGTATTTGGGACATCAAGCCATTGGTTGTTCAAAAAATTTAACTCAGAAATTTATACTTTTACAAAAGTAAAAGAGCTTTAAGATTAAATCCCAAGAAATTGTGTATACAGAAATGAGTAAGAACAGTGAGTAGTAATTCCATAAACAAAGTCCTCAATATTTCCACCCTTTGTTAAGGCCTTGATACATTTAAACTAATGCAGATCACTATTACATTTCAACAGAAATATTGCAGATTACAGACTTCAACTATTAATTAATAAGAAAGAAGCTAAAGTGGGAAATAGTTTTGCACAAAATCAAAGTTCTTACAAAGCCTTTCACAAAGGCTTTTAAAAAATACTTGGAAATTACTAGGAAAACATAATGGCCAAAAGAAGGTGGCTTTTCATTCTGCTGAAATTTGTGTCTTGCATGCTATGTCACAAGAGAAGCCATACAGCAGCAGAATGTAAAAGACTAAACATATCATTAACAAAATAGTTGCTTGCATTTTTGTTTAATTGTTTTATTTTTACCTTTATTGAAGAAGCTGCATAGAGCATATCCTCAAGACTGAAATGGCAACACTGGTTGAGGTATTCCTGACAAAATTCTTGGATCAGCTGTAGATTATACAGGCTGTCAGCCAAAGACATTGTATCTTTCAAACAAATATCTAAAAAGGAAGAAAATAAGCAAAGATTAGATAGAACTCCAAATTCCCAAAAATCGCATTTTGGCTTTTACTGATTCAGGAGCATTTACTGAATAATTTCAGATATCATTTCTGCCCCACTCCTCCCTATCAGAAACTTTTATTTTTCTAATTCAGAAATGAAAGAAATTATTAATTTACATTTTATCTTTGAATTTCTAAATATTGAGATCTTTTATAAAAATTAATTTTGTTTTTCACTGTTGCGAAGTTAATTTGTTTCTGTTTTACCTTTTGTGAAAATCTAAGTTATTCTCTCAACCCAACTATTTCCATGTAATGAAAAAATACATCTAATCACTAATTTTTTTTTATAATTAGGTTTTCTATAAAACAAAGGCAGTAAGAAATAGGCACGTTTTTGCATACATTTCTCTGTACATATTACTTCTTTGTCTTTAAACAAGAACACATTTTAGCATCAATAAGCCTGAATCTTCACAAAAAAACAGCCTGGTCTTAGATATTCATGTTTGTGGATTGAGATGTTTGAGATGAGATTTTCCAAGGAGCTGAAGGCTGTTATATAAGTTATCACTCTCTAAAAGTGCTATTTAAAGGCAAAGAAATGGTGGTTGTGAGCACACTTGTGTAGTATTCTCTGACTAGTATTTAAGCCCAGATACTCTCTGTTGTTCTTTTTATAATTGCTGCTTGGAATAATAAGTCCCATGAAAAAAACACAGTCCTCTTAAAAAAAAGGACTGAAGAAAATAATTAAATATACTTCCAGAGCATGCATCAGATTTTATTACTAAAGCAACAATGTATGACAGAAGTCCACATAAGTTTTGAATTGTTAAGGATAAAAGGTTTCGTCATAAAAGAAATCTACTTTGATCCCAGCAGGATAAGGACTCCCACACTGAAGAAAATCAGACATAGTCCATAATTCCAAATCCACAGATGATGATCAATAGGAAAAAATGTTTGACTAAACTGACTGAAATGAGATTAATATGAAGTCACACATTTGAATCTAATAAAATTCTAATGTGATTCACTGACTGAAGGTGATACGGAGCAGGGAGTTAGCACATATTACATATCACGTATTAGCCAGTGTGTGCCTCTGGCATCATGCAGTGATGAAAAAAACAACATGATGCTAAAACCTATCAGAAAATTCATTTCCAGCAGTGACAGAGGAGCACTAAACAAAGCAGGAATGGGATGTCAGTCTGGATTTTGCTGTATGATTACAACCCTCTACAGTCAAGAACAGTAAACCCAAACTAGACAAGCTGCAGAGGAAGACTATTGAGGATAACAATGAGAATGGAAATCCACTTCAGCAAGGGAGGATGAAAAGGCTTGGTTCAGTAGCCTGGGCTAAAACAAGAGGAAGAAAACAAATCAAAAATGTGAACATCAGATTAGAAGCTATTCAAACCAAAGGATACTGCTGCAGGAACAACAAAGGCACATAAGACAGCTTACGTAAAAACCAAGAATAGGTTGGTAAAAACCAAGAATGAAATTTAAAATCATGTAAAAAAAAGGAACAGTGGGTAAGAAGAGTACATATTTTAAACAGTTTGGCAGTTTTAAGATAGAACAAGATAAATTCAAGAAAGGGATTATATAATTTTGTATAAGTCAACTTCATGACTCAGTGGGAGTCCTTTCTAGTTCTGTATTCCTTCAAGGAAACCTAGATTTGAAAGTGAAATGAAGACTTAATGAGAAGAATTTATCTATTTCAGACTACAGAGAACCCTAGAATACAATTTTCTTTTTTGTTAATGCATTTTTAGGCATTTTTGCATATGTATTTTTATTACCTGCCTTCTTCAGTTTCAGTACAGAACCAAATCTCAGTAAAATTCAACATGCATCAAAACCTGCATTACCTAAGTACAGGGAAGATGAGCAAAATCTTATTAAAGTGTTTCCAGTTGCTTTGGAGTCCCTTTGAATTTACTTCTGAGACAATGACATGCACATTTGTATCTTTAGGGAAGATGATGTCAGGACACCTAAAAGAATATTAAAACTGAAGTTCCAAAGCTGACATGTGCCTTGCCCTGCTCAAAGGTAGATGCTGGAGGAAGGTGCTGGTCAGGCAAGGCACACAAGGCCTTTCAGAGTGTCTGGGATCTCAGCTTGCTGGAACAGGACAGAGGCACCAGGTGTTACCACAGTCAATCCCACCCAAATTCTAACTCTTCCCTAATCTCATATGATAGTATGCATTTGGCTGCAATATTTATGTAAATTTTAAGTTCTATTTATCAAAATTCTCAAGCTGCAGAAGAAAGGTGAATGAATGCATCATTGTGCCTTTCATCTTCAATGCCTCCTGTGCTGAAAGCTCCCTATAAAGTGGTTGTGAATATGAATTCCAGATTTCAGTCCTTAGCAAGCTCTAAACCCTTCTTCATATTCCTGAATTTCTCAGGATGTTTCTGTCTAAGTGTTCCCACGACATCAAAGGTATCATAGAAAGAACACAGGCAGAAAATGATGGGTGTTAGCTGCCAAGACATTCTACAGCTCTTAGTTGCCAAGAGGAAGGTATAACTTTACCAGGCTTCTGAGCAAAAGAATGAGATGAAGCTGCTCATCATCACAGACAATTGCTATTATAGAACAGCATGACAGCAATACATTCTACACTATACATTTTTGGTTACTCTATAAATGATTCAGATAGGTCCCAGGTGAACTAAAAGCTCAGAATACAGAGCAACTATTTGCCATGCAGTGAAGCTGTGCAGAGCCCAGCTCTAAACTTCTCTAAGTTTTATATCTGTAACTGCTCAGATGCAAAAAAAGAACTTATGCAGCTTCAAGAGTAAGAGTTTTGCAGATAGTTTCAAGTATGTTTATTTTAGTGTAGCAACATAAAAGCAAGCACACCAGGGAAGGACATCTGGGCTCCTTTTATTTAAATGTAAAAAGAAATGGCCATTTATATTAGAAAAAGAAAATTTATATAAAACCTACCATATTCAAATGATGCCTGCTGTATACTGCATTTAAGCACCTTGCTTCACACAGCTCCCAACACAAACATTTAAACTTTTATGGCCATGTATACAAGTTGAGAGACAGGCCAGACATACCCTCCAGTTTAATGATATCTGGGCAGTAGAAGTGGATGAGGGCTGCCAGAGCACAGCCATCTGTACCATCCTTCAGCAGATTCTCCACCAAGGGAATGCAGGGCAGCTGCTTCAGCAACGTTTGCTCCTTCCGGTAACGAGCCTGCAATGTGAAATGGACACACTCAGAGGAACAAAGGCTCTGACACATATGAAGAAACAGAGTCATAGTGTAGGTTTTACACTGTTAGTGAAAAGCAGTATTCAAGAAATAGCTGAATATTCTCAGTATTCTATTTCCTACAACTATTCATGCCATGCTACAATTTTGAACAGGATAATATAGTATCTAATATTCTAATATCTAATAATTATCTTAATAATATCCAAGAGGAAAGGAACAATGCTAATACTGAGCTTAGCCTTCAAAACTACCAAGTTTTGATGATCTCTCTATAGCACACTAAACTAAATAACATTCTATCCCTTAATTAAAATTTAACAGTCATTATTATACAATCAAAAATGATCTGTATGCAAACACAGTGAGACACGTCCTCAGCTACTGCAACTTCAGTTTCGTGGCAAGTCACATGGCTCTGAAGTTAACACACCTAAGTATCTCGCCCAAAATCTTATTCATACAACTGACTTAATGACAAATTCAGAAACAAGGAAATCTGCCTTTGATCAACTCAATTTTTATTACTAGCATGTGTAAGCAGTCATAAACATAGAGAAATATTAATGGTCAACAGTTATGACCATGCCGTGATCCAGAAATAAATATTTCAAAAATCCAGTCAGCATATAAAGAGATCCTTGGGTTAGAATGTTGATATGGCATTTATCTGCAGTGAATATATTTTCAATGGGTTGTGGGTGTTTTTTGTCGTAAGAGAGGAGGGCTTACTGAAAAAATGGACTTAACATCATTCCTATTTGTTTTCACTTCTTCCTGGGAAAACACAGAGGTGGAAGAAAGTGGCATAGATTTTAATTTGTTAGTATTATTTACCAAGACCTTTTTAAAACAGTAGTGAAGGGTTACTGCTGTACTCACACCACAGAACTACCTACAAGCAGCAGAGTGTTTCTGAGTTAATCTTATGCTATTTAAATGCATCTATACCCACTGAACTGCAGTCTCCCTGCAGGGACTCTCAGAAGTCTGTGGAAATCACTCTTCATGGCAAGGCTAAAACTGACTGTTCTTACCTCCCACTCTCCTCCTTTTGGCTGTGCTGGAGCAATTACTGATGGGACTGTACCCAAACCATTGCCCCAGCTACAGCAACTCCCTCCTCCTGTGTTTCTGCAGTGAATGAGGGCATGAGCAGGGATGGAGGTTTTATGGAGGGGCAGGAATTGTTTAGGCCAACTGTGCATGCAAAAAGGTCTGTGGAACCAGACTAACCCTGAGGGCTGTACTTACTGTCACTGGATTTCTGTCAAGGATCACATGGCATTATTTTAGTAAATGTCAGTGTCCTCTAACTGGCCTAAGAACTAAAAGCCTAGTCTGGCAACAGCAGCCACATCAGTTGTAGAAAAATAAAGGGCTTGTGCTTGGCCCAGAGAACTTATACCTCAACCAATTAATATTTAAAAAAACCCCTGAGACTTAGTTGTTACTTCATGCTTTTAGTGTAGTCGTATTTGTGTGCCAAATATGCTTTATAAAAATGAAAATCCCATTTCTGTGTGCTAGAGGAAACATTAACACCAAACAAAAATCATGTTCCTGTTATGCATTATTCATATTCTTTTCTTCATGTTCTTAATACTCCCTAGTATATATAATGAAATAGGTCAATTATAATTGCAGTGAAAGTTTAATCTCTCTCACTCTATGGCAATCCAGTGACCCACTATGATGAAAAAGCTCTAAGTTTCAAATTCCATGTTACTATGTCCATGTATGTCCTCCTCAACATGACTGAAATTAAGTCTATGAAATACCACAATTTAATTATGATTAAGCATCAATAATAGTAACAGATACAGGTATAGATGGACTGAACATCATGATTCTACAAGCTCTGTTTAATTCATAAATTCTTTTGAATAGTATCTTTTAATGGAGTATTCAAAAATATTTGAAACTGACAATCTAGTGGTGCTGCACAGTAAATCCTGTGAAAAAGTACACTGCACTTTGATGATGCCTTCACTGGCCTCATGAACAGTGCCCACCCATGCTAGAAACTGTGTTATATCTTTGAAGTGGACATAGAGGATTTAAGCCATTGTAGAGAATGCCAGGCACATTACTTCAGGAAAGATAAACTCATAAAACCTGATCTGCTAGGTTCATTACTGTATAGCAGGCATCATGTTTCATTTTGGTTGAAAAGATAAAAGAAATCATACTGAAAAAATGAAAGAGTTGGTAATTGCACTGTATTTTAAATAAACTTCCATTTGAAGAAACTCTTCTCATCAGCTGCAGTGTTTGCTACTAAATACATATATATATGCAATAATACAAAAGATGAACTTCTACATTATAAAGCTCTAGAGTCAATTGAAACATAAATGCTAATACAGGCATCTTGTTTCTGAGATCCTAAATCATTCTGATTTAGCATCTTTGAGCTTATTTCACTTAACCTAGTCTAGGAGTAGTCAAGACACTTGCCTAGAAACAAGGTCAGTTAAAGAACAGCACACCAGCTACTCTCTCATAAGTGCTTGTGTGTATTCAGAGCTAATCATTAAGAATGAATGCTCTTACACATTTACCATACAGTAGATAACATGTTATAAATGTACTTATCAGAGTTTTTAGCTGCCTCTATGCTCAGGAATATCTGTTACTGTGAAATGTGCTCTGTTCTAAAGGGAGTGATAGAGCAGCCTGAGTGTTATCAGTAGCACTTGCATCTCTACTGAGCTAACAACACGAAGTAACATAAATACCACTAATTCAAGTTGTTTACAGATAACTGGCAGGCAAACTGGAGTTAGCTTCTCAACAGATGGAGTATTTTAGAGTTGAATATCATTTTTATGCAAAGGAAGATACTCACTAGTAAAACCAACACCACAGACAAAAACAGAACACAGACATTCTGAAACTGTTTTCAAGTAGCCTTACTTTGACAAAATAAGAAAAAAAATTTTGATATCATGGTCCACCTGATATTTTTTTCTACATTATTCCCTCCAATTACACTCCCTTAACTCCAAAACAAAATTAATGGGCTGTACTGTGAAGAGCAGAGTATCTGTGTGTGTCACAACTGTAATAGATACCTTTACAGAGACTGTCAGGAGTCTGAACACTGCTCAGCCTGCTGGAGACAGGACCTTTAAATTACTTTTCCAGACACAGAGTAATTTTTCTTGTTGCCTACATGCAACTGCCTTGTTATTTTCAATTTCTTTTGCAATGTAAGAACAGTGTTTCATTAGTTATGGCAACAAACATCTGAGGGACAGCTAGATCAATTATTTGGTAATCTTTAGAGCAACGACAGATGGGAATTAGTTCTTTGGAACTCAGATCAGAAGTATGCAATTCTGCATATACCTTAAGAGCTGTTCCCAGCCAAACTTAGCCAAATAAACAACCTGAATGCACATCAAGTGTGAATTCCTACATGATAGAGGAAAGTAATGATAACCCCAAGGTGACACAGCACAGAGAAAACAAACTTTATATTGCTGCAGATATGCAAAAGTATTTTTTATTACTTTTAGTGAAATTATAGTTTCACTAAAAGTAGGCTGCTTTGGGTCATTTTGTGTGGGGAGAAATTAACAGCAGTCTTAAATCAGCTGAAAAATGGGGAATTCTAGATGAATGGTGTAATGATTGCATATGCTTAGAATAAATAAGATTTCAGCTTGCATGTAGCATCAACAATCAAAAGCTACTTCTGCAAGTCTCTTTTGAGAAGACAACTGATATCAAATAGCATGTGTTTACTGAAAGTTTATGAAAAAGTAATTTATAAATGTTCATTGGACATGAGTTAATAACAGGTAGCACTGCCTTGTACAAACCCACTGACTGCTTGAAAAGTAATTCCTTATCCAGCATCATATCTCACATTTCTTTTGCACAGATTACCTTGCAAAACAGGCTTCTGCAGGTACGCGCTCCTTTGCAGGGCAATCTCATAAAATTATCTCACACAGATAAATGAAATGAATGATTAGACCAGCATGACATGGACAAAGCCATTCCCAAAATAAGCAATTGATCAAAGTGAAGCAGTTGGGCAAACTTACAGGAACCAGTTTCCAAAACCATTTGGTAGGAGACTTCAGAGGAAGCAGTAGGAAAAAAGGATAAAAGCAAAAAGCAAAAGAAACAAAAAAAAAAAAAAAGGAACATTTTATCAGATTTCATAAATTACTTTTATAAAGCAATTTTCTTTAACATTCTCAGTTTTGTATAACAGTGAGTTGTAATTTAATGGCAAGCATAAGTGCACTGTAACCTCTGCATATTGAGCTAATTAGCAGCAATAACACTGGAGAAATATGTCTGCACTCTTTGTAGATCAACATTATAATTTTCCCACATGAACAGCTAAGATTGTCAGATCAATGCAGTTTTATGAAATGCTTTCACACATCTAATTGTACTCTACATATGCAATCCGACTGAAGAATTCATTTGAGACTTGAAGTCATGATATCACAAGTATCAAAATGAACTCCAGCAGCACACATGGGGAAGCAGGGAAGCTAAAGCAATGAAAAAAGGGATAAACACACTGTAGTACAGTACACCCAACTGCAGTGAAGCTTGTGTTAGTTTCTTCAAGCCAAATAGTAACATTCAACAATATTTTTAAACAATCATATGACAGTTTTCAGGACAACAAGAGGTACAGGCAGTTATATTTTTACAATGACAAATCACATTAGCATCAGCTGCATGATGTGCAATGACCTGAAATGTAGATGGAGTTTTGACTACTGGCAGAGGAATTATCAGAACTAATACATAAACCTCTAAACTCCTACACAACCAGAAAAATCTGAAGCACACTGGTTTTTTTCTACTCTGGCATAATACTTCTAGTATTAAGAATAAAAATATTATGTACCAGTACTATAAATACACACAGAAAATGTCACCACTTCATCAATTTCATTGCAGAAAAATAAAAAAAAATCAAAACCACTACCAAAGTGCAGGAAACAACTTATTTTGTTTTTAATGAAGATCAATATTTTCTGGAAATGGCAAAAATGCAGTTTAAAACTACCATGGAACAAACCGCTATGGAACCTAATTATTTTATTATTTTATTGTTAAAATACTGTGTTTTTACAAAACCTTGAAGACAACTAGTAATGATAGAGAGCTTTTATGGAAAAAAGCTATTGTGCACTAATGGGTGTGCAGCAGTAACACAGCTATTCTCAACATCCCTCTCCTCCATTTCACTGGATTGCAGTAGGAAAGAATCCCAAAGGCACTTAAAAGAAATCAGCTACAAGATGCATGTCAGTGTGTGGCTCTGGACATTTCTGTTATACCCTTTACACAGGATTCAGCTTCTCTTAATCTCACTGAAAAATAGTCAGTGTGTGGAAAACCATGGAAATTTGAAAACAAATTATCTTAATTTTCAACTACAATCAGGAATCCTAAAAACCTATTATAAAGCAAGCTTTTGGCTAAATTGGCTGAGATCAGACCTAGGCTGCCTTTTATTCTATTTAACACTGACAGGAACATTGTTGTTGCATTTATCAAAGTGCAGTGTATTTCAGACCTGGAACTCAAAAACTCTACCAATGTCTATGTAATGCTAGGGTGAAGAAGTACTCTTTGGAAAAAAGCACACATTTGTTTCAATTCTGAAGACTAGATCTCCCTAACAGTAACACCTCAAACTAGTAATCCAATATATATTTTTATTTATTCACCTGATTGAAACTGTGATTGAGATGACTATGAATATGCTTCAAAGGAGTAAAAGCCTTTTAAAATTTAAATTCAAACATACCATAAGATTTATAAGTATACATTTTCTAAGGCCACATAAAGGAAAAGAGATGAAAGAAAAGCTGAAGTCTCTTGGACAACCTGGGAATTCAGCGGCTGTTGAACTGTCACTTCAGATCAGCAAGAATAAACTTTTTTGCCCTGGAACTTCACAAGAATCAGTCACTATGAAACAAACTAAGCAGAGAATCCTGGCTGACTTCTTCCCAATGTTAAGAACAACAATACCGCCACCAAAATAAAATCCCATAAAACAACCAACCAACCAAAAAAAAAAAAAAAAACCGAAAGAACAAAATTGTCTCTCAGGTTGAGAGCCTATGATTTTACACTATGATTTATCACCCCTAACAAAAAGTTTGAAACATGGCTATGATAAATTTATTTCCACATAAACTCATCTTATGGTGCCAAAACACAATAGTCATGCTTTTCATGAACTGCTTGTTTCTGCTCTCTTCCTTGCACCATCATTTGTGTTCATGCAGCTGAGCACTGATTGGATCAAGAAGCCGATTCTGCTGCAAACTTTTCTTCTTGACAGGTTAGCTTTTGGTAGCAGTGTGGATTTACGAAACATTAAATTCTAGTGGAAAGTGGAACTACAGTGTTAGTGGTTTACCTTCACACAAGAGGTTGCACTGTTTAAACTGATCTTACAGAAAGTTTGAAGAATTCAGGTACTTAAATGAAGTTGCATTTGTTTCTCTCACAGGATTTACATTTGACTTAAATCTGTTAAGACAGATTCAGTCTAAACCACAGAAGCAGACAGAAGAACAACATGTTTTTGGGAAAGCTCCAACTACACTGAACACCAGCAATTTAACCAGTGCAACTGTACATTCACTACATATTATTCAGTGGAAGCCTGAAAATCAAAGCTATTTACTACAAAACTTGAAATCCTAATTCTGAAAAGAGATGCAGAGACTCTACCAGAAAAAGATGAGGTTACCACAAATCACCAGCTGATCAAGGTCCACAGAGGACTACCTGGAACTAAAAATCATACACACTCCTTCCTCTCTTATCTTCTACAGACAGCTAGTAGCAGAAGACAGGGAAAGAAAACAAAAGCAACCTCATAATCTGTTAATACTGATTTTATCTATCCAGACATAGAAAACAGGTATATCTTGGAGTATCCAATAATCTGTATTTGATGTTTAAACCTTTTGTAAATGTATAAATTTACTCTTTGTTGAAAAGATTCACCACAGTTCTGTAACAACACAGTAACACAGTTTGGCAGGCTTGAGGGCAACTCAATTATTTTTCACAACTGATTAATTTACAAATCTGTAACTGTAGGAAATTATGAAATTATTTTAAATTACATGTTAACTTTGTTTCACCTAATAGGTACTTAATTTCCTGCTTCTTGGCCAGATATTAAACATAAAGAAGAGCCTTCCCTGTTGACTAAAATTATGTATTCTTCCCATGTTTGCTTGGCCATCTCTAATCAGCAGAAGGGGCATTGAGAATTTAAATCTGATTGCATGCAATGGACTCATCCAATGCATCTGCATTAGTTTTCCTTGTAAAGCCAGCATTCAGTACAATCCTCAGTTAAGAAATTCAGGGTTTAGTTGGGATGTTTCATGTGTTTCTAAACCTCAGATGTTTGCATGCATGCAGTGACCATTACCTTTAGGAAGAGTAAGTGGAAACCTGGAAAATACTGTGAGATATATGACTAAAAGAAAAGCTGAGATACCAGAGCAGTAAATTAACCATCAGTTGAAAAGGTTCTCAAAGAAAACCTGGAGTTAAATAATCCTCATGCTAATACAGCCCCCAAGCACAGAATATCTTCCTTGACAAAGGGATTTATGCAGCTGATTCCCTAGTGAGACAAAAAACATAATATATACCTGGGAGAATAGTATGAAAATTCAGTGTACAGAAGAGAGGGCTTTAAATATACATTTTTTCAGTGACTGGGCAACTGTTTCAGTTTGTTATTTTGCCAATGCATTTGTACCTTGGCCAACAAAACCTGGCTCTTCTATTCTGTTACAGCTTCACAATTCATCCAAAACACCACAATACCAGTTTTTAGGTAAATGTGTTATTCCCCTACGTCCATTTATGGGATCAGTTACAGACTATATAAATCTTTCAAAAATTGATTTCAAAATGTTGACAGTGAAGATAAATTATACGCTAAAATTTTATCCTTTTACTCCTAATATAAGTTGCAAACTATAAGTGAAAATAAATATTACTGAATTTTTAAAAAACAGATAATTTTATGGAATTGGTCTGATAATAGTTTTCACTTTGATATATATTTGTTTATCATACTAAGACTCTCATGCAGTTTTGATTTTCAAAATTGCTCTCATCTTTCCAAGTGACCTACAAACCACATAAAACATCCTACTATTATTTTCGGGAAAAAGAGAAACCACTAGAGGACAGAGGAACACAGGTTATCTCTCTAGCCTCTGTTTACTTTATTTTATCTAAATTTGAGAAATGAACTTGCCAAGGACATCTTATTCTCCAGATTTCTATGCTACTATCACTACTGAACACAGTTTAAATTTTCCATGGCAGGGTATATGCACCAGGGTCACACTATTATTGTTACAACCACCATTTCTTTTGCTGAGTCACGTTAACCTTCATGGGCATTCCTTACTTAAGAACTTCACTACCCTCATGTTTTTTGAAGCTGAGCATTGAATCCAGGCTGGTAACCTGCCACCCCCTCAGAGTGGCACTGAAAAGGAGGCAGCAGCTTACGTGAGAGCAGGCCAGGCTGGGAAGGAGGATTACAGCCTTGCAGCAACTTGGAAATCTGCTCTACATTCATGGGCAGGGATAATACCAAAGGTGTTCAGACTGATTACCAGTTCTCCACTAATAGTTCTATCACAATAGGGTAAAGGATCTTTCTGAAGCAAGGAATTTTACATACTCTGGAACTGTCGGCTATCTCTATGTATTTGGATGGGCATATAATGCTACTTAATTAACTGAGCTATGTAAATAAAAGAAAAAAAATCCTGTTAGGAAAGGGAAGCAAACATAATATGTTTTTATTTTATAGGTAATAAAACCTGTAATCAACCAGTATTTTGGATCATGGCCAGAGCAATCCTTCCCATGATACCACATACACATCTCTCTTTTGACATTCACACAATACACAAGGAAAAAACCCATTAAAAACCATGAAAAAAAGTTCTGGTCTTTTTCATATCAGATCTATCAGGGACTTTAATTCACTCAAAAGTAGTCATTATTCTTAAATTCCTTAGCACTAATGTAACAGATGTTTCCCTGCTATCAAAGATTTATTTGTCAGAAAGGACAATTGGCTATAAAAAGTGCAACTCTGTTAGTTTTATTTTTAAATGTGTATTTTCATGAAAGTGATAAAATAATAACAAAATTAATACTACAAGTTTGCTTACTCTAACAAGCAGTGAAAAGTTCAGTGTCTGTTTACAGATAAATGCTCAATCTTGCTTAAAACATTTTAACTCCTCCACCTACCTTTTGACCTCCTGCAGATTCTGCACTGTGATGCTCTTTTAGTTTTTGTTCCTGTTCCATGATGTCTTTCAAATGCTCATTTACCTAGAGACAAAATAGTTCATTTAGTTGTCTGTTCTAAGAAACAAGTCACAGAAATTAGAAGTTCTTCAAAAGGTCTATAAATCACGAAGACAGAACTAAAGAGATAAACCAAACATTTCAGACTATAGCCCTGAAGCAAATGTCAGTCTTGGATGCAGTCTAAGGTCACTGCCTGTTAGCTCTACATTGTACAAAATAACCTGTCCCTTATTGTGCTCAGTCACATTTGATTAACAGGGTATCCTTGTCACCTGATTTGATTATGCAGTGAAGGTAGATCACTTCAAGCAAGATGTGTTCAAACAAACAGAATAGCTTTGGGTTTAAATCATGACAAAGTACACAATAAGATGACAACTTAGAAAGAGCCAAAAAGAGACCCTTGAGCAGGCACTGTGGCATCTCAACATGACAGTGACACCTGAGATGTCACATGTTGTATATATATCCCAGCATTAATTTAGACTTCCCATTTATTTGGTCCACACGTGTTTAACTTATTTCTGCATGCTTTTCTTTTTCTAGTCCATAAACAGCAGATGTAGGAACAGTCTGTATCAGAACA
This sequence comes from Melospiza melodia melodia, assembly GCF_035770615.1. Taxonomy (NCBI): domain Eukaryota; kingdom Metazoa; phylum Chordata; class Aves; order Passeriformes; family Passerellidae; genus Melospiza; species Melospiza melodia. The sequence goes on along the minus strand of NC_086204.1, from coordinate 10,812,843 downwards.
GTCCTGATATACCTACATACACAAATACACATCCTGGCCTCTCATCTCTAATTGAATCACACAGATTACAAAGAAAACCCCAGCTTGCTTTTCCAGCACTCATACCTTGTTTATCCAGTACATGACAGCATCCTCAATGTCATAGGGTACCTCTGCAGGCTGGAAGAAGGTGGAGTACTGCTGGGTGCATGCGATGACTTTCTCCACGCTGATCATCTCCACAGTGTAGGCCATCATGAGCGTGTCGATCATGGCCAAGTGAGCACTCTGCAGTGACAAACAGCAACACTGATCAGGCTGCAAATCAACACATCTTTCTTATGCATGGAAAGACCAAAACTGTGAATGCTATACGATTTCTGTCTGGTTGTTCAGTTTTAAATGAAAAGCAAATTAAAACATATATAACAGACTTGGGAACACATATTAAATTGAAAATTAAAATAATTTCTGTAAAAAAACCCCACCAAACTTAAAGAACTAAAAGTGAACAGAATAAGGAAGTTTATTGAATGATTCAAACATCACATCACTTTTAAGAGAGCTAAAGAGATCTTTTAAATTTGTCACCATTGCAAAACCAAACCTCCCTGTCTGATCAATGTTATTTGTACTGGAAATAAAAGCTGGAACTTGGGGATTGCTAAACCATCTTCATTGTCATGAAAATGCTGCATTAATATGTGAAAGTTCATCTATATTTAAAGTCTTAATCCAGGAAGAAGATGTGATTATACTAATCTTTAGTAAAAACCCAACCAAATGATAGAAAAACATCTCTTTTTCTTCCAGTAAAGTAGTTATGTTATGCAGATGTAAGGTAGGTGCCACAGCTATAGGTACACAGCTAGGTTTAAAATAATGTATCTGCTGTATAAAAGAGGAGCTACATTTCTTCTGGGGTTATATATTGAAAGAAAATGGCTGTTTCACAGTTTGTAATAGTTCAAAATCAGCAAAGAATTCCCCCCCCCCCAAACCCAACACAATAACAAAAGAAAAAAAAGGATAACAAGGATTTACACTAGATTCTTGTGACTGAATAACAGAATGATGGTGGCTTTTAGAGGCAGTGCCTACAGCTAAACACATTTCCTTCTGCTTCATGATAAGAAAAACAGAAATAGCAAAGTATTAAGCAAGATTTCCCATGGATCAGAACAATTTCCAAAGACAGTATTTTTAAAACACTTTCTTCAAACCCAGCTCACAAAGATCCCCAACACTTGTTAACACCACCACTTGAATACTATAAAAAAATATTCATATAAACATCTCACAAAGTAGCTGTAACAGCCATGGTAACAGCAATGAACAACATGAGTCACACAGCAATATGCTATCTAATCATCACAGTTAAGGTAGCTCATGCACATCACTTATTCCAGAATTCCCAGCAGAAGGAACAGATCCAGACTCTGTGCTGCTCTTAGTGTTTGTGTCATCAATGAACGTGATCATGCTGACCTCAGAAGCAGGCAGAAGCGTGTACTGCCTTTTTTTACAGCAGGTAAATTGCTTTGTTTCACAAAGAAGGCAAACTACACTTATAAGACATTCACTGAAGCTGACAGCCAACATTCCTGGGACAAGCCTGGACCCTGGGTATGGCCTGAGAGCCCTGTCTGCCACAGAGTCCATCTCTGCTCCCAGCAGCAGCACAGCTGGGCAAGGAATCAGCACCTCCCCCCTGCTGCCACCACTGATGGACTGAATAAACTCCTTCCACCACTGCTTTTATGCCTTTAGGAGCTTATCTGCAGCCCTTTATGGACAAACACTGATACAAGCTCCTAGGTGAATGAGGGCACTTGCTGGGCAGCTGAATCTTGCCACTGCAAGTATTTCAGAAAGGAAAGGGTGTGCAGCCTCATGAGGAGCCTGCAGCCCAGGGTGCAGAGCAGCAATGCTCTACAGGGATGCAGGAGCTGCTCCTCTGCTGGCCCAGCAGTGCAGTGCAGTGCAGAGGGGGCTCCAAATCAAGCATCACAAACTGTGAGTACAGCCCCCCAAATCCTTGTGGGGGACTGCAGAGCCTGGAACAGCCATACAAATCCATGCAGCTCTGGTAGGAGCTCCCAGCAGATTGGTGAAAGGTACTTCAGCATATGCAACACACAGCAAAGGGAAGATTTGGATTGTCTCTGACACCTGGGGTCCCTGCTCTAATAATCTTTCCTTGCTACAGCTTGCCTAGTCTGAATGGCATCTGGGTTAAAACCTTGTGCTATTTTCAGAGCCTTCCCCCAAAAATAAAAAGGAGACATTAAAACAGCAAGAAAATGCTGGATTTGCTTTTTAAGAGGAGGTAGTGCACAGAAATGTGTTTTGCAGCCAGACAGGAGAGTGCTTCATAGAGAATGCTACTGCTAGGAGCCATTGAGGCTGATCACTGCCTGCTGCACAAGGGAATGCTTTCCACCCTTTACTCCCTGCCTGTGGGAAGGACACTGCCTTCCATGTGAGCTCTGACAACCAAGGGAGCTCCCAGAGGTGTGAAAGCAGCATGTTCCTGCCCAGCTGTTGATCCATGAGTAGTGCCCTGGCTACTACACCTGTGCTCTGAGACCAGCCTGCAGGAAAAACCAGCACTGAACTCCCCTGAGGGAACTTAGCAACCTTCACCTCCCCTGCTGGATCATCAGCTCCTCTGGAAAACACAAAGTGTTTTCCTCTGGAAAATCCTACTAAGTGGATTGCCAGTGGAGAGAGAAAGCCACTGAAGTGTTGTTAGAACTGACAATATGCTCAATACATTATAAATACATTATAAAAAGTAAATTATTTACAATTAGTTAACTGGGTCTCATTTTCAATGCTTCTAGTGAATCATTAATGAAGTGCAAACTACTTAAACAAACAGAGGGAAGAATGACCTTAGATAATAATTTGTACTATCAAAACTAAGTGTAATAAACTTTTACCAACACTGTGATCCATGTTACAATCTTTATTGCTTGCATACAAGCAATCAAATACAAGTATCTTCAGTCTCAGAAGTGACTCCAAGTTATTTTGTTTATAATCCAGGCAGGACACTCAGAAGACTTTTAAAAACCAGTAAATAATGAAAAGAAGAATGAATCGTATTCTGAGAAACAAACAATCGCTACTTTTTTTAGCTAGCAAAAATCAAACTTTTGATTTAATAAATAGTTTCTTTACTACTGAAAATATTTAAAACTAGTAACATGTATGGATTTGTTCCCCTAGAAAATTGCAAGCAACCAAATAAACATATAGGATAACTAATATCTAAAATAGCTGTTTGTTTAGTTTGGTTTGTTTGCTGGGTTGCTTTTTAAGGGAATTACCAAAACTATTTACCAAACAACTAATTACCAAAACAACAAAACTATTTAATTGCACATAAAGCCCTACTGGTTTTCTTCCATTTATTCTGGGAAGAGCAGACAAGCTGCATTCTTTTACATATCATCATTCACTGTGCTCAATAAGAAAGAGTAAACTAAAAACTGCTCTATAAAAATAGCATCCTGCTCTTCCAAATACAGGTTTTATTTACATAATTGCTGAAGTGCTGTAAAAAAACCCAAGTTTTAAGAAATTCTGTTGATAGTAATAAATGTTCTGATTTTTTTTTTTTTGGCTCTCTCACTGAGCAGCATATTTTAGGTAGAGCTAAAAAAATCAAGAGGGAAAGTTCACTTTTGCTAGTCAGATCTGCATTTATGAGTGAATTATGCAAGGAGGCAACATTTCATATCTGAGGGAGAACCAGAAACCACTCTGAGCTGGGCAGAAACTGGGAGCAGCCGCTCAGCAATGTCCTCTTTCTCCAGACAAACCTGGACACGATGCCTGAAGGAAGTGCCCAGGAGCAGCTGACAACTGGGATCAGCACAGTACATTAATTTTTGGTATTTTCTCTGAGGTGGTACCATTCAGATACACAGCCTAAAAAACCCAAGCAGGATTTTCATGCTGTCACATACCTCCCACATCCAGAATTGCAGCAAGGCATAAATAAAGATATACAATTTCAAAAAAGAAAAATAATTTTAGAGAAAGAATTTTAAAACCCCCCACATGGTAACAAAATTATACAAAACCATTAGAGAAATATATTTTTTAAAAGTCATGATCAACACAGCAGCAGTGAACAATACAGGAAATAATACACTTTTCCCATAAGTGTAATGTAGAGATTTGGTTTATGCCAATTCTAAAAACCATTTTTTCCCTTGATTGCTTCAATACAATGGTGCAAAGTAATAAAGCCTTAAATAGAACACAAAGATACATTAAAAAATACAAAATGCTAGATTCTTAGAGGTATTTTATTTTCTAAGACACAAATGTGCTTTTGTCTTCCCCAGCTACAGCCTGCAAAGAACACAAGAGTTTTAACTTACTAATCTTAACAATCTCATGTAATTACTGGTTAGTTTCTAACCTGTAATGTAGGTTCCACAGCTTTTCATTCTACTGCTAAATAGTTCAATAAGAAGCTTACTGAACTGCAGAAGAAAAATTATTCTGAGCATGGCTGCTAATGCTTTCCTGTCTGCCTAACATTTGATTAGAGAGCTTTCTTCACCTCCATTGAAGAACTGAAAACAACTTCATTAAAAGTGTATAAGCAAAAGGTGTATATGATACTGTACACACAGATACTTAGGGATAAACACACAAATTACAGACAGCTCCTACATTGTTACCTGCTACTAAGGATATTTCTTATATTCCATTAAATGATACTCAGGCCAGGAGCTCCCTTTTGAACTCCCTCTTTAGGAAAGGTATAGACAAACTCATTTCCCACTACAGTATTGAAAAAAGGGGAAGAAAGAAAACAGAGGATATAATTGTTACCCTCATGCTAAATAGAAATAAATAATTAATTCACTCTTTTCTGGAGGTTTTTCTTGTAATAAAAGTCCCCTACACTCACTATGCTTTGGAGAAGAGATTTGATCTTGGACAGGCTGGCTTTTGTACACAGAAATACATATTGCACAACAAATACATATATTTCTAGCTGAATTCACTAAAGATTTTGCCTCAACTGCATCAGGCACTTAAGCAAAGAACACAAGACATAAAAATTCTCCTAGCTAAATGTAAAGAGCTGATATCTCCCTTGCATTAGTAGTTAGCATGTAACCAACTTCTTCTGCCTTCTGAAAACAGAGCTTTGGATCCAGGTACTTTTCACATTCCAGTAAAAAAACAGTAATTCCAAGGGCTTCATGGAAATTACTCTGATTATCAAGAATACAGATGGAATAATCACTGTAGGACACATACTTTAGGAGAAAAAGTAAAAACAAGACTTGCTCATATCCATGGTAAAAGAAAGAGAGTAGTAGCAGGTGAGTATGAGCTAAAACACACAGGAAAGCTGTGCCCAAAGCACTGCCAGGATTTCCTTACACACCACTCTGACCCACATCTGTGCACCCAGCTTCCTTGCAGGTTTGTGAACAACAGTTCGGGCAGCCTGCCTAGCTTAAGCCTCCAGGCCCCTTTCCCAGAGACCCTACCCCAGATAATCCAAATCTCAAATCAATCTGCTGGCACAGGGAGATATCATCTAAACTTCAAGTCTCAATTAAAAATCACAGAATTCAAGCTCAGGGAAAGTAGAGGCCAATGCCTAAATACTGCAGGTGAGGAAGGAATTAATGAGCAGTGCCAATAGGTGATAACTCTATTACAAATTTCAAAGTTATTACTTCATTTGACCATCATTTTTACAACAAAACAAAGACAATTTTGATACTAAAAAGGAAACAAGTTCTAAAGTATTTCAAACAACAAAATGGAGTAGTCTGAAGTAGTCAGTTCTGCTCTGTTTGATGATTTTTGGATGCAATTCTTCTCTAGCCTCACACAGTACTTAGCACAACCCTAAAATAAGCTGAACTGTCTAGTTAGTCTTGTCCTGCAAGGGAATGATCATGCTGAATTACCTCCTTGCTGCATTGCCACAAGGGCTTGACTCTCACAGGATGCTTACTCAGCAAGAACAGGCTTTACTGAGTCATGCTAAGCTCCTTGAGACAGGTTCAGCAACACAGAAGGAATGGCTTTTGCTTTCAGTATTTTTATAGCCTTCTCTATTTGGTTAACTTTTAAAATTTAGTAACCTATTATATGAACATATATATTAAGAAATCATTGTTGGGATCACTATACACATTTGGCACAGGAAACATAATTCATTTATAGAAAAAGGATTTCTCAGGTACAGATATTGGCTGTGTTAAGCATTTTGATAGCACTTATAAGCTTGACCTAAGATTTCCTCATAGTGCTCGTTAGGGAGCTTCCTATTTGATTTACTAACTCAATCCTAACTCAACACCTAACAGAGATTCCCAGATTTTCTGGATGACATAACCAAGCAAGACTTTGACCTACTCCAGGGCATAGTGAAACAAAGTACCTGCACAACACACACTGGAATCAAGAACCAGTAAATGGTGTTCATCTCATTATTTGAATTTTGACTTATTTTACAGTTTCACATGACCTACTTTCAAATTTTTACATATACTTAGCAATTGCAAGTTGCCTGTTCTTATTTACTGGAAGAACCAAGAGCCTAATGGTAAAAACCACAAAGGCACTTCGGTGTATGCTAAGTACTCCAAGTTTTAAAGATAAATACTGATAGTTAGACAGTTTAAACTAAAGTAAGAAAGTAACACAGTATAACTGGTAAGACAGTTATACACATTTCAACAAGTAAATAGCAAGAGCCTCAAATTTCCCAGAGGACTTTGTTTTTGCAGATAATTGGGGATTTTCCTAGAACATACTGTCAAATCCTGTCCAGATAAAACAACTCAAAAATCTCTTACAAAAATGACTTATGTGCATTGTCTCCTTGCTCTTATGCTGGTTCAAACCAAGAGCAAGCAGTATTTGTATTAAATATAATCTGAATTTCTTATTTTCACAGCAAGCTCCACTACTCTTTGAAGAACACAGAAGTGGGAAAAAGAAAAACAAGGCTTTGTCTTATCCATATATCAAAAAAAAAGTAGTTCCCTCTTCCTGACTCACTCATACCTGCATAGGAATGACATTAAAACCACTGGTTTGACTTCTCTGGCAGCTCAGCTAACACCTGCAGAGGCACTTATCACCAGGAGGCATCAAAGCACATTCACCTCAGAACATCTGCTGGAGGAACCCAGCCCTAGGAGTGCTGGAGAACTACCACTGCCTCATGGACAAGGAGGAGTGGTAAGACAAAGCAGATTTCTACAGAACTTGGGGTGAAGGGTTCAGGGTTGGGTGACAGGTTGGGTTCTATTGTATAGAAGTACGTAAGAGGGGAAGTTTCGGCAAATAGAGAAAGAGGCAGAGGCCCCAAAATAAAATTAATGTGTAGTGCTGAGGCATTAATCCATGGAGATGAGACTGGAAACGGAAACAGGGATGTCTTCTCCAGTGCATGAAGCCCTGAGCCTCAGCATCCTGCAAGCCCCAGTGGCAAAGCCTCCCTGTGCCACAGCTCAGCCTGGGGCCAGACAGGACTTTGAATGAAACTTTACAGCACACACTGCTAGTTCATCTGTTTGACAGCTCAATATTGACAGCCAGTTCTGCATGGCAGCTTTTTAGCCCAGGTAACTGATACCACAGCCTTTATTTCACAATCCTTAGAAGGTTTAAAGACTTGAATGAATGTAAAATGCCCATTTGATAAAAGGCATGCAATCAACTAGATACTACAATAGTAATTTACTAAAAAAACACCTATAGTAATACAGAGCATGGTATTTCACATAATTCTCAACATTTATTAAATCTACAGCCTTGGTTTCTGATGAACTGAATTGTAATAATGAGCTTTTCTGCATATAGTACTAATGATACTTTAATTGCAGTAATGAATAGTACAATATACTGGTTTGTTCAATTAATCAGTTTTGTTCAATTAATCTGTTTCAGAAACTGAATTCCCAATATCATTATGCTTGTAAAAAGGTAAACAAAAATTACTGCTTTTCTACAAGAGAGGAGATGATGTTATCTGTGGTTCTTCCCTTATTTCTCAAACTAAATGAGGATCAAAGTAGGGCCAAATTATCAATGCGAATCTCCAATTGAATTCCACACAGTTCTGGGGCTGGCTGGCCAGGTTATGTTTTTAACTGCTGCATTCTACTCAGTTTCCTCAGGAAATGTGCCTCCCAGCTGGAACTTGTGTGAGACTTATCACAATATAAAACTGGAAATACAGACTTAAATTCTCCAGGAAGGCATTTTAAGAACAACTTCAGTTATAAACAAGATATTTGGGGTGTTTTGTTGCAAAAACCATCTTTGTTTTTGAGAGTTACCATCCTTCTTGGTCCAAATTTGTATTGTTATAATGTATGGAGGAAATGTATATTATTCAGCACCTTAGATACAGAAAAAAAAAATGTAGTATTGAAGAGGCCTAATGTCTCTGACATGTAAGCATCCAAGACCTAGGGACAGCTTCATTCTCTCATGTCAAATACAACCGTATATTTACAGAACTGCTGTCCAACCTCCAAAAAGCTTCTGTGGTTTTTGTTAAATTGCTGATACACAAAAATCTATTTTAAACATTAGAATCTTTGTTAGGCTTAGCTTTCTTTGGTAATCTAGCAAAATATTGGCTTAAGAAATCAAAACATGCATGTTCATTTCAACGTGCTATCTTCAAAAAGAAAAAAACTACTTTCAATTTTTATGTGAGAACGCAATATGAAATCTTCCTGCATTTGCATATGAACAGGCTCCTGATAATTTCCTTGCTGTTTCTTTATTAACCGTACAAGGGCAAAGAAATAAGGTCATCACATTCATTACTGTAATGGCAATTACATTAAGGAAAGGAGTTATTTGGCTTTTTTTTCAAACCTTTTTTTCAAAGGTTTTTAAGAATACCACATTTATAGACCATAACACAACACAAGAAGACATGAGAGGGAAACTGACCCAGACAAAAATTTTCTGCTAAAATAACAGCCAAGGTCAAAAGAAATTACCTAGCCTACTCCTTTAAATGAAGCCTATCAGCAGTGTTAAATAATTAAAACAGACACACAAAATTATACTGATCACAAGAAATCTGTTTCTCTACAGCTGTTAATGTAGTAAAACCTTGCAAGTGACAAGCTGCTGACTAATAGCATTACTAAATCAGACAGCTGACCAACATTTTTTCATCTACTTATTAAAGGATTAGGACAGGCCAGCCCCAACAGTGGCTGCTAACAAGGATATGGCCTACAGTGATGTTATAGCACAAGTAGGAAAGGTACTTCATGGTTGTTTCAATAAACATATTCAAAAGTATTTCCACTTGTTTGGTTAATCTGGACTACACACCAAACTTTAGGTCAGACTTTGAACCTCTGAAGTAGAGTATGGGTTCTTCAGAGAAAGATTCTTACATATGCACACACAGGTGTAAAACAATTGCTTTACTGTAAACTTTAAGACCTGTTCTTTCATTATTCAAAGCAACTGTACTAAGGAATACAGTTGATTCTTAAGAAAGAGCAATCTGTGTGCCCTCATAGAGATCATGCTGTACCAATAATCCTTTTTAATAGATTACTTGGGCCGAGGATGTCCACTTCATCTACTGCAGCAGATTTTTGCAGGACATCTGGCAGCAGTCTCCATCACATAAGCTTCTGCTAAGCACAGGGTCATAGCCAGGCTCTGTCTGCATCAGGAACTGCTGCAGACCAACAGGAGCAGATTGGTGCCCAGGAAAGAGTTGTGTTGAGGACGGCATACCTACAAGAAGGACTGCAGTTGTCAACTATCACTACTTAAAAAAAAATCTGGAATTCAAGCAGCATGCTAATAAGGCAGTGGATTGTCTTTCTACCAGTGCTTCACAAAATTGGGAAGGTTGATGACATAGTAACTAAAGCTTTTCTTGAAAGTTCCTTTGGTAAAGGCATGAAAAGTGGTTATCAATATGATATCATCTTCAGGTACCATTTCTTAAAGAAAACTTTCTTTTGAAAGTTTTTGAAATAGGAAATTAGCTTCTAGCCTATGCACAGAAAATATGAAAACGTTTTGCCTAAAGAATTAAGATAGAACAGGAGACCACTGTGAACTAGAGGCTATTTCTTAGTTAACTGGTGAGCAAGGTAAAACAGTGCCCACTCTCTTCCTTCACAAGCATCTGTTTGTGAACCAGCACTTTTCAGGGTATGGAAATGAATTGGAAAGCCTCCTTCCTCCACCTCTCTTTGGTAATGAAGTAACTGCCAGTTCATAAGTCTTTTAAAAGATTAAAACAATAAACCACACGATCATGTTCTCATTCCTCATGCATTTTTGGTTTCTAATGTTATTATTCCAGGACCTGTTGCATAATTAGTAGCTCTTGAAACAGTGAAGTCAGCTGCAGCAGCAACTTATTCACATTGTAGTAAACAACCATTTTCTTAGGCAAAATATCCCTCCCCCTATTCTCCCCAACTAAGGCAAGCTGAGTAAAAGAGCATGGTGATAAATGAAACAAAACAGAGAAACCAGCTGAAGAGAAAATCACAAGGCAGAAATGGGAAAACTGCTAACTCCTATCCTTTTATTTTCCAAATAATTACTTAAGATGGCAATAACTAGATGGTAAGTATTTTTTTTTTTTGCTAACAAGAATACCCATAAATACCAACAGTATTATTTGAAACCTTGTGCTACAAGCACAAGATAGGTCATTGCATGCTGGCCAGAAACCACACAAGCCCTTCACAAGATGAAACCTTTCCTTTGGCAAAAGCAGTGAGCCCCATACATGAACCCAACTTTGTGAATTGGAAAGAAGGGAGAAGATGAATGGAGGGAAGAAGCTGCAAAGTATTTTATAGCTGTCCTTAAACAATGGATTCAGAGACCACCAACTAGAAACATAAATAGTACCCACCGTGCCACGCAAGGATCAGTGCAGGCCCTGCGCAAGATTCAGGCAGTTCCACTGATTCTCAGCATTGTTTCATCAGCCAAATGTGTAAAACCACTGAACAAATATCTCTGCTGGGCAGATATCTGGCTGTTGAACATTCGGAGGAACTGAAAAGAGGGGTTTTTTTGATGAGGTGGAAAAGAAGCTGGTATAAGGATTGAGGAATGACATCAAGCCAGGCCAAAATCCCTGGAGAGGTACCGCTGCAAGGACTTAATTGATGGTTTTTCCGACTGGACTGAGTAAAGCAAAGAAAAGTAGAAATTGTTGTTTTCCATTTTTTTCTTAATTTCTAAATGCCTTATTTTGCTCTGTGTTTCATGTCTGTGGGTTGTTTGGGTTTTTTCCAAACCTCCTTCTCATTAAAATTAGAAATTGCCTGACATCTGTTCTTTCTTTTCAAGCATCCAAACTCTGAAATCCCATAATCCGTAAATGGGAAAGGACGATTACTGAGAAACTTGGCTGAACTACATGTGAGACACATTATGGGACATTTCAGCAATCAATTTAAAATCATTGGCTTCAAGTGTGTTATTTCAGAATTGCAGGCAGTATCTGTAACTTATGTTACCTAAAATACCCAAAGGAAAATTTTATCTAACATAAAAAGTTGGCTGTCTGCATAGGCAAGTCAATCTGTAGTATTGGAAAAAGAAAAAAATCAATACTGTGATAGAACAAGATGGAATGGGCACTATTAGAAAAGCTGGTATGCAGTTCTCACTGAAGAAGAAATATCACAAGACATGTACTATTGGTCACAGCCAACAGGCAGGATATATTTCAGTATCTACCTGATCATCCAGACATATGACAGATGCAAATCAGTAAGCAATTTTGCCAATGAAAATTCTTACAGTACACGTTATCACATTACAGATAAGAAAGACCGTGCAAAACTTTATATTAAACATGAAAATTTGTCAATATTTTAAAATGCATTTCAAAGCATAAATTAGATAATTTAGGGTTTGCTTAGAAATGTTAATTATTCATACTTAGACACAGAACAGTTGCTATTTTCCGATGTGTTCCAAATTATGATTATTTCAAGTTCTGTGTTGGATACATATGGACACACATCAAGCAAGGCAAGAGGTACTAGAAAAGCCCAAGAATGAACCCAGGCCAGAAGATTGCCAAGGCTACAGGAGAATGTACACATGGGTTCTCCCTGAACAAATGACTCTGTGGTATTTTAGCTTCCAGTAAATAATGTGTACTCTGTGTATATAATGCAGGTACAGTGGATATATTGATTTAATTCATTATTTTATTACCCCATGACAGATTAAAGGTGTGGGTATAGATCTGGGATATCTCATGAGTGAAGAACTACTGCACAATCTTATAGTAATTCACGGAGAACAATCACACATGCACCTATAATCCTCACTTAAATAAAGTTTCACTTCAGAAAGACAATTTTATATGTTTACATTGCTGCAAAGAAAAAGGACAAATACAAAAACTATTAGGATAAACTGTCAAGAATATTCACGTTAGTACCCATACTTTCTGTTGTGTCTGGAACTCTTCCCATTCATCCTCTTTGCACTTGGATGCAAAACAAATACTAACCATCAAAGAGTGTATGGTGTAATACTTGCTACATCATTTGGATAGTTCAAAAGGCATTATCAAATCCAAACCAAAGGAAATGCTTAATACAAGTTACCTATACTGAAGAAAAACGAAGACAAAACAAAATCAGTTTTGCATGTCCAGAGAGAAGCACAGAGAGGCTCAACCAGAGCAGCTACTACAGACAAGAGGAACATGAACATCCCTCACTCCTTTCCTTCCATTACAGCCTGCCAGCCCCTTGTGCCACGGCAGGAAGGTCGCTCCCAGCTCCGTGCCTCAGGCAGGCTGAGCAGCACAGGGTGCTGGCACAGCTGCTGGGAGGAGAGGCCCTGGGAAGAGAGGGGCTGCTCAGACCCCCATTCCAGAGCCACACTGACCTACCTTATCAATGCAGGGCACCTCCAGCCTGGGAATAACTCAGTGCTCTGACTCCGTGATTCAGGAGGATGAACACATGCTTTATTAAGCTATATTATATCACACTAATACTAAATTATAACCATACTAAAGAGATACTACTGAAAAACCCATGACTGTCTGGAGACAGTCAGGACAGCTTCGACCCAATCAATCCAATCAACCCTGTCCAATTAACACATCACTCTCAGTAAACAATCTCCATAACACATTCCACATGTGCCAAACAACAGGAGCAGCGAGTAGAGGTAAGAATTGTTTTCTTCTCTGAGGTTCTCACTGCCCTTCCCAGGGAAAATCCTGGGAGAGAGAATTATGTCTCTCTCTGTTCAAAGAATGTGAATACCACACTACCTGAAAGCAACAACGATGAAATGATGCAAAATAAAGAAAGGGCATGGTAATAGTGATTCTTCTTTTACTTGGGTACTCTTTAAAATACTTCTATCATTGATTAACATGACCTTTGCAATGACTTCTGAATTAATCCCTAACTGACTACACTGGGATTCTCTTTACATAAACTACAGATTCTTTTGGCAATGCGAGCTTTATCAATGACTGACTAGAGAAGTTATTTTGAATGCTGCCTTCATCTTAACTCTACATTGTAAATGTCTTATTTCCCTTCTTGTAGGTCTGGCTCAGTAACTTTCACGTTTGTTTACATACCCACATTTACACACCAATATGTCTATAGGAATGAGGTGTCAGAGTGGCTTTGAATGCACACAGCAAATGATGTTTGCACTAATGAGAATGAATCAGTCATTCAAACAGCATTATCCCTTTGAGATATGAACAAGACAGCCTGTCACATTTAGAGACTAATGCCATGCTTTTGCCAGAGTTCCAAGACTCCAAATGAAGATGCCGCTTTGGTTTTTCCTAGCTTTACAGTGTTTGGCACCACCAGTAATTTTTTAAAACTTTTGTTCATGCACAGTTAAATATATTATGTTCAATTCTGTTTCTATAGATACTAATATCAGTATTAAAAATCGGGTTTTTAAACAGATCAGTTTTATAGAAAAATCAACCCTAACAAACACCAGCCATTTGCTTAACAAGTCCTGTTCAGCTCTTTATATTTTATGTATATATTTTATGATCTTTTCATTCCTCTGTTGCCCTGATCCAACATTAAAAGTTGCCATTTCATCCTGGTATTTCAATAAGACACTGGATGAAACAAGTTAAATTCCCTTCTAATTACTGATAAAGAATGTCTAATTACTGATAAAGTACTGTCAAGTACTGAATGCATACATATATACAAATATAATTCTATATACTTATGATAAAACATGCTGCTAGGTGAGATAAAGACAAACAATTCTCTCATATAAATAAATGATTAATAGATACATATATAGACCTGGTTTTATAGTCTTCTCACTCAGCCTCCACATTTTATCCTGCATTTGATTAATTTAATAAACATTTCACTGAAATAGTAAGCAACCCTACCTTAAGCACTATGTACTGCATTCTGACACTCATGACAGGGGAAAACAAGTGACTTTCACCTCAAACCCTCATTAATCTTTATATATATAGGTTCAAACTACTTATGCAAATGCAATTAATTGCATCCACTAAAAAGGCATCTGAAATATGTAAAAGAATGCAAAACAATTTCTGTAAATATAAGCCTACTGTAACATGCTTTTTCACAGCAGCAAGTACTGAAATTAAATAATATAAAAAGTTCAATTAAAAGTTCAGTGTTGTTCCCATACTTTTCTTCAGTTTTTTCCTGCTCCAATATTAATCCATTATTTTGGTCCCAGAAATTTTGACAAAAAAGGAGCAGATAATGACATGTCTAGTTGCCAACAAATTAACAGTGTATTATTTTAATCTGTAAAGCACCATGTATCCTGATGCTGTTGCAAGAAGCAGAGGAAGAGTGGTGGGAGTTACACTGTGGGAGAAAAAATTATCCCCATTCTGGAAGAAGATATTCCCAGCAATAAGGCTTTATCACATCTTGCCCACACACAGATCTGGAAGTCTCTGCTTTGTTGGGATTGTCACAGATTGATGATGTCCTTTTTAAAGAATAACAGAAGCACTTTGGGGAAACACCTCCAAGCACTTGGCTGTGATTATCTTTTAGTAACAAGAAGGTGCAGAGTGGGAAGAAGCTAAAGTTGCTCTGTATCAGCGATGCTTTGTGAATTGATGAACTCTGAGCTCCAGCCTCTGGAGAAACTTCCTTCCTCTCTCACCCAGCCATCACTCCAAGTCCCCTTGAAATCCAGTTCCTCTCTAGACCCTCTAATCTCTCACATTTTTTCCTCAGACCTGCATCCTGAAGGCCTCCTTGAACTATTCTCAGTATGTGCTGCCTCAGGAAGGAAGCTCATCAGAGTCCACAGCTATTTGGT
The DNA here is from genome assembly GCF_035770615.1 of Melospiza melodia melodia. Lineage (NCBI taxonomy): Eukaryota > Metazoa > Chordata > Aves > Passeriformes > Passerellidae > Melospiza > Melospiza melodia. The sequence continues at coordinate 10,797,501 of NC_086204.1, read as the reverse complement.
CTGCACTTCAGCCTTCCCTTTGGCAAAGGAGTGACTTTGGCTCACTCCCCTCTAGTCCAGCAGCTATCTCCAATCTGCTTCTAAGAACTTGTACAAGAAAGAATTTGTAAAATAAATAACCAGCTGAAGAGAGATATAGGCCATCCCCAAGCAGAACAAAAGACAAAACCAAAACGTCATTGAACTAGGATTAAACTTGCAAATTCAGATCATAGTTTAAATTCCTTTCAAAGAAGATTTGGGAAAGGTACAGAAGCAATGCAAAGAATGAAAAATCAGCAGTATATACCATCAGGAAAACTAAAAAGGAAAAATCAGCCAGGTTTCATAGGATGTAACCTGAACTGGAAAAATGGTAGGTATTTTTCCAGATAAAATAACTGCCAGGAGAAAACCACAAACCATCATTTAGAAGACTATGATTTGGACGAGACAACACAAGGGACAATATGGTCAAAACAGAATATATTTTAGAGTAATATGAAAGCAGTCTTGCATGATTTATTCCTTAATTTAGTCAAGATGGCAGCTTACATTAGTTAAAAGTAAATATGGACTAAGAGCTTCTTCATACAGGGAGAAAGTGATGTAAGTGGCAGGAGAGACATGCAGTTATACCATTAAACACAGCACATTTTTAAACCACCTAAGTGCTGACAGGCTTTTGTGCTGCTGTGCAAGGTTTCAGCCTTAAAAAGCCAGCTTGTAGCTCCTTTCTTTGATGACTGAAGACAGGGTGGGAAATACTGGCCTACAGAGAAATATCTCAATTCTGTTAGGAGTTAACATACTGACCTGCAAGCTCACACTAGTTATGCATTTCCCTTTTTCAAAAGAGTTCTAATTCAGTCTTCTAGAAAATATATTAATTTTTGATAGTCTTTGGATTAACTGCAAGTCTGCCAATTTCATGCTTAACCTAAATCTTCATCTCAGTGTAGAGCAAACAAGGAAAGGAAAAAATGCCATGCTTTTAAAACTACAAAAGGATTAAAGAGGAGTAATCTGTACACATTGAGCTATTCTTCCAATAAGTGTAAGAACACTGGGGACATTCCAAAAGATTAGAAGACACGAAACAACAGATTGTTTTTTTTTTGAAAGTCAACAGACAATACAAATAATTTTAATGCCCCAAATACTTCTCATCTCATGTAAAATAATTTCAGAGTCAACAAGCAGCTTGATGTATGATAAATGAACACATGCCAATTTAAACATGAACTAACAGAATATAATCCACTCTCTAAATTCACATGTAAATATAAGTGGAAAGTGAAAGACTTATTATGAGTGTAAGGCATCTAACTTGATACTAATGCATTCTGATTAAAGAGACTTCTTAATGCTGGATACATTAAACTGATGTGGAGTGCAGCCCTGAGCATAGAATCAGTGATGAATTGGTGAATTTTTCAAGAAACACCACATGAATGAGTTATCAGCTCACCATCTCTTAATATTTTTACCAGTGGCCTGGAAGGAAAACTCATCACTGATCAGGGTTAAAGAGAAGGCAGAATTTGTGGGACAATGATGAATGACAGGAATAATCAGCTCCTCCTCTAAATTTGGGAGGGTAAGAAGAGAAATAAGTCCCACAGAAATGGCAGATCTCACCTTAACTCAAAAAAGGCAAGCTACAAGAATCAGAAAGGTACTGCCTTCTCTAATAGGAAATAAAGGAAATTTTAAAGTTGTTAAAGAAAAGGAACCTAAATTAATTGACACTAGATATGATAAGAGCATAAATGTGTTAAGTCATTAGATGTTGTTAGAACAAGCAAGGCTGCATTATCCTTCTCCTTCTCCCACAAGCAGTACAAGCCAGTAATACCAAGGTACATGTAATACTTATGTACATGTAGCCTGTTACATAAGTTCTCAGCTCCCAAAGTTCTGGGAAAACCAGATAAGTTATTCTTCAGTGCTTAGAGGCATATGAGTATTTTTGCTGCTGTTGCTGAAAGGACATAGTACTTTAGGAGGATTGGGGTTTTTTTCCCCCAAAGCTTTGACCTGGAAAAATAAGAATCTTCATACATATGCATCATACTTTGAGAATCAGGATTTGCTTCTCTCCAGCTGCTCTTTGGTAGCATGTATACATATTTCTTTATCACTTCAGTATTACCATGCTATTTATTTCCCAACTGCATAAGTTGAGTGTTCTTTGTATTTCTTCCTGTTGCTAGAGAAAAGCTAAAAGCAGGAGTTGGAATAAGTTCATCCTTTGCAATTATCTATCTACCTTATAAGATACATCTTATCATAAAGAATTTACCAACACAGAAGTTATGAGACTTCCCTGACAAAATGATATACTGAACTACATTAATTTCCAATCTTTCTATAAGCAGTCACAACATTATTTTTAACCTCTCATACACACAGCTCTCTTTACAGTGAATTCTAAGTATCACTAGATGGTTTGGGTTTGCTTTTGGGAGCAGGGAAGTTAAGAACAGGGGTTAGGAAAAGAAACAAACAAAAAAGTAAAATATTTATAATTGTGAAGTGAATTTTCTTTCCATCAACCTTCTGTCCATTTGACTGTTTCCCTTTTATATAATAGGATGTAACTGGCAGAGTCCTGTAATTTCTGTAATTTGCTCTAACTTTTTTTTTTCAGTCCAGGCTTCAAAGTGAATTGGCTGTCTTGGCAAGACAATGTCCCAGAAACATACCAGTGGGATTTACACAATTCTGTCTGTGTAATAGACCAGGAAGCTTTTACAAATGTTTATTACCTCACAGAGTGCCCTTAAGAATGGAACTCAAGTGCAGGGTATTTTCCACCAAAGCCTGTTTCAGCGCCATATGGTATAATCAGTTCCAAATTAATCTTCAGATGACGGAGAAGAGAGTCAGAAAAAAGTGTGTATTAACCTTTTGCACTGGAGGAGAGAACACATAAGTGAATTGCTGGTCAGTAGGCACAGTCTGAGGTTAGAGATTGTCACCACCTGAACAGGCAATGTCACTGCAGGACAGGCAGCTGACACACACGGGTCACCTGCAGGCTCCTGCTCACAAATACACCCCACAAGCCACGTGCCCTACAAGCCTTGACAAGGTCAGTTGGAATCCTGGGCCCAGTTTCCAGCACAACCTGGCAAGAAAGCCATGAAATGGGGGGTGCTTGGAATGAAGAAAAGGTTTGGGGAACAAAGGGCCTGAGAGACTTTACCTGCCCACACGTAAAAGAGCTGCTACGAGGAGAAAGGGAATAAACTGCTCATGCTCACACAGGCACAGTAGAAATTAAGGAGTTGATACTACATAATAGATTTTAGAAAGTCTCCTTTTCCTATTTCTTTCTGATGGCAGAGTTCTTCTGACAGCTGATATGGCAAAATAAAGCCCCTCTTACCCCAGAGCCCCATTTACTTTATAATTTGCACATCAGCAGGCCAGCATCAGTAAAAAGAGGGTGAGGTGGTACAACTTCTGTAACTACACCTTTGAATAAATGCTGTTGACAAACAGGGGGAAAATGCCATCTATCCTTCAACAGCACTTAATTGGCACCTACTGCAGTGGTTTGTTGCCTAAATACTACTTACTACACTGTACTTCAATATATGAGTATCCTTTAATAATGTAGCAGATACATCAGTTTCATATTTAAGAAACATGTTCTTATATAATGAGATTGCATATTACATACTATATATATTTAATAATTGCATCATGTAAATTTAATTTGTTGGCCCATTACATGCTTACCCAATATCTACATATTCTCTCTGCTTTTCTTGTAATTTTCTTCTTTTAAAGGCCAAAATATTTTTAGCCTGCCACTTCATGAAACCAAACAATTAAAAGAATTTCAACACACACTTCACATTATATATATACTTATAAATATTGATTGCCGTGTCTTCTAAATTGTATTCCAAACACCCAACTTAGATCTTATGAAAGCTCTTGCCATTTCAGCTTTAGAGGGATGTCATCAGTCTTGACAGCTGATGATTTGGATCTCTGGCTACTGCTAGATGATTATATAAATTGTGCTAAAGATAACTTTTTCCATTATTCTAAAATCATAAAGCTTCAGGATTTCTCTCTAACACACACTTTACTAATTTTTCCACTGGTCTAAGATTCATGGTTTGAGAAAGAAAAGAAGTATACTGGGAGATATCCTTCCTCATGATCTTCTGATACATGAGGAAAAAATGAACATCACCTACATTTATACTTCATAGTCAGTTTTCTACAGAGCAGTATTACAGTCAATTAAAAACTTAAACTATTCAACCAGTTATCAGGTAGCCTTTTAATGTAAATCTTGTTTATTTACATAGGACAAATTCGACTGGATTTTGCTTTGGCTGATTGGGAGATACATGTCTGCAAGGCAAGACAATTTTTTACTTATTCATATAAACCTACCAGTTCCTATAAACAATGGACATACATGGCTATTTACAGCATTTCCCTAACTGTCACACAAGAAGAATAGATATACTATGGAGACCTTAAGATATTTTGTTCATTCAACCTCAGGAAAAGAAAATCTCATAATGTTAAATTTCATGGAGTTTGTAAGAACAAAGATTTTGTTATGATACATCTACTGTGATGACAGAGTGTGTTCTCTGCTGATAAAGGCAGGCAGATTGCCAGGATTATGTGTGCAGATTAACAAATGCAGACTCTCTATGTTCTTTTGTACTAGACTGGAGCAGCTGCTGCATTTTGGGGAGTACAAACTGTATTCCTTCAACAGTCAGTGTGGTTTTGTCCCCTTGTTGCTGTGTGTATGTACTACACAGAGCTGGTAGTGAAGCTCTCCTTATGTTTACATGACTGACCCACACCTCCTGCTAAAAGCTGCTCACTATTTTCCATAATAGGAAGAAAGCAGTGCTCTTCCACTGCCTGCTACAACCATGTAAGATTTTTAGCTTTGTGCTAGCCAGTATAAGGGATTTCTCTTCCTTACCATGATTCAAACAAACTGATGAAGAAATTCCTTCTAGGTAGTCTGTAAAACAATTCACAGATACATCTTTTCCTAATAGCTCAGTTAGTGTGCTCCAAAATATACTTAACCCAGCAGAAGTAAGACCATTCCTAAACATTTATTTAAATAAACCTTTTCACATATTTAAAGATACAAAGAAAGTTCACAGCAGCAAACCAACAGCCAAAAACCAAACCACACTACGTAACAGTGCTATTGAAACAGGAAGAAAATGTTCTTAAACTGTGTTTAACAAAATAGACCTTCTTTCAAGGTTAATGAAAATACTTCCTGACCTTTTTAGAAAGCATTTTATACATAGTATCTGGCTTTCTTTATGGGCTTAATTCATGACATATTTCTTTCATAATTTATTCCTCCTTTTAACTGGTTTTCTTTTTGTGCTTCAGGAGTGGATTTTGGTATGCTCTCAGGTGGTTGGTTTGGGTTTTTTAAATTAAATCACCACCATCACCCCCTTCTCCACCTCTCCCGCAGGTTAAAAGCGTCACAAGATGGAATAATAACTAAGAACACAATCAGAAGCTCTTTGATTTAAATCTTGAGTTTGTTCAATGCAGAAGAACAACTATTTTGCAAGGAAGTGAACAAGATAGGCAAGAGACAATAATAATGCACTGCATTATTTTCTCATGAGAGGCATGAGGCTTGACTTTGGGAGGTACTACATTCTCTTGAGGTTCATTTAATTTCCTGTCATTATTTCCAAAAGCAGCAGTTTGATTTAGTAGATCATGTATCTCGTTTGGAAGACATATTGCAATATTCTCTTCTCATTTTAGTAAAAGATTAAATGTAGTTACCACAATTTTACATTAGACTAAGCATGATATGCTGCTATTTCTAAATATTTCCTACTACTTTCAGCTGGCAAAGGCCAGTATAAGGACAGCTCTGTAAACATCTGTATCCATCAGGGATTTTATGGTGGCTCTGAGAAGGCACTTTCAAGGCAATACAAGGAGCATAGTTTATTCAATAGCTCTGCACAACTGAAATAAACCCTACAAGAACTGTCAAAAAGAACAATCAGATTTAGTTAACTTCTAGGCAAGAATTTTTAGTAATCCAAGTTTGAAATGCCAGCTACAGTGCTGGAACCCTAAGATCAAAATACTACAAAGATTTTTGTACTGAAATTAAGGATGCTGGGAAAAAAAAAAACAACAAAACCAAAACCACACACACGCAACACAACAACAACTAAAGCTAAACATAGAGAAATCATAGAAAGCCTTAGGGTTTTTAGCATTAGAGCTTCTGGAAAGGACCAGGAAAGCATCCCTCCTTTGTATTCTTTATAGAAACAACTTTGGTGTCAGTAGCTTTGCTACCTTCCACATTAGTTGCACATTTGGTGCACAAGTTGAGCAGACAGCATTCCATGAAAACCCAAAGAATGTTGCAGAGGCCTTTGTGGTTATCTAAGTCTTCCACAAATTTCTGATACTGATATACAGACGTACAACAAACCCTACTATAATTCACATTGATAACCTGTATGTTTGGCACTCACTAAATTCTAGACAAACATACTGCAGAGAACATCCCAAGACACTGCCCAAGACACACAAAAAAAGCATTTTCTATGTGCAAGAAAAACATAATTAAATACAAGCAGCAAGCAAAACAAAATACCCAGGCTATGAGTCAACAAAAATTGCTTGAAAAAAAGCTAATAGGACATGAAGTCCTGTGTTAAAATGGTACAAGCTGAATGAACTCTGGGAGAGCTGCAGCAGTTCCTGTGGCCCAGAGCGCACTGGCACCCTGTGTGTGAGGGAGCCTGGTTCAACACTGCTGGGGCAAACAGGAGTTAGTGCAGTGCTGACTGCAGGGGGATGGCGTATTTGACACAGGAAATCCAGCAAAAATACTGGATCCCTATTTTCAAGCAAATGAGAACCTTATGAGGAATGCATGTGAAGAGATGAGACTAGAAATGGAACAAAAAATATGGAACTTCTAAAGATTACATTTTCCCAGCCCAAACTCCCAGCAGACTGGTTCTACACAGCACATCAGACTCACTGAACTCAGGTTCTATTTCACCACTATATTTGCTTATTATTTTAATCTTCTATAAAACATACTACTATCAAAGATATATCACAAGGCAGTTAGAATCTGGTGCTTTAACTAACAAATTATGGTAACTATGGGTTCAAGTCAAGTAACTACAAATTCTTTTTATATGTCTTCATCTAATACCTAATTTACAATAGCATGGAATGGAAACTTGTTGCATCATGCTGAAAACCAGAAAAAAATATTCTTCAGGGCAGAAACCACATCTTACTTTGTTCTGTGAAGTGCTTAGTACATGTTGTGCTGCTTTCCAGAGCAGAGTTAAAGGAGCTGCACAGCCTGGGAGTGCAGAGACTGCAGCATGTAGCTGCAAGTAACAGGGTGAACTGCTGCAGCCCTTCCTCAAGGAGAAACGCACTGCTGATGAAAGGCACTGTCATTTCCAGTGAATGCAGTCTGCCAGGGAGACCAAAAGTCTGGATTGCAGGATGAGTTAACCACTTACTGTCTGTTATCTCATCCACAAAGAGAGCCAGGCTCTGGCTGTGGTACATACACACCTAGCACTATCAATTCCCACTCCTCCTGCCTTCCACAGCAGTTTCGCTGGCTTGGATTAACTCCACAATCAGTTCTGCACAACAGAAAAACAAAACTGGTGCAAAGGTCCCTGGGCTCACCTCTGCTCCCTCCTCAGGGGATTCACTTCAGCCAGCTGTGCTCCAGTCCTGGGAAATGGGCTTGGCAAGTGGGCTACCATAGGTGTGATCCTAGAGCCCAACTTCCAGGTTACAAGCTCAGAAAAACTGCATTTGTGCTCTCTGAAACAGCCCCACATTGCAAAGCACGAGAGCAGTGACTGGAAGAAATACAGGTGTTTGCCCCAAACATGCACTCCTGATGACTACTAACCAGCTAATACAGGCACACATAATTACACCTCAGTTACAGTCCAGATTCACAAACTGCTACAGAGAAATTACTGCCAGAATTCCTCACAAGATGTCTTCAAGGAAGAAGGCAATTTGCAGCTAAATGGATATACAACTTGCATGACAGCACACTACTTTTTATATTTAAACCCCATACACACAAATAATAGCTCAGAATTAAGAAAGCAGCAATTTTTATTCCTATCAGCTCTTATGGACTTACTGCTGGGGTCTTGCAGGAGCCTCTCATTCCCTTTCTATCTTGGCTGAAAATTGTAGAATTTTATGAAGGATTTAGGTGTTACTTGATTAATGACAGTAATTATACATGGGTGTAAGTTTAAACTAGCTGCTCAGCTGGTTGACTTTCTTGCAACACTATTTTTCTGAATTGAGAATTCAACTCTTGACAAAAGTAATGCTTTTTGATTATATTAGGCTTAGCATGGCTTTTATACTTTCCCACACTGAAAATATAAAAAAATATTTGTATGGCATACTTTCTTGGATATTTATACACAGGGTATTCACCAACCATTTTTAGTCACTAAATTTTATTTAAGAACTAAATATTTTCAAATGCCTTGCAAGTTAATATCTATTTTTTGTAGTCAGCTAAGAATGTTTCATCAATATACAATAATAAGCTTAAGCAAATAGATTTTTCTGATGGAAATTTGGAAAAAGTCTGTAATATCACTGTATCTCTACACCCCCTAACAACAATGGTTTTAAACAAGTATTCATTATTTGACATTACTACTCCTCAAGCTAGAAAATCAGATTGTTTTGGCCCTGTCACATTAGGAAACTGCTGGGGTAGTTACTCAACTTCAGTTTCCCTGCAAAGTGAACTGAGATGCTGACTTTTTTATTCCTTTCCCCACATGGCAGAAGTGCATTGCAGGGACCTGAGGGAAGGAAAGCATTTCTTAATTCCTCTCTCAATCAGTTTATTCTTCCCTGCACTTGAAGCAAATTGAAAGAGACTATATGAATACCAAGTGACCAGCCTGATTAAAAATCAGAATTCTTGTAAAATGATTTGACATGGAAAATAAATTACTCAGTTAATACAAAATTCTTGTTGTAATAGATAAATTTGTATAAAAGTCTCCTCTGACTCATCCTGCAATATATATATGTTTTTAAAACAAAGAGATAAAATGCTTATATGAGAAAAAAATATTAAAAAAATCCAAATTGCCTTCCTCTTGTGTATCTGATATTTGATGGTTTACATCAGTTTGGGTTATGAAGGAAATACAAAATTTTAAAAAATAAATAGCAGAGGAAAACAAAGTTAAGCTTCACTTGAATACTGATCTATGCATAAGCATTAGAAAACTACTGCATTATTACCAGAATCATGCTGAATTCTTTTGCTATTTCTGATTTCTATAGCAGGTCAAAAAATCTCGCATTTCCATATGGGGACACCTGCTGGAGACAGATTTTTTTTTCTTTTAATGCAGTTGGAACTTGCCAACTGACATAAACATCTTTGCAAAGTTTTTTACAGCGTAGCTTCTGTAAACTTTTGAAACATCAGATAATTCCTTTCATACAGAAGTATACTTTCCAGGAGAAAAATACTCTGCTTCTTGCTTCAACACTTTCAGTTCTAAGCTCTAGACTATTTCTGCACTGTTTGAAGTCTAGCAGAGCAGAGCCAAGACCATATACATTTCAACCAGAAGAGAAATAACATGCTCTCTGGTTCTTTTGCTCCTCTACCAAAATTAAAAACAGGATGATCCTATGAAACACAGAGTTAACAAAAATAAACATAGAATTAAATTTTAATATCTTGCAATACATGGAGAACAGAAATTGAGATACCACTGAATAACCCAGCTTTTGGTTTCACCAGAAATGGAATAGGAGATGTGAACAAACCAAGCATGAGAAATAGTAAAAGAATGAATCAGACCACAGAGGGGAGGCTTTAAGAGAAGCCTTTGCTGCCATGGGTTAATTCCACCAGTGCCTCTTTCCTACCCCATTCCACCCGGGCACTGATTTGTATACATGCACACACCATGTATGTACACACACTGAGAACACAAACACAGCATCTGCAGCCTCTCAAGTTAGACACTAATGCAGCCAAGTCAGCTGGGACTGACGAGCCAAGTGTCATCTATCCTGACCCCAGCAAAAGCAGCACATCCATTTGCTACACTTTGCAGACTTAAATATGTAAGGTCCTTCCAAGAAAAGTTCCACCTAAGAGAGAGAGAGGACCAAAATGCCTGCTTCATTAAAGGCTCACATGGGAACTAAGTCAACAATTAATCCCCACAGACGTCACTGTGCAAACATCCAGCCCAAGGAATTCCAAGTCTGTTGGCCACAGCTACACATGGTATAATACACGTGCAAAATTAAAACATTCCATACTCCAATCTCTTTCCATAGTTCCATTTTGTATTGTAGCTCACCCCTTTTCAGCTAGAGAAAGTACAGTACATCTAAGAAGATAAGAAATATCCACTAACATCTTTCCCCTATTCCTGGGGAAGACAGGCTAGCAAAAGGAATGACAACCATACTATGTTCTATTAAATTACTCAAAAGTACATTTTACATGGGTTTAACACAATCTGGTCTACTAGAGGAACATATGTGTTCATTACAAATGAAAACTTTCTGTTCTACATAATTGAAAAAGAAAAAATATCCCATGCTCTAAAACAGGATATACATTTAAATTTGTAAGACTTGTAGAAACTGACATATGGAATAATAGGAAAGAGTATTGGAAGGCATCAAGGGAAACGACTGTCAATACTGCAACAGCCAGATTTGAAGTTCTCTGCCAACTTTACTAATAGCATAATAAGGAAAAAGGTTGAGGCTTTCCAATTAAAATAGAATGTTGCTGCTAGGAACTTGCATAGGAACAAGAGCATGGTTTACAAAGTAAAACTCCTGGGCTTGGGACATTAGTATGGAGACTCCAACTTCTCAGCCACTTCTTTGGCAGCAGTTGTTTTGGACAAGGCTGTTTCTGCCCAAGCCAGTTGTGTTCCCTGTCCTTGCCACAGCCCAGCTGTGAACTGACAACAGCAACAGTGCACCCATCTGTTCCTGGTGCTGGAGTGGGGACCAGTGCCCTGGGCACAGCAGGAACCTGGGGACATCAACTCTTATGATGTTCATGTGTCAGTAATTTCCTGCTGACTGTACCTGAACAACACCGGGAAAACACACAAACAGCCCCACAGGCATGGGGAAATAGAAAATGACTACTGAAGTGCATTTTAAGCAATATGAATTACTAAATCAAACATCAGCAAACCAAACTAGATAATACTAACACCTTTTTTTTCAACTGAGAACTCTGGGAAGAAATGACTTTTACAACTACTCTAGACAGGGATCACATTAAAAGAATCAAATGGAGTAACCAGAGGCTCATAAATGCAAGTCATTAACCTTATTTTCCCTCAGAAGCAAGAACAGAATTAAGTTCTGCAAAAACATAAACAGTCAAAAAGTTTGTTTCTTAAATACTTTGACTTCTGTGAACATCAGGAACACTCCTAACTACCCACAAATATTGCAAGTATCCTCCAAATTTTTTCATCACTTGAAACATGGAATTATTTAGATTGGAAAACACCTCCAAGATCACCATAGTATACTCATTACCACACACCTTCATTCTAGAGGCAGCTACAGGTCACTGACCACAAATACTTTGTTTACTTAATTTATTCTCTATATTAAATACAAATATAAAAAGGTGAACATTTTAAATATTTCACTTTAAATTAAGTGAATTCGCATCTTATTCTATCATACTGCCATTTGCTAAACAAACATATGTAGACATCCTTTTTACAGGTAATTTTTTATAACTCGACTCCAAACCAAGCAGAAACCCCATGACTTAGAAGCTTACTAATAGAATCATTCATCACTTGAACTAATGCTTTAATTAGCAGTTATATAAAGCAAAGACATATTTTTGTTGTGTGTTTTACATTGACTTAATGTGCAACAGGTGACTCTTCAAAGTTATTAGGCTGAATTGTCTGCCATTAAAACTTCTTTTTCAAGCTTTTAACCAAAGATTTCTGCCCAAGAATAATGTTTTCAAACTTTTGCAACACAGAAATATTCACTTAGAGTCAGCACTGTAAATCTGAAATCCAAGTGATCATACTGTCACTGCTATATTTAAAAATGTAACATTTTAACTAAGTAGGAAGATAATGGGTGTATTCTAGCATTAATACAGAAGAAATACACCTGCACTGACAGCTAATGACACGAAAAAAACTCCTAAACCAAAACAATTATCAACTTCCCAGTAATGAATCCCATTGAACTCCTGTGAAAAATACTTCAACATAATGATGCATTTTAAAATACAGATCTGCAGGTATTGGGCGTACACAGATGGAGAGAAGAGATGGAACACACAAGCTTGGAACACTCACCATCTGAATTGGTTTTTTGTGAAGATCTCGTTCGGTCACCAACTTTTCTTGGTCAGTGACATAAAGGCCTTTTTGTGCCAGGGCTTGTATAACAGCATCATGACCTAGAAGTGGTTTTGCAGCATCACTCTTGAGAATAAGGCTTCCAGCACGACAGTAGAGCTCGGCAGACAGCAGCAAGTTCACAACAGGTGGTTTAATGTGCTCCTGGTCATACTGGTCTGTGTAAAACGGCTCTCGGAGCTCTTCTGGAACATTCTCTACAAAACAGAGCACAAGTCAGTATCAGAAAGGACAGTTAGACTATTAAGGGATTTTTTACAACTATATGTGAACTCAAAATTATGTTGAAGAAAGCTTAACCCAGTGGAGAGGCCAAAGTCTATGTCAGCAATTATGTTATAAAATTCTGGGGAAAATTTCATACAAAGGTAATATTTGAACCATAAATAGAAACTTGAGAAAAATTCAAAGTGTCTCCCATTGCAAAGGCCACAACAGAAGACCAACCTGTGGTTTACATCATCATTACATTAAAATTTCTTGGCTTCTCCAAATACATGCCCAAACATTCTCATTTCCTTTGGCATGATATTATATAGGTCAGACATAAAAAGGCAGAACAACACCATTTAAACACAAACCCTGGACTCTATTACAATAACAAAATGGAAGTGAAACATTATGTTTCAGCACAGAAAAATTCAAGACAAACAGCAGCCTTCTAGTTTCTGTATATGCAGGAGAATTTTGATTACTACACTGTTTATTTCAAAGGTCATGCATCACAGAATGATGACAATTCAGCAGTTAAGCATAAATATATGGGCTTTTGACTGAAATCAGAAGAATGGAGAAAGAATAAAAAATATGATCACTTTCTCTCTGACAAAATACTAAGTTTTTATTTGCCTTGTTATGTTACTGACTTCCCTTAAAATTCTGGTTTTAATCCTTTTTCAGCAAGCTGGCTTAGCACCCACAGAAAGCCACGCAAATCTATGCTGAGATTTTTAACTCCAAAATTAGCATTCCAAGACAATCAACAATTTTTTCAAAGACTGTACACAACACAATACAGGCAGACTATAATTGTCTACCACAAATGTAGCAACTATATATTAATTAAATATGGTATTAGATGAAATTAAATCATGAGTCAAGTGGAAAACAACTTTCAGATTTTCAGGCATACACACTGCAAGATGCTTCATTTTCCTCCTGGAAGAATTTCATTCTCTATTGTTGTAAAATTAGTTAAGCCAACAACATTTATGGGATAAAGAGCATGTGTTTCTTTTCCTGAGTCCAAATGTAAAAACCCTATTTAATTGCTAGAAGAAAAAATAAGTGCATAGGAAAGCAGTGATGCAACTCAAGTTTCTATTCCCTTTGCCTTCAGCTGGATAAATGGCTAAACAGACAAGGTTTGAATCAGTCTGGAGTAAACAGCCCAGCAAGGGTGGAGCAGGAGAAGAGAGAGAAAAAACAGAACATGCCATCACAAGATAATGACAGATTATCTTCTTCCTCATACATATTCTATTGCAGTTCATGTGCTGCCATGATGGGCTCTGCAAGGTGCCAGCTGCCTTCTAGTTGTGAGGGAAGACACGCTTTGCAGAGTGCAAGAAGTGAAAGAAATATTAACACATGCTTTAAATGCTGGAAGGGTGGTAGGAAAGGGTAAGATATTGCTGCTTCTTTTGCCAATTCAGAGTATCAAGGGAAAGAGACATAGTTTGTCACTTGCTTAAACCATGAACCTAAATTTGGCAAGAAAACTGACAGCTCTGCTTTAGAATAGAGACCAAAATATACCATCAGCACAACTACTCTGCCCTTTAAAACACAAATCCAATGCCTTTTATTATCATCTTGTAAAGAAGGCCTACTTTTTTACAAGATGATAATAAAACTGCTTACAAAAATATCTACTGGTGTCAGGAGATATTTCCATCTTCTCTTCCACTTCCCAGCTGACTGTGATCCAGATGATGATCCAGAGTCACCCAGTCCAACACAAAGCATTTCTAATTGAGGATCTCAGAGCTGCTAGATACCTGCTTCCCCAGGTATTGTTTTCATCTATCTTAATTCTACCTGACCTTCTTTCTTTTCCCTGTTTGACTACACTCTATTTAAATATTAAACTTGTTATTTCTGAAGTCCCTAATGATCCATCTCCAGTATCAGGGAGCTCAATTCTCACCAGGACTTTACCCTCTACAATTCCAAATGCCAACTCTCTTTATGCTACTTCTTCAAGATAGAGAGGATTAGAAAACATTTTTTGTAAATATCTCACAATGCACAGGCAGCAGAGTTTGCTTTTGAAAGAGGCAAAAAAAAAAAAAAAAAAAAAAAAAAAAAAAAAAAAAAACCACAACAAAAACCCAACCCAACCAACCAAATAAAAACCCAAACCAAAATCCACACACCCTTTTTTGAAGCAGATGACAATTTCAGTGGGGATGAGGGGAAGCAGGGAGGAACAGATAAAGACAAATTTAATTTCTTAGAAGACTTTAAAAAGCCTCATTCCTATATAAAAAAACCCTCTTGAGGCAGGAGTACTTAGCTACACTCAAACTGAAGTCACATACTCTGTGGTTCAGATTCACTGAAGACAAAGACAGATCTCAAGCCTGAAAATTTGAACCAGAAGAGAAATCTCAAGACAGTAAATAACAAACCCAATGCCTGTTAATTCTCTTCTTCTGTATCACTGAAGCACATACAAAAGTGACAAGATGCAATAAATACATTTATCATTAAAGAATGACATCCGCTGCTGGGATTTTGTAATTAAAAACTCAATACAGCTAAAAAAAAAAATCAACATGATGACTAGCAAAGGCAAATAGAATTATTTATAAAGCTTAGTTCTGCTTCTGAAAAGACAGAAAAAGACAAAATGACATGTATGCCATTTCTCTTACTTCATTGGCATACACAAAAATAAATCTGGAAAAGAAACTCATTGGTCTTCATAAAAAAAAAACCAGAAAAATAAATTTATTAGAAAAATAAAATAAGGAAACAAAGGGCTAGGAAGAGAAGCTGTGGCTACAGGCATATTCTGAATGTATAAAAAATGTGAAAGCACACAAACAAGAAATCTTTAGTGCAACAAGATCAGAATTATTCACAAAAATTCCTGTCAGACTTCCCTCTGCACAGGCAGAAACATGGCACTTTCCCCCACTTCAGAACATATATTAAACTGTTTGATATCAGAATAGCTCTTGATAGAAGATTCAAGTTGTGCTCTCATGTTAGAGTTGAAAAAGGAAACAAAAACCCCCACAGCAGATAGGTAACAGACAGAAAACTATCTCAGATAGAAGTCCTTCCAGAATTGGCATGTGCTGCCTCTGGAGTCCTGTGGCAGGGAATTTCAAGGCTCCATCAGTTCCCAGCAGATTACCAGCACAATCAGCAGGGTCAAGAGCCTTTATTAACAATTCTGTCAGGACTAGAGATTGTTACACAGGCTCTGCTAGGCAGAGAAGAATCTTAACACTAATCTGCAATGCGTGCATTTTACCAGCCTTCCTTCGCCCAGCTGACAAAGAAGAATCATTCAAGATTAAACTCTGAGGCAAATGACCCATTTTAACAGAAACACCTTGTTGCACATATTGCCATAAAACACCAACTGACCTTGAAATGCCTGGTAATTATGTCAGAGGGGTGTATGGGGACACTGAGTGCTAACACAAGCAATGCAGGTGACACAGGAGACGGGGGACAGTGTTGGAGACAAGGGGCAGGATCTGCCTGCATTCTGCCAGCACCAACAGGCCTTGGAAACATGCACCTGGATAAAGGCAGGGCTCATGGGCCCATGCAAGGGAAAAGCTTTTCAAGAGACCAAGAGCATAGGTGCAGGTTGCCTGGGGACCCAGCTGTGAAAGTGCCATCCACAGGGACTCTCAAAACAAGGCCCTGGGAAACCTCTCTAACTTTGAGGCTGGCCCTTCCTGGAGAAGGAAGCTGAACTAGATGACCACCCTATTTTTTCCTAGAATTGTGAGCAGGACCACAGCTTTGGAAATAATTTTGACATTTTGAATTTTGTAAATATTGTACTATGAAGAGAATCAATGCAGCTAACGGGCAAGTTCAAGACACAGAGAAAAGAACAAAAAAGAAATAATACCACATTAGCCCAAGTCTGTGACTCAAATTTAACCACCAAGTTAACTTCAAAAAAGTAATCAATGTATCTTCAGGTGATTTTTCATAAATGATCAATGAATGAAAAGTCCTGTAAATGCTCTTTCTAGAGAAGAAAGAAAAACTTAAGAGCTTATTCAAAGTTTTAAAACAAATGCAGGATAATCATTGCTCCCTGTTGCGATTTAACCCCAGTTCCAACTAAGCTGCCCAGCTGCTTGCTCTTTGCCCCACTCTCCCTGCTGGGATGGGAGGATAGGGAGGAGAGCTGGAAAAAGGCAGATCCTGCAGGCTGAGATAAAAACAGTTTAATAACTGAAATAAAGTAAAACCTTATAACAATAATAACAACAAAACAAATTGGGTTTTTTGTAAAGTTTCCATGCTTCCACAGAGATGAATACAATCCTTTACACAACTATTGAGTTTTTCAACTTTATACCAGTGAACAATTTCAGATTTATGAATGCTTCCCTTAAGAATGCCCAAAAGCTCAGAAGTCTTTGTCAACAAGGTCTCCATGTTGTTTGTTTTTCCTTTTTTTAATTCCTGAGGACAATAAAACAAGTTAAAATATTTTGCCATGGGCTTTCTATTTAAATGATGCCATCACTTTTGGGAGCCACAAGGCCACATTAAGCCTCAGTCTAGAAAACTTCCTCTCTACAGGTTACTGACATCAATGCATAAAGACATTGAGAAGAAAAAAATATTTGTAGAAGACTGAGATATAATACAGAGTTGTTTAATGAAAATTCTAATACCTTTAACCATCTCCTAGTGCAAACCAGCAGATGAATGTATGCCAAATCTTAATGGACTTGCTGGTGTTCTGCAGCTCAGCAAAGGTGTGCTTTTGCCAGGAAGTGGCTGTGTCAAGTTACCTCATTCAGACTCCCACTTGCCAACGAGGATTCTGGTGCCATATTCACAATCTGGGCACAAGACAGCAGAGCTTGCACAGAAGTCAAGAGTCCAAGAATTGAAAACAGGTCAGAGCAGACAGAATTATATTATTCAACTTCTAGTGAGTTTTTTTAGTGGACTCAATAGAAGAGGGAGACATTTCAATTTACTATTTCATTTTGGAGACACTATCAAGAAATAAGACTCTTAATCAGGAAGCGGAATTCAAAATGAGAGAGCAGAGATTACAAAATAATTTTTATTTTTTGGTTTGTTGAATCAATCTGCCACTTCCATTGCTCTTGGCTAGCAGGCTGTAGGTGTACTTCTGTCTAGAGACAAGTATCTGAAAGGCCAACACTCAATTGATGGCACACTCAGCCTCAGTATAACCATTCTTAGCTTTGTCCACCTTGCTAAGATGAACTCAAGAGATTCTTGAATTTAGCATCACAGAAGTACTATGAATAAACAGATCTTACCCTCCTGCCTCTAGATGCTACAAAAATAGAGCATTATCCACTGCTTCAACAGCTGTTCTGCATTTAAAAGAGATTCCTCATTCAAAAAAGGAAACAAACAAAAAATAAACAAACAAAAACCCCTCAAACTAAAACAATTAAAAAACAAAACCCAAACAAAATCCTAAAGAATCCCCCAAAATCCAAACACAAACCAACTCCAAAACGTTCAAGGAATAAACAAGCACAGCTCTACTTTCATAGCCTAACCAGACTTCAGTTGTTCTTTGAACACTGCAAATCACAGAAGAAATGCTCTATTAATTGTCACAGTAAGTGCCTATGCCATCCAATATTCTGCCTTCAGCAGCACAACAGGAAGTGCTCCTCACAGAACCTACAGAATGTGTCTGGTACTGGCATTTCTTATTAAAATGGGAAGATTAGCATCTCATTTACTCAAACCTGTGTATTGATTCAGGTTTAATAAACAAAAGAATTACTTAGAATTAACCCTGCCAATAAGGGGATCAATTTTCATTAACATAAATGCCTTCAGAACTTATTTTTGGGAGAGGCAAGTTATGAGAAATGTAAAGACAATACTATAATTATAATCCTATCTCACCCAGCTAGCACCTTGCTGACTATTATAGACAAGTCATGACTTAAATATCCTATGGAGTAGGGAAAAAGCTGCTTCAGAAAATTAGAGAAAACATTTCTTAACTTATTACTAGACTTCATTAAGCCAAAGAAAAGCTTTTGCCAGCCATAAGTAGATGTGAATGGACACATCATCTTGGGTGTGTAGCTTACAGCTTCTCTTAGTGTAAGACTGCTTTTAACTGAATAAAAGAAAACATGCAGGAAACAGCTAGAAGTATACAAATCTAATATTTGGCAAATAGATTTCAAACGTTACATTTCAACTCTGTAGCAGAAATGGTTATTATTACCACCTGATGCAGTAATAATGTATTGTCCAATTGCACAAAACAAAAAGGAAGGGAGATGAGGAAGAATTCACTCTACTTTTCTTATGAAGTCTTGAGAATTTTTCACTTATATCCTCATTTTCCAGAATGATCAGCAAAAACAATCATTCAGAGCTCTCAGTTTAGCAGAGCAAGTATTGAAAGTTACTCATTTCAGGACTAGAATTGTATCCAGTTGTGCTAACTGTAGAATGGAAATTACTTACATTAAAATATCTTATTGAAAAAGTGACACATTCTTGATCAACAGCATACAAATACTCTTCAAGTATGAATGAGAGCCACCCTCAAACATGGAGTCAATCAAGCAACACAAGAGATGACCATAAATCATAGGGTGAAGGGGAAAATTTTAAACTATATTTTCAGTAGTAAGTGCAATGGTTGTTCAAAAAATATAAAGAGAAATCAGGTACAGGGAGAAGAAATATATTTAATCTCATCACCTGAAATCAGTGAGCGTTTGGCTACAGTCTCTGTCAGATCTGTTACATTCTGCAGACAAGCAGAGTGGAAAAGGCAAACAGGCTCAAAGGCTCATGGAAAGAACAGATTCCATACCCCAAAGGAGGTCCATTGTCAGCTGCCAATCCTGCAACTGTCCCCTCACTGATCACCTTCCTTTACACTTGTACACGCACAGAACTTCAGAGGGCTCTGTCGAACCCAACAGATCCAGAAGTTCATACAATTTTATGTATTTACTTCAAAAAAAGTGATCTACACTCAAACTACATTACAAACGTGCTCTACAGAAAGAAGTGATACAACCACCTTCCAAGTAAAAGATCTCAGTAGATGATCTGTCTAATCCACTGATTGTAGTAGGACCGACTGAAGTATCAATTTCAGCAACTATTTCAGAGAGGTACTGAAATCTACATAAAAAAATTCTCACAAGAATCTCAAACATTTGTTTTTGAACTCCAAACCTTTCTACAAGGTTTTGCCAGACTGAATACAAGTGAAGAAATTACTTCTGCTAGAAAAAGATTAAAGTTTGCTCTGGCCTGCAACATCCAACAGATGAGAGCATTTAGCTACAACTTGTTTCTGTCAGACACACAGTGTTCATTTCCTCCCTTCATGGCTCTGCTGGCAACATGGGCAAAGAGCAGTAAGTAGCCACATACCAGTCCTGAAAACATTAATCATCAGGAGAAAGCTATTTTAGGTTTCTTGGGTAATATTTACTTGCAGATTATGCAATTGTAAGCTATTGCTTCAAATACCCATAAAGGATATATTTAATGTTAAATTTAAGGTTAAAGGTATACAGACTATCTTATTTTTACTTTAGAAAACACAAAAATGTTTATGGCAATTGCTCAGACTTTTGTAGTTTTTATTTTGCTTTTAGTTTATTCTTGTCCAAAAATAAAAATAAAAATCTCATGCTAACCAGTTAAATGTATTACTGAAACAGAATAATATATTGTATGGATAGTAAAGTAGCAACAGCTTTAACTTGATCTAAAACTCTTCTCCTATTTTTCTGAAAATCAGACACAGATATATTCTTAACTTTTAATTACAAAGTTGGATGAAAAGCTGTTTGAAAAACCATTTTCCAAGAGTACTCAGATGTCCCCTACCAAATGGGAAGAACATGTACTTCCAGGTTCAAGAGCTCACATCTTTCTTCACACTAGACAAGGTTGTAGAGAAGTGATTCCAAGCTACAGAAGGATTGGGAGCACCTTGGAGGACAAAATTATAATTCAAGATAATTTTGATAAGTGGAAGGAGTGGTTTGGAAATAGGATGCAGTTATGTAAGTATAGCTGCAAAGCAGGAACCTACAACAGTACAATTATAGGATGGGAACAACTGAGTAGGCAGCAGCTCTGCAGAGAAAGATAGAGCTACAGTGAATCACAGACTGCATGAGTCAACAATTCTAGGCTGAGGCAGAAATGGCAAACATCATATTTTAGTGAATAAATCAGAGTATTATAGGTTGGAAACATGAAATAATTTTTCAAATTTACCTTGTATTAGTAACGGTTTAGCTAGACCAACAGATCTAGATTTAAGTACAGAGCTCATGTAAACCAACCACAGGAAAAAATTATACAAAAAACCAACCAAGCAAAAAAAACCCAAAACAAACAACCCCAAACCCCTAATAAACACAGAGAGCAAAAAAAGTTTGACCTACCAAAAAGAAAAAAAGTCTGTTTTGTCTAAGCAATATAACAGACATTGCTTTTATTGTATGAAAGGGGTTATAAAAATGTAACATGCCCACCATTCTCAAAAGCACCAGGAAGAGGGCAAGTAATGGCTTAACAAGGGAGCAAAAGACATCAAGATTCTGCTCAAACATCTAAAAATAAATAAGGTCCAAACTGACTAAAAGACATGCCGTTGAAAGTCTATAATTAGTGATTTTCAAAAAACAGGCTAAACAAACATCTGTCAGGAATGATGTATATTTAGTTCAGCCTGTCTTTAGGAACATGGATGAATAACAAATTTTTCAGGCACATTTTCTATTACTACAGCAGACTGAGAAGGCAAAAACTTCACATTCCAAAACAGTGAAACACAATTCTCATCCTTTAGAAATAAAAAGAGCACAGACTACCACAACATCAAGACATTTTTCAACTTATTTCTATGAAGTAAGTCCCATCATACTTTTAAGTTGAAGGTTATAGCGTCTATACAGTTCACCCAGTTCTTTGGGAAGAAATTTTTCTATACTGAAAAACCAGCATTGGGAGACAAGGCTGAAATTAAGTATTTACAGATTTAATTTCTAAAGTCAAACGTTCCCCCTTTTATACTTCACACTTGTTAATTTTCTCCCTTTCAGTTACTGCAAGTTGTGTCACTTAAACAATTTGATTATTACAAAACATTTAATCTGACATGTCCTAACACTGATATAAAATCCTACACCCTCAATATTTAAGTATGAATTCCTTCTTCAATTAGTATTTCTTAGCCAATTCTTCATACAAGATGCCACCAACATGACTGTTAATACATTCTTACTCTCCTATGACACCTCACTAATAGGACAACTTCTTTTGACCTGCTTGTGTTGTGCGTCAAACTCTACACTTGCAGTTTAACCAAGGACAATAGCAAAGGACAATTTTTCTCTGAGTTTTTGGACCCAGGTATCAATGAAACACCAGAAGTCATTATTAATGGTAATGAACAGTACCTATTCTAAGTATTTTTCAAAGCAAATGCACAACACATAGTCAAGCTGTATCCACAACTCCGATTGTATTGAAATATGGTTTTAAGACTGTGAAAGCCATCCACTGAAAGATGCACCCTTTGATACATAAAGAGTTGGATTTCTTTAATGGATACATGATTGTAACAACCTATGCTTTTCCTTAATGAAAGTGAACTGCATTACTTTGTTTCATAGGGAAAAACCCTTCATCTTCCCCTGCAGGCTTAGGGAACTTCAATACTTCAAGCATAAAAAAAGAAATAAAATGTGGCACCCATAAACACACTAATCATCCTTTGTCTTTCTCTGTACAAATGTATATAGCAATAGTTAGAAGACATGACTGAGGCTGTGATTTATTCCTAAGAACTAAAATAATTTAACCAACCCAAACTTCCTTCCTTCTTGGAAAAGGTGAAGGTCAGTTCTTCTGTTTCACTCCAAGGATAAAGGAAGCATTTGTACCGCAGACATGCAAGTCCTGAATACTGTCTTTCCCTACTTCAGCCAAACTTTTCTTTGACCTTTCTAGTTACATTAACCTAGTGGAAGGACTGGGACCAGAAACACTACAATGAATTGGGACCACACACTACAAATGTGTGTGCTTACCTCTCTTCCTACTGTTACATTACTGCAGGGATTAGAGAGCAGACGGAGCAATTATTCCCCCTGATCATGTTTTATTTGAGCATCTCAGAACAATCCCAGTCATGAAAGAGTCAAGGAATTTGTTTTGGATGACACTTTTTATAAAAAGTAGCAGAAAAGTTCCCTGCAAGTGGCTTTACACATGCAATAGAAACTCAACAAGTATGAATCAAGACATTTCAACCATAGGTTGGGAATCCGTCAAACTCCAGTAGAAAAAAGTTTTCAGGTTAGAAGGCTGGGTTATATAATTGCACAAGCATTGTACACTCAGAATCCTATGAGTAAACCCTATGGAACCAAGCTACCTAAAAATATAATGATCTCTGAAAATGTTCAATTAGGTACTTCCAAGAATTTTCCCTACTGTTTTACCTCTCATACCTGCATAGCTAATAAAGCCATATATCAAAATATTATTGGTCCAGATTTCACAAAGAAAAGCAAGTAGAGTTTACTGACAAATCTTTATATGGAAACAATATTTTTATATTTTCTTTCTTTTTAAAGTGATGCACTCACTGAAATTTCACTAGATTCAAGCACTTTAAAAGTGACTTTTTGGAAGCATTGCATCAAATATGAGTTCCCAGAAATGTGTCCCACAAAGACATGCTAAATACATCCTAACCCTGGCTAAATACATAACAGCACCCTGGCCCTAAATGTAAAAGGTGCAGTACTCCATAAGAAGGAACCTTTTCCTGTTATTTTTTAAATAAACAATGGCAAAAGTACTGATTGTTGATATGTACCTTACCTTTCAAAAAACCCCATTATTTTTAATGAACAGAATATTAAATTATTACAACACTACAGCTATACTAAAGCCAAAACCCACAAACAATAAGCAAACAACCCCAACTCCCCCCCAAAAGCTAAAAAAAATTAATTAAAAAAAAAAACTAAAAAAAAAAATCCAAAACAAACAAACAAAACCCAAACAAAAATCCCCCAGCTTGGTAAATTTTCAAAATGCTTCCCTCAGAAGACCTCTGCAAGTCTGGTATTCCTCAAGGCCAAATAATATTTCAGGCACAGAATAATAGGTCTGGTATTCCTCAAGGTCCAAGGTTTTCAACGACAGAGCACTGATGCCTTTTGGAGGCATTACAAATCGATTCCATTTACACTTACAGACAAGGAGAGCCTTCTGTATTGTGCAGGCCGAAACCTGGCACTAAATGCTCTTTTCCCTGAAACCCTTCTTATTGCTGAACCACTCAAATGGCTACAGGCTACTGTCACACATGTCAGAACCCATTTCCATTGCTAGTCCCCAATTCTGCTCCTAAGCAATACCAGGAAAATTTTCAAGATGACAGACGTAGATTGCTGGGGTTTTTTCACATTGTAGAAGTGTGACCAGAGTAATAAATAAAATACTATTTATAGAGATCGATTCACTCAAGGAAAACAATATGATGCCAATACACAAATTTTTTTTACTGATGGAAACAGTGGGACTATTCCAAAAAAACTAAGTGTTATTAAGGAAAAAGAAAACATCTCACAAATGGTAAGAGATCTTAAGGATAAGGGAACAGACCAAAAGCATTTCCCACACATCTCCCCCCCTTCTCCGCTCCTCAGGGAATGGCTCTCACGTCCTCAGTAGCGAAGCAACCAAGCAGGAACCAGCATCAAAGAAAGGGAAGAAGGAGACGCCACCTACCTGTCCCAAAGGCTTTGGCCACCAGCCAGGCCAGATTACAGGCGATTTTCGCTCGGGAGAAATCATAATGGTCAAAGGGTTTGATGGCAGGAACAATGAAAGTCTTCCTCATCTCCTTGGCGTCTGCGGCATCCCCCATCTTCTCACAGGACCCCCGGCAATTGAGAACTTACATGGTTGTTTCTCCGTCCTCCTCCTCCTCCCACGGCCGGGAGAGCCGGCTGTAAATACGCCGACAGCAGCTGAGAGCAGCGCCGGACCCAGCTGTCCGTAAAGGGCTAACACCGCCTCCCGCCTTTCTCTGCACAGGAATGTAGCCGAGTCCGAGTGTCCTCTTCTTCCTCCTCCTCGCTCTTTGTCTCAATTCACTCACGCCGCCGTCCCTCCGCCTCCGAAGAAATGCCCCCGGCGGCCCCGGCCCCGCGTTCCCTGGGGAGACCCCGCGGCCAGGGCTGGGCGCCCCAGGCGGCCGCCAGTGCCCCGGCCCGGGGCGGGAGCCGCCGGCAGGGCCCCCGCAGCCGCCTCAGGCCGGGACGCGGCCCTTCCCAGCGCCGGGATGTCAAAATGCCGTGGTCCAGCCCCAAAACGCCGCACGGCCCCGCACCGTCCCAGCGGCGGCCTCTGCGGGCCGGGAGCAGAGCCGGCTCCCCAACGCTGCCCGGCGGCCCCGGCCGGCCCCCGCTGCCCGCGCCGCTCGGCGATGCCGCTGCGGTTCTCCACCCGCGGCTGCCGCACTGGATGGGCGAAGGCGGCTGCGCATGTGCCGCCAGCGCCTCCCCGCCCGGGCGGGGCGGGAGCCCGAGGGGCAGCGCCGGGGCGGGCCCGGGCCGCCCCCTCCCCACGGGGGCTGCGGGCGCCGCGTCAGGCGGGGTCGCTCGA
Organism: Melospiza melodia melodia; assembly: GCF_035770615.1. NCBI lineage: Eukaryota > Metazoa > Chordata > Aves > Passeriformes > Passerellidae > Melospiza > Melospiza melodia. The sequence goes on along the minus strand of NC_086204.1, from coordinate 10,772,143 downwards.
GGTGGGTCCGGCCTGGGGTGGGGCGGCCTCGGGAGCGCGGACAGGCCCGGCCCAGCCCAGCCTTAGCCCGGCGGCAGCGGGAGGAGGAGGCGGGGGGGAGCGTTTCCCGCGGTCAGGGGGCGCCAGCGGCGCTGGGAAAGGCTGGGAAAGGGCGGTGTCCCTCGGCCGCGGGTCCACCCGCCCCGGCGTCCCCGCTCTCCACTGCATGGCCGGACGGGCCCGCTGCGGTGTCGCCGGGGAAGGTCGGGATCAGCTCCGCGTGTCTCGTCTGTGAGGGGGCTGAGGAGCCGCCCGGATGCAGGGGAGCCCCGCCGGCCGGGGTCGCGGTGACCGGAGCACGGAGCGCGGCCGAGGAGGCGGGCTGAGCATCCCCCGCCCCGTGCATTTGTCACTCCAATTTTAAATCGGGTCTATATATAACTTTAAGAATACTCGGGTAAAAAAATGACAAAGCCTTTAAAATGGTTGAGGGCCTGGTCACGTAACCACTGTAATAGCAGCAAGAGTAGCGATTTGCGCTAGAGACCATCTCCTGTCTTGCTCACACGTACCTGGGCTGTTTTGGGGCGCTCACAGAGCCCCTGTAACAGTGGCTGCGTGGAGGGAACATTAGTCACGGGAGGAAGCAGCGACTGCGTGATTAATGACTCAAACAGAACTGGATGGGTTGGCGGCTTCCGAGTGCGGGGCTGAGGGCGCGGCCGTGCTGTGACGGGAGCCCGGCGGAGGCTGTGCCTGCCTCGGCACGGGCACTGTGTGTGTCATCGGTGACCCGCGGCGCCGCAGGGCGGGAATCACCACGAATGGGCAGCAAATAGTTATTGTAGCCTATTGTGGATATATTGTTATTGTATGTGTGTATAAATGTGTATATCTATATGTATATAAAAACCATATGTATGGTTTGGAGTAATGTCTAAGTCTGCCCTTCTTCCCCTAAAGAATAATTAGACAAAGTCTAAGCATGACATTGTAAGTTTTCAAATAATATTCCGGCCAGACTGTATTTCTTGTGTTTTGAGTGGACTGTGAATTGATCTGCACAGATTTTTCCATTGGTCTGTGTCTGTGTGTGCTTCTAGCACTTCGGGTGCTCAGGGAGACAAACATCAGGATTATGAGACAAGAATACTTTACAGTTTTACTGACATGTAGCTATATTAATTAGTAATGAGTAATGAAGGGGTTGTGGAGGTCAACATTTAAAGAAATTGTAGCTGAGTATTCCCCATACACTCTCTGGGATGGGATTCCCAAATTGTCATGCATACCACTCATAAGTGGTGCATACCTAGCTGCAAAACCAGGAGCTGCTGTGGGCAGTACTCAGCAGAATGGAGGGGAGGAGGAAAGTTGAGAAATCCTTGCTTTAGCAGGCTAAGGACTGAAATTCCCAGATCCTCTGCAGCAGAAATAGTAATAATAATGCCAAATTAATATACAGGTGCACTTGGAAAAGGTTCTCTATTAAGAAAGATTATATGCTTAGTTTTCAACAATTAATATTTGCACATTTTCCTAAATTATTTTTTATGCGTACTCTGGAAACAAGTAAGATGAGACACTTCACATTACTTTAACTATTTTTTATACTGCCAATATAAATTTAAAAAAATTCTTCCTGCATATTTAATAACAAACACCTGAAATTCTTAAGCTTTAAAATGTCAAATGATTTGTGCTAAGAAGAAAAAAAAGAATTATGTTCCAGATCCAAATTAATTTGTTGTATGACTGAGAAAATACCTCAGAATTAGATCAGTCTGTAGGAAAACATGTTTAGAAACACTGTAGGGCCATTATTTAGCTATAATGGAGTTTTTTGTGGGTGCAGCACTTGTGCTGATGAAACCTGTTCAGAGTTTCATCAGCAATCAAAGTGGAGTAACTGCAATCAAAGTGGGGTTTCACTTGCTTAGTTCTCTTAAAAGAGAATGCATGAATATAAAATCTAATATAAGTGCAAAAGAAGACATTACCACCAGTTGCTGGAGTGCCTGTTCCAGTTCTTCTACTTTTGCAAACATGCCAAAATGCCATCTTGCTTATTGCATTGTCAAAGTTATCAACAGCCAAAATGGAAAATGATTAAAAACTGCTCTAATTGCTCAGAGTAAATAAACAGGAAAACTGAATGAGGAGTCATCCCTTTCTGCTCTGATCCTGTTTATACATCTTGAAATATTTTAAATAGTGATACTTTCCTGTATGCAAGCTTTCTGCTGCACAGCGTTCTATACTTTAGCGTTAATTCCGAGCAGAAAGGCAAAGTATTAAAACAAGCATCTCAGAGATTTTTATTTTTTACCTTCTTTCTCCCTTCGCCTCCCTCTGCCCCAAATTAGAATCCCATTTGACTCGTTTTAGCCTGTGATTACATCATAAGCCTGATTGTTCACTGTCATGTGTCTGGCCACTTTCACAGTGGGTGTACCAAGCCTGAAGTGAGCATCAGGCAAAGGAACCAATATGACCATGAAGCTGTGAATAATGGTGTGGATGGAAGTTCTAATAGTTCTAACCTTTGGAGATAGTGGAACGAGTCCTGACTAACAATTTCATACATTTTTTCCACTTGTTTTAAGATTCACTTAGCTTCTCAAGAGGCTATGTGTAGAATAGAGCTTGTAGGCTAATTTCAGGCCAGCACTAGAGTACTGAAGTTATACTGAACTCTGAGTTATTCCAGTGTTGAGTCTGGAATAACATTTCATGCATAGTTTCTTCCTTTGCAACACTTGATGATAAAGGCAAAGTAAAATGTGTTAAGTTAGAAATACCTTGGCTGTTTTTGCAGAGGCACTGTCTGTAGCCTGACTGGGTGCTAGTGAACAGCCAGTTTATCAGGCTACCTATGGAGGATAGCAAAAACATTCCCACTTCAGTTTAGCTGTATTAGGGCAAATCCACAAACACAGCAGTTCACAGTAACTATTCTGCTGAGTAATGCTTCACTTTTGAGGTTGGAAACAGACTTGGAATAACACTGTGGGCATATTATCTTTAATTGCTGTTATCAAATTTGCCTAATTAAGATGATCCCATCTGTTTTCCTGAGCTTAGAGGATATCAGTCATGATAAAGTGGTTTGGCTGAGGGGAGGGGTGCACCCTGTGGCCTGTAACCTCTGCAGTGAGGCTGCATGCATGACTTGATGTGGTGCTGTCAGTGTGCAAACCAAGAACCAGTCAAGTCCCAGTGGGATCCCTCAGGAATGTGCTTGTTGACTTCAGCAGGTTTTGTGTTACATATATGAAGTTAAACAGGTAATCTATAAATCATTGTGTGAGATTATTACAGCCAAAGGATGACTTATGAAATAGAACTATTGATATTCCACCCTCTTCATTAAATATATTTATTTACAGGTAGTGTTAAAACTGTAAGAGTTAAGAAATTTTATTTTTAAATACCAATCCAGTGGCTATAAGCAATCTAGGAGACTCCTGGAGAGTGTAGAGACATTTTGCTGGTCCAGGCATTACAGAAGAGAAGGATTATGGGTGCTGGTGCTTACCAATGCAGATGAGCTCATTAGAGGGGCCAAGATTGGTGAAAGCCTGGACTGCAGTGACCACTCCCTGGTGGAGATTGTGAGGACTGTGAGCCTGGCAAGGAGCTAAATTGGGACCCCAAACTTTGAAGGAACAGGCTTCCAGTTGTTTAGGAGTTGGTGAGTAAGATTCCCTGGAAAACTGTCCATAGGGATAAAGAAGCTGACCAGAGCCAGCAGCTCTTAAAAATATTTTTCTTAAAACTAGATGATCTTTAAGGTCCCATCCAACCCAGGCTATTCTGTGATAATTATTTGAATGATTAGCTGAATGATTAAAGTGCTTTGCCATTATTACTAACATGCATATATGTCGTTTTTGCAAGCTAGGAGTTTTCTCAGAGCATATTTTGGAAGGGAATGTGCTCTTCCTGTTTCAGGATGATACAAAAGTACAAGAACAGTTACATAATTACTGTCTTTCAAGTTCTTCTATTATTTTGTGATCAGAAAGTCCTGAGGGAAGAAAACAGTTTACCAACTTTATACATTACAGTAGTCATGAGCCAAAGGGAAAATAAAGGTTTCTATGACATTTTACTTGAATCATCTGTGATTTTTGATACAATTAAAAGTAAAAGAAGGAAAATTGGAGTAATAGCTACTTTAGCACATTACTGATACTGAAATCTGCACAACAAAAAAGCTGCTCAATGAAAATCAGGTGTGGTACCCAACAGTCACTTCTCTTATTACTTGGACACTACTGGTTTCATTTCCTTAACCTGACTTTGACCTAATGTAGCTCTGCAAAACCTCTGATCTCCCTCAATACTCAGGACTTCTTGGTTTCTTTTGTCTTTTTCTCTGTTTACTTTGGTGTCTTCTTTTCTGAGATTTTAAATTTTGCTTCTGATTTTTAAAATCTGATTTCCAGATTTCCACTGGCTTCTTTTGTGTTCTTCCCATCTGGTGGAATTGCTCTTGTTCTAGGGGGTTTTAGATGAGCTGTCTTCCCACATATGCTGTGCAATACTCCCTAATTCCAGGGTTTTCTTCTTCTTGACATTCCACCATTGCCAGGTTGTCTGTGATGAAAAAAATACCCTGCTATAACTTGTATTTTTTACTATAAACTTTAAAACATATGGAAAAGATACTACTCCCTTCATTAAGTGAAAGATCTGCTCTATATCTTTATGACCACCTACTGCCTGACATGTTTTCTATGGAAAATTCTGAGGGTGATTTTTAATGAATATAATCTTTAAATGGCTTGGCTGCACTGTAAAATAGATGTATGGTGGGAAACTTGCATTCAGAAAAATACTTTGTACAAAAATAAAGCACTATGTTATTATTGTTGTTAGGTAATGCTTTATTTGCATCCCAGTTTAGAGGGAAATGGACATGACTCTAGTTTTCAAACTGTACATTCAGGTAAAAGAAATTTAAATCAGTTAGTAAAACTTTTTCACTAAGTCTGAATGAGAGTGAATACAAAATTGTGCACTTCTTCGTGCTGTGACTGGCTTCTTTTGTGCTGCTTCTACATGTAAAGAAAGATCTGAACATTCATAAAAGCTCATTTGTTTTGAGCATATACATAATTTATTAGAAGAACATGAATAGACTTCAGTTTCCCATGTTTTGGCCCTGCTTCCAGTTTTCACTGAAGCTCATGTGTTTCTGAAGGAGAGCAGCAGTAAAGAGAATGCTATGTTTGAACAGTAAATTTCTGGTATCATTTCATTGCACTGAAATTCTTTCTTTTTCCCGAAGAGATGCTAAAGAAGATGAATGAGGAAGGGAAAGCAAGGGAATAGCACGGAAGACTATCCAGTGAAGTTGGTTTTGTTTTTTTTTTTTTTTTTTTTGTCTTTGAAACATCATAATCCAAATTTTCTCTGATACTTTTAGGGAGTTTCCATTTCCCTTAAATTACTAAGAAATTGCATGTTATTGAGGATTTTTTTGTTACTTTAGGGAGCTGCTGTACATGGCTGGTAACTGTTTAAAAATCAGCCCTGGAAAGTGTATATCAAAGATTATTATTGTAACCATTTATGCATGCTCAGTAAGGTCATCACAACCTGAGTGTTTAGAACTCTGTTACATTTAATTCTCTTTTGGCATAACTTAATTTGTTTATAATACTTTCTCAGTAGCTTTACAGAGTGTTTGCCTTATGATTCATTTGAAAACATGTTCAAGATAGAAAAATGTATGGGATATCTAAGCCATGTACAGAACAATTTCATTTAAATACTCCCCAATTTTAATATATATGAGAAACATGGAAAGAACAACAATTATTTCAATACTAGCCTTAAACCAAATGTGTGTGTATATATATATTTAGCAATAAAATCTTGGCTCCAACAAAGATTTTTTTAAGTTCGGGTTAATCCTATGTGTTGCTCCCATTTGAAATCACTGGTGCTACAGACATGATTAAATATAAGTGTATATATAATTGGTTTTCTGGATTAAAGGTGTCATGCAGTTTATTTGTAATTGAAGAAAACAACCGAGGTGGTCTCTTTCTTGTGGAAAGTTTCAAAAGAGAAATGAAGTACAAAAATTTGCACATCTCTGGTTATTCTGTCCTCCTGTGGTATTCTTGCCCTACAATACACATGGCTCCATTAAAGCCTGGAGAGTTATCTCTGCTATCTCACCTGGGCAGGGGGCAGTCTCTGTTCCACTTGGTGGCACAAAGAAAAGAAATGTCCATCATTTTCATGGTTGTTGGAAACTCTCTGATCACCAGTCTGGTTGAATGTGGATGAAGGAAGGAGGCCCTGGCCTTGCTGCTCAGGGTGTGTGTGAGCCCCAGGTGTGATGGCCATTGCCCTGGAAGCAGCCTGAGACAGACAAAGTACCCCTGGGACCCCCAGTTCAGCACAGTCAGAAAGTCTCCCCTAATCCAGGGTTTGTTCTCACAGCCACAGTTCAGTTCTTACGGATGGTAATTTACTAAAGGAGTGGAGAATCACCCTGGGGGAGAGGATGCTAGCAGGCACCGGGTTGAATCAAGGGATCATTCCATGAAACAACAAAAGTAACACCTGGAGATTTTATACAAGGAGGGAAACTTGCAGGGATTTATACCTATTACCTTTGATCTGGCAAGTCTCTGTATTTGTGTCAAACTCTTTCTTCCTTTTTTATTTGTTCCTAACAGAAATGAAGCAAGTGCCAGATTGGAGAATGTAGGGCAACAGAACAGATTTCACTGCAATGTGCCAGTGTGTGATACAGATCCAGCTGGTTCAGATGAGTGAGTATTTTGCTATGCATTGGGCAACTGTTGAAATGGAGTATTTGAAAGTCTCTGTTGCAGTTGGTAGTCTGCACTTTCAGAAGTGGGAAAAGCAGTAAGTCATGGTCCCCAAAGTGTTGGGGAAGCAAAAACAGTAAGAAAGCGTGTTCACGGTAGAGGGCACGTAGCCATGCTTTATTCTCTTTTACCACCAAGGTCCTAAGGGATATTGTACTGGAATAATTAGGAATAAAACTTGACTTTTTTGGGTAAAGAGATGAACTGGAGATGCAATAGTTCAGTGGAAACAGAAAAAACACCCAAACCACATGGTATTTATGTTGTAGCACGTCATAGGACTTCTAGTCAAAGATACCATGGTGCACATGCTGAACAAACTGATGAACCATTGTAGTTCAGAGTGAGAATAATACAGGTGTTAGATATTGTAAGACTAGGCAAAGGATAACAAAAAAAGGCTTTGATTACTAAATTGCTCTGATTTTGTTATCTAAGACAGCCCAGTCCCACAGAAATATCCTCACTGCAGCTAGAGAACAAGTTCCTTGTGCATCACCAGCAGGTTAGGAGCCATCTGAATGGAGATGGTGTGTCTGGGCTTCTGCTGGCTCTTTAATCATTAAAGGATGACATGTCATGCTTCCCAGGGCCAACACCCTCTTGTAACCACTGCCTCCCTTTGTGGCTCCTTGCAGAGCAGACAGTGGCAGTAAGACAGAAGCCTTTTGGCAACCTTGCCTTTTTAGACAAGTTCCAGTTCATGCAAACTCTCCAAGAATGGTAATGTCTTTATACACCCAGCATGTTAGCTGAATTGCAAATAATCTCAAAGCAACTGTGGTTTCACAGACTTCTGTAGTTTTGATTTGTCTTGAACTGTAAGGTAGGTAGAGATATTTTGGGGGATAATGTGATCTAGGGGAGAAAAAACCAAGTTAGGAAAATCAGCAGAAACTTATTTAAGATACTCTGTCTCTTGTTTTTTTTTCTGGCCCTGTTCTTTCTAGTGTTTCTTTTGAAATGACCTCACCATATATATTAAGAAAAGTTTATAATATATTGTTATTGATGATATTTATATGTTTTGATTATCTCCTTTTAGTTTTGAATTGCTGGGAGGTTTATTCCTCATAGGTGTAAGCCTAAGCCACCAATTCCTTTCCAGTCTCAGTCAAATCAGTATTGTAGCCTTCTTGTTTCTTGACACCTGGCTATTACCTGATAGAAAACTTCCTTAGCTGCGGCTGAAATCTATTTTGTGCCTGAAATCTAATTTCTGTATATCTTGCTAGTTGCCACAGGAAAGAATATTGCTTTGGTCAGGAACTCTACAAAATGACCTGGTTGTAATGGGTCAAGAGGCAAAAATGAAATGGGTATGCTGAAATTAGACTTTTGTGTGGCTCAAAGCTTTGAATCATTTGTTCAAAATAAAAACAACCTGACATAATTTAACATTTAAATTCTGGGCTAAATGTTAAATAGCCATGTTTTTTCACAACCTGGCATTATACCCAGGTCAGCTGAGTTGTATTAAGAATTAGCACAGATTTATTCCACTGAATTGTTTGGCATATAAAATAAGGAGTGTTTCATGTGTATTTCATAAAGTCTTCCTTAAAAAGAAAACACACTTCAGTGAAATCTTGACCATACAGCACAAAGTCTCCTTTCACACTGCAGTACTTGAGACTTATTTAATATCCAAGAGTTAGAAAACATAAAATTATCTGGGGTGCAAACTTGATAAACACAAATTTTCTATCAATAAAGCAAGAGAAATACATGCAGTGCTAAATTGTTTACCTTGTTTAGTGTAAATTTAATTTAGTCCAAAACTCAAAAATGTCTTTTAAAGCTTGTAATCTGAATTCTTTTGAACAGGGTATCATGCTGGAATTTTTTGCCGCCAAGTTACAGATCCCAGAAAAATAAGGTTTGCATGAAAAGTTCTTGGCAGATCTCTCTTGGAACAGCACAAACAACACAGCTTAACAAGGAGGCATTCATTATTTCTGTCTTGTTACCCTCTGCTATTACAGTTACCAGCTGTAAGGTTACTGGCATCTTTGAATCTTCTTAATAAAAAGCATGGGGAGCAGTTATTCAAGGATGATACTGAGAAATATGTTGCATTTTTCAGGTTTATTTTGTTTTTAATAGCCATTGTGCTTTATCAAGTTGAGCTAATGCATTATCTGCATGTTCTCAAAACAAACAAAGTTAAGGAAAGTAACAATTACAGAAGGACAAACCTGTTGGTCTCACTTTAGCAGTCTGAGATCCTTGAGTGTGTGATTAAAAAATTGTAGTTACAGCCTTTCTGTGCCCTTCAGTGATTTTTTGGTGAGGGATTCAACTAGGGCAATTTAATTGAGACAGAAGGAGCACTAAATGTAATGTAGGGAAGCATGAAGGCTAAACCAGTTGGTTAATACTGGCATCAATTTTAACAAGAGAACTGATAAAAAGTCTGGTTTGTAGCAGCTCTCTTGCATGTATTCTAGACCTTTCATGCAGTGGTTTCTGCTGCCAAAACCAGCAGTGCTGGTAGGAGCTTTAGTGGTGGAAAGAAAAATTTGTTGGCCATTTACTCAGGAGGTTTATGCCATAAATCTTGTCTTCAGTTTGTCATAGTATTGGATTTTGACTCTGTTTCCTTCACTCCCTATGAATGCAATGTACCTATTATATTTGTCATACTTGCTGATTAATTAGAAAAGTCGTAATCTCTTAAGTTACATAATTGAAATGAGAGTTTATTGATGAGCAGGTGGCAACACACATTGGACACAGGTCATCTGACAAGCTGGAACTGGATGATTCCTCTTGTCTCTTGTGGAATTTCTTTTTTTCTCTCCCATCCTTTTGTGTGAGACACCAAAGGAGGAGGAAAAAAAGGTTTACTTTCAGTAAGTGCATGTTGAGTGAATGTTATCTTACTGTTAGAACAGATGCCAATCTCTTTTGCCTCCAAACAGACTTACTAATATATCCTCTCAGAAAGAAAAAGAGATTAACAGAAAAGAAGTTTTAATTCTTAATTCTAATTACATTATATTTCAAGATTTATTTAATCTTGTTAATTTCCACCTGAATTCTCCAACAGTCTGGGTTATAGTTTGCTGCCTACTGAAGTCTCTGGAATCTGGCAATTGTGTTTGCAATCTTTTGATCAAATCCTTGCTCTCTAAGTCTCAGAGACCTAACAGAGGTTTATAAGTTTAAATTAGTTTAAATGACTCTCATACCCTAAAATCATTCCTTTTAATTGCAAGAAGCTAGACTATCTTGTACACAAAGGTTGGGAATTGTAGTCACTGTCATTTTTATAGCTGTGCTAACAATATGATGATACTGAATTAGGGAGTCCAACAGTTTTCAAAGTAAATATTATGTGCAGTACTTGAGCATATAATCATATACATTAATTATGTTCATAATTTTTTCATAAATTGCCCAATAGAGTTATTTCCCTATGGACTATTGGCATTTAATGCTGAAGCTTCAGGGCAGGATTGCTCTTATTTGTAGTTTTATAATTATTTTTTTCTTTAGAAAGGAAAAAATTATACCTTCTCAGTAATATGCTTTAAGAACTCAGATTTAATTAGATTATTTTTTAAGTTCAAGTTTCACTGTGGATTTCTGCAGAGACTTAATATTGGCCAATGTTTCCTTAGAATGTGGCTCTTCAAACAGAATGCTCAGGAAGCCTGAAAAAATTAGTTCAAATATTTTTTTACTGATTATTTACTTTCAAAAATGAAGGATTTGCCTGTTTAGATTAAATGAAATTAGAAAAACTAGGCCTCAGAATAAGTATACTGCATGTAATACCTGTACAATCAGGACATTTTCACAAGAATATTAATTGTCTAGTTAATGGTTAGCCACAATTATTTGGTTTTAGATTATCTGGATTTTTCCTGTGTGGTTCCTTAAAAGCTGCAATTCAGAAACCAGTGGAGTAATTGACTCACTGGTTCCTTCAATCAAAGAACTATTCATTAAATACACTTTGGGTTAGAGCTGCAGTTGATTACCTACCTAAAAAATATGCTGAGTGGCTTCAAAATCCCCAAGCATTAAATAAACAGAAAAATATTTAACAAGAACAATATTTAGTTTTATGGCGTCAGGTGGAGCAGACACAGACACCAGTTCCCAAGTAAACATACTGTGGCTTCCATGCCTCCTGAATGGAAAGACATTCTCCCTCCTTTCCACCCAAGCAGTGGATATTTTGTTAACTCTAATATGTATTAAAGTGTGGCATACTTGGAAAAAAAAACCCACAGAGAATAATTTTTTCATTCTTTAATTGACATCTTCATAAACTTAATGTTCTTCATTATAATGTTATTGAACAGCAGCAGCAAGGCTCTGGAATTTCTAGTTTAGAATGATGTAACATGGGATACATATTGAGATATTTGAAGGAATTAATAGCTTAAAGAAAACCCAAAGCTGTTCCTCTGGATGTGATTTTAGACACATTTTAATTGTCAGATCTGTCAGTCCTGGCACTTGCCACTTGAGGGAGTGATGCACAGGTGCTGGTGGGACTCCAGTTTGAGTCCAATCTCAGCAGATTTGCACGTGCTGGGAGCTCACTCAAGGTGGAAAACTTTCACATTGTGTGAAGATATTTTGGCTACAAAGGAAACTTGAAATGCTCTGTATTAAAATGTTTTGGACAGTTCCCCTTTGGGATGGTTTTATCTGTTCCTCAAACCCCTGTGTGGAACTTGACCTTGGCTGCCAGATGTGAGGAGGTGCACAGAGGTTTGGTTCTGGGGCAGTTTGGTTCAGGCTGGAATTAACGGGGTCACTGTGGGTGGTATCGCTGTGGGGAGCTGGGGTGCATGGCACAGTCAGGCAGCTCTTTGCAGTGCTTCTGATGCTGCCTCTGAATTAGTGCATGGAATGCCTGTTTCTTATGGATTTACTGGGCCTGGCAGTAGAGGGATTTCGTCTCCTGCTTTAATCCAGTCTTGTTTTACTGAATTATTTATTATTTGCAAGTGCTGGGAAAGATTGGTTCATGCTTCAAAAGAAAGGCTGTGAGATGTTATAGGGCAAATGCCTGTTTTTAAACTGAGGGCAGGAATCCTTTCTGTATATTTGATATAGAAACCTTGAGTGAACATGAAAAAATCTTGATATAATTTAAAATAGACCAAAAAGTGGAACACTTACTATTAATAATCTGTTTGTTATGGTTTGCATTATTTCTTTTGACTTTTAATCAATAGTTGCTGTCTTTGTTATTCTAACAGAAATTTGCATGAAGTTGAAATAATCTGTTGCTACATATTTATGTAGTAAATCTGTCAGTATGTATGGGTCTTTTTGTACATGTGGGGTTGTGTGTGCTTTGTTACATTTCTGTAGCTCCTAATATTTACTTTAGAAGTTACTCTGAAGATACACTTTAATTATATAAGGACTATGTTTGTGCAGGGGTTTCTAATAACAATATGGGATACCTTCCTGAGCAGCTATTGTACACGAGTGTGGGCAAGATGGGAATATTTAAAGTCTTTGAGTTTTACCAACTCAATTAAATAACTTTAACACTCTCCTTTATGACACCCCCAGATAAATTGTCCAGAATGAGCAAAAATTACTGTCCATAATTGCTCATGGATTTCTAGCAGGACTTAAATCCACCTTTATTCAGCCAGTGCTTGAACTAACTAGTTTTTAAGAGGAAAAATATGAAGACAAACCCCTTTGTAGCATATCTGAGAGCATCTTGTCTGGGACATGTAATGTACTCTAAAGGTACAAAAATTGGAATTCAAAAATCCTATTAAAATGCCATTCACCTCAGATCTGATTAGCAGCATCAAGAGCTGAGAGGATGGGAATTAAATTCCCCAAGGCACCTCTTACTCTTACATATTTCATCATTCTGAAAAGAAAACTTAGGCAAGTGACTGAACCAGAATGTTTATGCTTTAGTCCCGGAAAAAAAAAATATTTATTCAGTGAACTCACAAAGTACAATATCTGTTTCAGAAGAGGTTTGTTACATCTATACCGATTAACTTCTCCATGTAAATAAAGAATAACCTACTACATTCTGTGAGCAGTGAGCATCTTTTATAAAGCATGTTATAATTTTTGTTAGAAGAAATAATGAACTATCAATAGCTGTCCAGCCTTTACAAGCCACTCAAGGCACAGTAGCTCTATTGTTACCTGTTATTAGTTATCTCTTTTTCAGACTGTTGAGTCTACATAGTTGTTTCTTGCATGGAAGCCCTTTCATGCTTTTGAATATCCACAGAGTGCTTTTCTAAAAATTTTTTCAATTTCTACTGTAGTCTTTCTCACTCAAGAGGAGAATTTCCTACCTTAGTTTTTTCTTACTGCTGTTGCATACTGAAAAAATTAGAAAAAGCTGATATAAATAAGATGTTTGCATTTTGGTGCATGGACTGTATAGGGTATGAAACATCTCTTATACTATTAAATATTGTTGAAATACTGGTCTTTGTTTAGCAAATGATGTTTTGAATTCCAGGAAATGACCTTGTGAAAATGGAAGTAAGAAAAGGAAATTTGCTTCTGTTAGGGAGGGAAAATGAGGAAAGAAAGTTAGTGCAAACAAAGGGGAATGACAGAGGCTGAATCAGAGAAAGGTGGGGATTTTCACAGGAATGTATGGAGTGTGGGTGGAAGGTGCCTGCACATTTTTAAGTTTAGTGATGCCCACTTTCCAAATGTTCAATAATCTTTTCAATTCTTTGTTTGATCTCTGTATACTTTCAAGCCTAATCAACAAGAAGGGAAATTTAATTCATGGAACAAAGAGCAGCTAACAAACAAGCTCAAAGTGATGTCCAGGTGTTAGAAAAACAAATTACTTGTTGGTAGAATTACCTTGTCACGGGGTAGGGCTTGATATGTTCCACTGACCTCAGACCTATGGAAAGGCTGGTAAGGCCTTGGAAGAAGGATGTTCCCTGACACTGGACACAAAGAACGCAGGATTTTCAGGAATGCAGGATTCACCAGAATTCCCAGGATAAGGAAGAAACTAATAAAGACAACTCAGGACTGTGCTGAGTCAACAGTCTCATGGCCCACCAACCCAAAAGAGAAAGACTGAGCATGCAGACTAATTAGCAAGAGAAACGGGGGAATCATTAATAACAGAAATAGAATTCAGATAATTAAGAGAACCGTGTAACTCGTAGCCAATGAACACGAATTTCTTTGTCGGCTAGAATGTATAAATAGTAAAAAGTTCCGATAATTGGCGCGCTCGGTTTGTGGAGTACCACCGCGCACACAGGCTTGCGCAATTCTGAGATAAATAATCAATGTCTCGAATGTGTAATTATTGCCTTGCTGCACGCTGGGCAGCGAAGGCGATTTTAGTGGGTAACAACCGCGCCTGCGGCCCCCATCGCAGGCCGAGCCCGGCAGTCGCGGGCCGGGCCCGGAGCGCGCAGGCCCGGCCGGCCCGGCCGCGGGACCCGCCCCGGCCGCTGCGCTGCCCGCCCTGCCCTGCCCGCCGGGAGCTGTGGGCGGGAGCGGCCCCGTGCGGCCGCCGCCATTTTGTGCGGGAGGCGGTGGCGGCCCGGCGGCAGCGGTTCGTGAGCCGGGGGGGGCCGGGGCCGCACTCCGCCTGCGGCAGCGGGCACGGCTGTCGGGCAGGAAAGCCCTCGCGCCGCTCTGTTCTCCCGTGCGGTGTGTGGCTCTTGCCGGGTAACAGGGCTGGGAGAGGCTGCCCGGGTCCCGAGCAGCGTCCGCCAGCCCTGCACTCTGCGTCAGCGCTGCCCTCGCCGAGAGGCTGCTGGGCGTGCAGAGAGGTTCGTTGCTGGAGATTCCCATTAGGCGCGAAAATCCAATGGTGATATTTGGGTTCTGGTCCGGGAGCGCGGCGGAGCTGCGGCCGCGGAGCTCTGCGGGCCGGCGCTGCTGCCGCGTCCTCGGACTGCTCCCGGTTACACAAACACAGCTGACTGTGCACGCTGACATAGCTTGGGGTGCTTAAAAAAGATAGTGTGAGAAGAAGTTCGTAGAGATTGGTAGGCACAGTGCAGTTTTCTCAGAATAAAATTGCCGTGTTTTGTGTACTTTTTTACTGATTGTACAATAGCAAACGATTGGTGAGCATATCTGATGCTTTTGAAGACAAATACTGAAAGTTTCAGAATATAAAATATGGTTATGTTTTAACAATATGTCTTGTATTACAGTGTATGTTTGGCAAATTGATGGTGCGAGTCTTTGCTTGTTTCTGGACGTTGAACAAGCAGAGCTGAACTCTAAACAAATCTCAAAAGTTTGCGCTTAATTTTAAGTGGACTTTAAAAAGAGCAACTGAAAGAGTGATCTTGGATGGATCCTGTATTGGATTTGACATCCTTTCCAAAACTGGTAGTTTTATTTAGTTTAGGTTGGGTGGGTTTTTTCCATACCTTTGAAGAATGTTTGCATCTGTGGTTTCATCTTAGAAATAGGTGAACTCTCCCAGGATTTAAATATGACTGGCTTGCAAAATTGATACATTTCCACACTGTGAAAAGCAAAGTTCTCAGCTGCAAAGGCTGAATACTGACAATAATTAACTGTATTCTATATATTCTTCTTCACATTTTCATCAACATTGTTACAATCAAGATAATTTTTAAACAAGACATATTATAGATCTTTTCAGAGATTGACAGTTGGTTGGAATGTTTGCCAACACTTGCTAGATTTTGTTTTTTTTTTGTGGTAACAAAGTAAAATGTACCTTTTTCAGTAGTAGTAGTTTCTAACAACTGTAACCATTTTCTTTCTAGTGTGCTGAAGCATGTTTTTACCACGATCTGTTAAAGTCAAGAGGACTGCTGATGAGGACAAAAGTTGTACAGCTAAGAAAAGTAAACTGTCTTCTGGAGGATCTTCACTAGGGGAAACCACAGAGTTCCAGGACTGTAAGTCAGTTAGAACAGAAACTTCTGCTTCAACAGACAATTCAAGTGAAATTGTACGAGAACGTGCAGAACCTGCAGCTGCAGACCTTGGTGTTGCTAATACACCATTGGCACAGGACAGCCAAAATACCGAGGATGATGGCTCTCTGGAAGAACCCATCAAATCCTTCAGCAAGTCCCAGCGCTGGGCGGAGCCTGGAGAACCCGTGTGTGTTGTGTGTGGCCGCTACGGGGAGTACATCTGCGATGAAACAGATGAAGATGTTTGTAGTTTGGAATGTAAAGCCAAGCACCTTCTACAAACTCAAGCAAAGGAAAAGCAGCTTACATCTGATCAAGCTGCAGATTCTCAAGCAGAAGCTCACCTGCTTAATACACCTTATTTCTACAAAGATCATTCCTTTATTTTAGGTTTGCAAGAGGAGCAGGTTGAGAACCTTAAACTGCAGCTGGGTATTGCTGTCCAGGGCCAGCAAGTTCCAAGACCTATTGTAGAGTTTGAACACTGTGGTTTTCCTGAAACTTTAAACAATAATTTAAAGAATTCTGGCTATGAAGTCCCAACTCCCATCCAAATGCAAATGATCCCTGTTGGACTGTCAGGGAGGGATATTCTGGCTAGTGCTGACACGGGCTCTGGAAAAACAGCAGCTTTCCTGCTTCCTGTTATTATGAAGGTTTTGAAAGAGGTAATGAAACTTCTGATAGTTAGAGAAAGCAGTTTGCAGCTTTGTCTGTTGGATTCCCAATGTAATGGAGAATGTGATTGCAGTGTTTTTCATTAACATTCAGTGATTTATTTGACTTTTGATTGGTCAATCATTTGGTTCTTGGAGGGGGGAGGTGCTAATTATTTTTAATTAAATTGAATGCTTTTTCACTTTGGTCAGGAGATGAAGCAACTCTATCAATATTGCCTATTACACAGTTCCTGCTTGTTGAGAAGTTAATTAAATTCTGTGGTAGACTTCCTAAATGACTTAAAATAGAAAGTGAAAATAACTCCAGGTCCTCTCTAAGTTCTTCCTGTATCTTCATGTATCAAATGGCTCAAAGGGAATTTGTTGGAATTTGTATGACTTCACAGAGTAATTTCTCTTGCAATATATTTGGTTGACTGTCAGATAATTGCAGGAAATTGGGGTAAAAAAATTCTGGAATCCTGTAGTTACACAGTCTCCACTTTTATACTGTGAGAAAAAAAATTAAGAAAACTGCTTTGTAAGGACATGAATGTATGATTAGAAGCAATGGCAATGAGTATTCTGTACCTTGTGTGTGGTTCAGAAGTGTTTTCTGCTTTATGGGATTTATTCAAAAAGGGATGCATATATATTGGATATATATTGGATGTATTAGAGAATTTGGGACATGATTCTACTGATGCTCTGCACTGTTTAGATACTTTTACAGAATGTATATACACACAAACGTGTATAACTTTTTTCAAATGAATAATTGAAAGATTATTTAAGTAACTCTTTTATTCTTTGAAGTACTTTAAGCAACTCCTAAACTCTAGTTTAAGAACAAAAGCATTATGTAGAAGTAGGTAAGAAAAGGTGTATACACTCCAGCAGTTCCTCTGTCTGATTATCATTAAAGTCTGCAAGACAGATACATGTTTATAGCAATATGTGCAAAATTGGGGTCTCAATGAAAAATGCATCTGTACACAATCTTTTCCATGCTTCATCTTTAGGTCACTGTACAAGTTAATGTATATATTGAGAAGTAATTTTATTTTGCTGCTTAAAATAATTTTCATTTTTAACGCAAAAGATTGGGAAATTTGAAAGCTTTTTATCTAAATAATAAAGCGATTCCAAATTAATCAGATTTTTCCTCTTCTTTCTAGACAGAAACTCCATGTGCCCTTATTTTGGCACCGACGAGGGAGTTGGCAATTCAGATTGAGCGCCAGGCGAAGGAGCTGATGGCCGGGTTACCCAACATGAGGACAGCTCTGCTGGTGGGAGGTTTGCCCCTGCCCCCGCAGCTGCACCGCCTCAGGCAGAGTGTCAAGGTGAGCTCCGACCCAGAGTGCAGAGCCACGCTGTCAACATTCACAGGAAACAGAAATGTTACTGCTGGCACCTATGAACACACAAAAATGGCTTTCTCCTAAGCCTGAGCTACTGAAACATTTGTTACCGCCTGAAAATTTAGTTGCACAATTTTTAAAAAACTTTTTCACTTCTGGTTAAACATCTAATAGCTTTTTTGTTTGTTTGTTTGTTTTTAAAAAGTTACATTCTGATATTGCTGCTTTCAAAGACTGAAATATGCCAGTATTTTACACAGGAGTTGTAATTGTTTTTCATGCAGATTTTATTTCTTGTAACTTATCTCCATTTAAGTTTTGGTAGGTCCATTTCCTATTAGCGCTTCATAATTTATAAGTTTTCTAGAAGTTTTATTACTTACTTGAGTGCAAGTAATTTCATTCATTACTGCCATTGTTATGTATGTGATGGAATTTTATGGTTTTTCTAGGATGATCCTCTGTCCTTTCATGGAATTTCTTACGCCCATGGGGTTTTTTCCTCCCTCTTTTTTTTTTTTTTTCAGGTGATAATAGCAACACCTGGAAGACTTCTTGAGATTTTAAAGCAAAGTTCTGTTCAACTGCATGGCATAAAAATTGTAGTGGTGGATGAAGTAAGTATTTATCAGATCTCTATTACCTACACAGGGGTCCTGGCAGAGTAATGTGAGTGGCTAATCTCACTTATTAAACATACAGAGTGTTTTATATAAAAATAGAATATATTTCTTAAGAGACAGTTTTATTTTTTGACACAGTTTGAAATGTGTTCAAACAACAAATGTTCTATTGCTGTAAAGTTAGGTACAGGATAATACTGTTGAGCCAGTGTGAACCATTTGTTTTTAATTTTCTGACTTAGCTTTTCTTCTGACTGTAAATGCTCCTGCATTTGGATTGTTACATGTTACATTATGATTCTTTTGTCAATTTAAGTTTGGAATCCTGCTGTTCATGGAGAAAAAGTGGTACAACTGTAATATTTTTCATTTAGGTGGATACCATGCTAAAAATGGGTTTCCAGCAGCAGGTGTTGGATATTTTGGAAAACATCTCTCATGATCATCAAACCATCCTGGTGTCAGCCACGATTCCAGTGGGCATTGAGCACTTGGCAAATCAGCTTCTGCACAATTTTGTCAGAATAACAATTGGAGACAAGAATCTGCCATGTTCCCATGTTCGGCAAATTATCTTGTGGGTAGAAGAGCCATCTAAAAAGAAAAAGCTGTTTGAAATACTAAATGTAAGTTTAATATTTTTCTCATAAGAGCAATTTATAAAAGGATTCATATCTTTCCAAATCTCTGTCAGGTTTTCATCTCATGATCAGGACAAAATGAATCCATGCTGATGATGAACAGCCAGTTGTTGTAATCCCTTTTTAAATAAACACTTTAATTTTACAGGATAACAAGCTCTTCAAGCCTCCAGTGTTGGTGTTTGTGGACTGTAAACTAGGAGCAGATCTGTTGAGTGATGCTGTTCATAAGATTACAGGATTGCAGTGCACAGCTATGCATTCTGAAAAGTCTCAGGTGGAAAGAACAGACATATTACAGGTTTGTGCCTACTCAAGTTCAGGGTGTCTGGTAAATTTCAAATGGCCTTTTTTAAAATGTGGCTTCATTTGAATGACTGAGGTCATAATGGACTGCTTTTCTGCAGTAATACCTGAGGTATTTCTGGGGGAGATAGAGACAGACAGGACTAAGCAAAACTGTAGATAATAATCCTGTTTTAAATGTAGATAAATACAGAGACTGTTTCTCAGATTATCAGTTACAATTAAATGTTTATTTAAATTCCCATTTCAAATAATGTTTGCAATTAAAATTGTGGGTTGGTTCTCTCTTTGGTTATCTCTCTGAATTATATTCCTGTTTAAATCAAGAATACAGGGAGCCATTCTGTTTTCTACAATAGAATAATCCCACTGGGTGTGATCTTACACCAAATAACTAGATGTTAACCCATGCTTGGAGAGGTTCAAAATACAAATAAGGAAAGAAGAATTAATTGTAGGTTGTTCCCTCCTTGCCAGGGATTACTTCAAGAGAAGTATGAAGTTATAGTAAGTACTGGAGTCCTTGGACGAGGGCTTGACCTTGTCAATGTCAAACTGGTGGTGAATTTTGATATGCCTTCAAGTATGGATGAATATGTACACCAGGTAAATAAATAAATAAATTGCTAATGATGTACTTGAAAAGTATATTGAAATATGACATCCAGCTATGGAAATGTAAATGTAAACGGAAAGATAATTTTCCTCTTCAGAATTATTTTTATAGGAAAGGAAAAATGGTGCTGGATGTCTCTTCTGTAAGTCTCTTATGTAAATTACTCAAATCTAGAATACTGTTCCTATTATCTCCTATATAAGTTACTAAAACCTAGAAGAATGTCTTTAAATTACTTACTTTTGCAGTGTATTTCTTTCTGTTTTGTACTCTCTTATATCATTTTGTGTCTATAGAAAACAATGTTTACCATTTTTTTATTGTATGAAGATTGGCCAAATGCCCCTCTTGCAGGTGCAGCTCATCTGCAGTGTGGGATATGCATTAATAGTCAGGACAGCAGTCATGAACTTGATTTCTTCCCCTCTTTCTAGTCAAGATATTTTTTTCTATGGATTTCGTGCTTTAGAAGAGATGGCCTGTGAGTTTCACGTGTGTGTGCGTTTATGTGCACAGTCCCCAGCCCTACTTCAGCTGGCACATCAAGAGAACTCATTCTTGCCCTCTTTGTGGCATGAGGAAGACACAGTGCTACTGTGTGCAGTTCTGGGAACATCAGCTGTGGGAAAGGGCAGCAAACTGGAGGCAGTCCAGGTGAAGTCAGGGGCTGGCACACGTGACACTTCAGGACAGGCTCAACTGGGCTTGTTTGGGCTGCTCTGGAGACTTAATTGCTGTCTACATTCGGGTGATTACAGAGGAGACAGAGCCAGACTGGCCTTGAGGATGCCCAGGGAAAGGACAAGAGCCAGCAGTTGTAGCTTTCTGCAAGGGAAATTGTGGCCTCATAGCAGGGAGAAAGGTCCCATACTGCCTGAAAATCCTTTGTGCTTCAGACACTGGAAACAAAGCCCTGAGGGAGCTGATCTGACTTTGAAGTAAAACTGGTTCCAAACAGATGGGGAGGACCTCTGGAAGTTATCCACTGTCATGAACTCCTCAAGTAGCCTGTGTTGTTAACTGCAAAATTCCCCTCTTGTTTTTAAATATCTTTCTGCTAAAGTTTCAAGCATGTATTAAGTAAATAAAGATGCTCTTTTTCTAGCATCAAAACTGTACCAATATCAACATGTTAGCTGTTTCTGAATAGTGAGTCGTTGTAGACTCTATTCTAATTTTTCAAGCGTTTAAGAGAATATTGGTAAATAATTTAAAGTTACTAGGACATTGAAAGTAAAGGGCATTTTTGTGGCCGTGCTGACACATATTGTGCTTGATATGAAGTATAACTATTTGGCATCTTTAGTATTTTTTAAAACCTTTTGTTTGGATCAGATTTACTGTAAGCCTTTGCTTCATATCTCAATACAATATCAGACTTGTGGTATGTCACATAAACAAGTCATAATTTTAAATGCATTTCAGCTACAACTTCAGATCTACACATCCTGAATTCAGGAAGCTTAAGTACCCTTGTGCTTAGAGGATGAGAGAGATTTGGTCCTGTCACTTATGTTTACTTGCTGTTCTATAATAAGAAAATAAACTTCTGAGACAACTAGAAGGACTTCCATGTAATATTGCTAACTTAAAATGAATTTATGCTTTTTCAGGTTGGAAGAGCAGGGAGATTGGGTCACAATGGAACTGCAATTACTTTTATCAATAACAACAGCAAGAAGCTCTTTTGGGATGTTGTGAAGAGAGTGAAACCCACAGGCACCATTCTTCCCCCACAGCTGCTTAATTCCCCATATCTGCATGACCAGAAGAGAAGGGAACAACAGAGACTTAAACAGTTACATAATAACCTTGTAACAGGAGACAATATTATGGACATTATTAAAAAACACAACAAAAATAATTCTCAGAGGTAATAAAGGCATATCTATGTAATTACAATAAAAGTATGATTAAAAATAAATACGAAATGTTGTCTTGCATATTGCATTTTAAAAAGAAATTTGTACAGTTTTTAAGAAGTCTCCTTTTTATCTCATCTTTATTTTGAAATACTGGCTATTGTGTGCTTGAATTACTGTAGTACCTAGTAAAAGTACTCTGGAACCCTTTTCCAAAACCAGTAGTCCTTGGTCGTGCTGGCAAGGAAAAAAAATTAATGGCAGATTAGCCTCTGAAAATCCTTTCCTATTACCTTAAGTAAAATCTTCCACTGGAAAATGTTTCTCCAAGTCCTCAGTATGCTCTCTTGGGGTTTATTAAGAACATATATGTAAGTTTTGTTTGTAAACATACTGAAACTCTATTAGTGCCTGTGTACCAGCTGCAAGTTCTGTTGAAGGACTTTGCAATAAAAAAAATAGTTTGTTATTAGTGTAAGTTTATGGAAGAGAAATAAGATACAACCTATAATTTTGATTTTATTTAATCAAAATGATGTCTTCTGTGGAGATGGAATTTGTTAATTTGAAATAATCCACTCCTGCCTATAAAATGTTTTTGTGTAACTCTCCTGCAGACTAATTTAGGCATTGGTATGTTCAGAAGCACGGGAACCCCTGCTGTACCAAACTCCCACAAATCGTGTTAAACAATCATGAAATCAAACAACCGATTAACACCACGTTTGTCCCAGGAACTAAGTGCAAGTACAGGTTGTGTCAAGGGAAAATTGTATCAGCAACCCGGTTCAGTAAGCTTGTAGCAAGCTTTCTCAAGCAAGCTTTCTCATTGTTACTGGGGTTAGATGGTTTCGCATAATATATTTTTATTATCAATGTGTCTCTCATGGGTGCATATATCCATTGATTCCAGCACTCTGTTTTTATTTCTTCCCCTGGTGCTGCTTGGAGTGCCAAAGTTACGGAAGCGTCACAGCCATCGTGTGTTCTTTTAATTCCTTTCGCACCAATTTTTCTCCCCTTTTCACTGGTGCATTGGCTATACACGGCAGTGCGGTGCAGGCGCGGTACCCACTGTGAGGCTGCCCGTTCCGATCGGGGTGCCCTGGCTGGGATGCGGGCGGGCCCGCAGCGTTCCCGGGGCACCGGGACTGTGTTCGGTCACCGCTCGGTGCCCCAGCCCTCACACCCGGCCCGCCGGGGCTGCGCTCGGTCACCGCTCGGTGCCCCAGCCCTCACACCCGGCCCGCCGGGGCTGCTCTCGGTGCCCCAGCCCTCACACCCGGCCCGCCGGGGCTGCGCTCGGTCACCGCTCCGCGCCCCAGCCCTCACACCCGGCCCGCCGGGGCTGTGCTCGGTCACCGCTCGGTGCCCCGGCCCTCACACCCGGCCCGCCGGGGCTGCGCTCGGTCACCGCTCGGTGCCCCAGCCCTCACACCCGGCCCGCCGGGGCGCCCTCTGGTGGCGCAGCCGCTGCCGGGGGCCGGGCCTGGGCGGAGCCTGGCGCAGCCAATCAAGCGCGCCCGGCACGTTCAAACGGGGCGGGGGCGGCGCCGCGGCCCGAGCGGAGCTGGGCGCTGCGGGGCGGCGGTTGAGGAGGGGCGCGCTCAGGTGAGGGACGGACCGACCGACCCACCCACCCAGCCACCCACCCTTCCTTCCGTGTCCCGGCGGGGCTTCCCCTCTGCGGGCCGTGCTCTGGACAGCCGCGGGGCTGTGGGTCGTGGGGGGCGGCGGCGCGTCCGGAGGTGCAGCTGCCGCCACCTCCGCGCCCTCTCCCTGAGGGCGGGCCCGTGGCCGTGCGGGGTCTGCCGGGGCTCGGCCAGGGAGGGAGGGACGGAGGGGAGCTTTGCTGAGGGGTAACAGAGCTGCCGGTTGCTCCAGCTTTGAGCGCTTGCGTTTCCTATCTAGTTAGTGGTTGTAATTCTTTAAAAGAGGGGAATGATCATATTTCTCATTCTGAGTTCAGTTCTCAAGAGCTGAACCTCATTCCTTATTGTAGAACGAAGTAGGCTTTAAAGGGGAGTTTCACTTTTCTCCAGAAAGACTTTGTTATTATTCATAAGGCACAGCTGTGGCGAGAGGAGGGGAGAACTTACAAGATTTATGTTAAAGGATGGTCTTTCCAGAAAACACACCATTCATAGCTTACATCCGTGTTTCTCTATTTACTGACTGCTAGAGGGAACCACAAAGCTTGTATTTTACTAGTCACGTAACATACTTTCCTGTCTGAAACTGGACTGAGCAGTAAATACACTGCTCTGAAACGCTGACATTTTCCTCAAAAGTTGTGAGCTATGAAAACTGTACAGTCATGACATGTGTAAGTGGATGTAATTGCATAAATTCTGACAGTACTCTGAAAGCTACTACTTAAAGTGTAACATTAAAGGAAACTTCTGTTGGAGCAGTGACTAAATGATTTCTTCTACATCACTTGCTCTCATCTTGCTTGCCTTTTTTTTCCTGACCATCTACTGCTGTTGTTAATGACACTGCAGCTTTTAATGGATCAAAGGCAGGTGACTTCTTGTTGGCTATGCATTAAATCCAGTTGACAAGTCTGCAGTGTGTATTAATATCAAACCTGATACAACCCAATAACTATGATGCAGATGCAACAGGGAGAACATGCTTTCCTATACAGATTATATATATAGAACTTTGAAAAGATTTACATGTAGAAAGGACGGGGAGTGTACTTTACAGTTTTCTTTTATCCCCTAGGCCAGGTATCTTTTGTTATGCTATTTGTACCAGAGTGAACTAAAATAACGTCCAAAGTTACTACTAATAGTCATCTTATTTCCTGTTCTGATACTGGGTTATATATTGCATATCAAAATCCTGGTAAAAATCTTCCTTCCGTGTTTACAGACTTCCTATTCAAGGTTAATTTTGTTGTTCTGCTGGAGTCTGTTAGCTGTGAAACACAAAGAGTGTAAATAGATGTGAGTGAATGGAGACATGATCTGGAATGTCCTCAGTTTGGAAATCATGGTAGATCATTTGGAAGAAATATCCATGGTCATCTTTTTGCTAAATAGTTAGATTGTTCTTTTTACCAAACCGGTGCTCTTTCTGATGCTTGGTTTGCTTACTGAAACAAATCATAGAAGTCAATAAATCAAGTCAAATAGCCTTTTGTTGGAAGCAGTCATTCAGATATAAAAGAATTATTTTTTTTAAATACCAGAGGTAAAACAGGATACTAGTTGTTCTTAATGTTTGGGAACATGTACTGCAGTGTGTCGAAGGAGCTCCCCATGCAGCAAAACATCACTTACACTGCACATCAACATCATAAAAATTTATTTGCTTTGTCTCCCCAGATTCCTCATGAAGCAGCAACTAGAAATAATCCTTTAGGAAAGTGCTGTACTTTTCAACATTTGGGTTTTAATTAGCTGGAAGAGAAGATGCCTATTTACACAGTTCCTGCCAGGAGCCCTGCTGGGCCAAGATGCACAGCCACCTTGCAGAAACCTTCCTCACACAGTATCCTGGCCAGCAGTCAAGCATCTGGGCAGCAGCTGAGGTCACAGGCACTGGGAGAAAAGGATGGGCTGCCTTCATGTCCTCAGAGTAAGACTGAGGAAGTAAATAGGACCTATGTGATTTCAGCTTGTGCAAAAGTGACTGATGTGTCTACTTCTTTTAAACTGGAGGGCAGATTAACACTCCAGAGGAGAACTGGAGCAAGCAAAAAATCAGTGTCTGGTAGTGACACAGCACAGAGTACAGAGGAGCTCCAAACAGAGAAAAGACTGACTCTGCGCAGGCGTGTGAGGACTGGCTGCACAGAGAGGAGTAAAATTAACCAGAATATTGTGCCTAGAAAAGGAAATGATGACTTTGATGCACAAGGAAATGACAAGATTGCACTTCCACAAAATATTAAGGGTACAGATGGTGTTAAACCAAACCTAAAGTTAACTGAGGGTCATTCAAGTACCAAGTTGCAGCACAACCTGAACAGCAAGGATGCCTTTGGTTTTGTTGGTGGTGTCTGTGAAAATGCTATCAACACGTGTTTAAAAGATAAGACAAGCACTGCTGACATAAAGTTTCAAGATGAAGCTCCTAAATCAGAACGGTTTATTACCTCAAAATATGCTAATAGTCTGTCAGGAGAGCAGCTGAATGAAAAA
Source organism: Melospiza melodia melodia (assembly GCF_035770615.1). NCBI lineage: Eukaryota > Metazoa > Chordata > Aves > Passeriformes > Passerellidae > Melospiza > Melospiza melodia. The sequence continues at coordinate 10,746,176 of NC_086204.1, read as the reverse complement.
GGCAATATAAATAAGCTAGCTGGAAAGCAAAAGGCACAGCACTTGATAAAACACAGCAGCTTGGAAAGACCAAGGACACCAGCCAAGGTTTTAACAGAAAGATTTGCACTTACACCAAAGAGCAGCACTTCTCAAGACCAACCATCTCTCAAGCCGGCCTCAAATGAACAAAAACCTCATCTGCAAGTTTTAGCCAAGAAATTCCCCAGTGTCTCCAGCTCTCTTCCTGTGAGCACCAGTTCAGAAACAAAAGGGAACCCAGAAGGTTTAGCTGAGAGCAGCAGTGCTGGGGAAGATGTTTTCAAGGTGAAAAACAGCAAAGTGATTGTAGCTGTGCGGGTGCGGCCCTTCAGTAACAGGTTTGTGTCCTGGGCTTATGTTTGGTGCTAACAATCTGTGTTGAATTCTGCTTTGTTCTTGTTGAGTTATTTCATCATTGATTCAAGAAGGATATAATACATACCTGGTAAATACCTGATACTTCATGCAACACTAAGATTTTATTGAGAAACTGAATTGATTTTATTGGTGTTTGGGTCTGTTTTTTACATATTCATTAACAAAAGTGTTTTGAACCTTAATACTCTGTATGTTTATTTGATGGATATTTTTAGCAATGATCATTGATTTTTTAATTTTCCATTAGACAGTGAAATCACTAACTTAAAGCATACAGCTTATATATTTTTTTTTAATTTTCCCACTTTTTCCATTCAGAGAGAAAACTGAAGACTCATTCCCTGTGGTCTCCATGAGTGGTTCAGAGACAATTGTACAAAATCCATCCACAAACCAAGTTTACAGTTTCAGTTATGACTTCTCCTTCTGGTCTTTTGATAAGAGTCATCCTAATTTTGCAAGCCAAGCTATGATTTATGAAACTCTGGCACTGCCACTCCTTGAAAGAGCTTTTGAGGGATACAATGCTTGTCTTTTTGCTTATGGGCAGACTGGCTCTGGAAAATCATACACGTAAGTTGCTAATAATAATTGTTAAAATTCTGCCAATTGTTATGCCGTGTTAAGTCATGAAAGAGATGGAATGGAATAGATTTCAGAGTGAATAAATTGTGTCAAAATGTTATTGTGTATTTTAAAAATAATTATATCAGTATTTATAGCAATTAAACAAAAGTTAACTTTAGAATATTTTTGTGTATGTGACCCTGACTTCTTTCTATTTTTAATGGAGAAAATAAAAACTTTTCTGAGATTTTAGGGAAAAAAACCCTTTATTAATGCAGAGAGCTTGTCAGACTCTCCCAGTGGTGTTTTTCACCAGTGTTTGTTATTTTGTGCATGAAGTGGCATAGTAAAGTATGGCAAGTTTTTTGGAAAAGACATTTAAGAGATCATTATAATTAGGGTCCTTATGCTTCAGAACTTTAAATAAATCCAGATGTTTGTGGCGCTGCTTATTTGAAATCAAATCTTTGCACAAAATAATCCCAGATAAGTAACATTTTTAGGGTTTATAGCCAATTGTGTATACCTTATTTATATTTTTGAAATAGAATGCCTAGTGAGCTGTTTGGTTTCCAAACATGCATCTATTAAAATTAGTTTGAGTTTTATAATTCCTATCAGGTGCTATCGATTTTTAATAAAGGTAGTTGAGGACCTGAAATGTTTTTGTTCAATTTAAAATAAATATAGAACTTAGACAGAAGTAAGTTCCCTCTCAAGTGGGTGAACTTCCATTTTAAGTCAATGAACTCAGTTTTTACTTACACTGCTGTTTTTACCTTGGTCTAAAAGAAAGATAAACTCAGGGTTGCAGCTGTTATCCTGTTTGTAGGTTTGTTGTGTTGTATTTGGATTTTTTTCTTTTACTTAAACAATAACTTACCTTTGTGTTTTGAACAAGACTGAAATTAGTATTGGGGTCCTCTGGTCGAGTTTACCCAACAGATTTGTGCTGTGCAGCACTGTGTGTCTCCAGACTGCAGGGGATTAGTGCAGTGCGCTGGTGTGCTGCAGTGGCAAAACTCAACAGCAGCAAACTGCACCAGAGCTGGAGACAGGCTTAGGTTGCACTGGAAGTGTGCAGAGAATATGAAATGGAGGCATGGTGAGATACTGGGCATCTGTAGGTTTAGACTCTTCAGCTGCTGTAGAGTCTTAGCTTTACTTGGGTTTTCAAACTATTTCTCAATGGATGAAATAGAAAATACCTCTGGATATCACCTTGTCCCACTCCAGACTTAGACAAGCACCAATTTAGATCAGGTTAATTTCTGTTGCTTGTTGTTGTATAACTTAGATGTGAGTGGCATGGCAACTGTAGAGCTGTACAATTAATGTTAAAACTGTCTCTGGAGAGTCACGAAACTAAACTAGCAGGATTTTTGTGACTGCAGGATGATGGGATTTGATGAAGACCGAGGAATAATTCCAAGACTTTGTGAAGATCTTTTCAATCAAATAGCACAAATGGACAAGGAACAGGTGATATGCTTGTGCTATTGGACTGCGGGGAAAGTGATATTTAGTGCTGATCCCTTTATTAGTGTTCATATTCTTCTGCTGATTCAAATCTTATTTGTGTTGATAGCTCTGATTCATGGTGTTCCCTAAACAGTTAAAATCAACATTGTTTTGCTTCCTTAATGGCAGTAATGTGAGGAAGAAATATGGGCATGATGTTTTTGTTGTCACTAGACAAGGATTCTTTCCTCTGTATTGCATGTCTTACATTTTAAGATATATGTAAGGAAAGGCAAAAACAAAATCCCAGTGGGCTCCATACTTTCAGTGAAGGCTGTAAAATAGAGCTCAAAAATATGAATTTATTGTTAAACATCATGTATCAAAGCAAAATGCACTGTAATAGTATTCCACTTCTAGTATTCCAGCTCAGTATTCTAGCTGAAACAAAAAATAACTACCCTCACTTTCATTTTTTGAGTGGTTGTTTGTGTCTGTAATGACTGACTATCTTTAATTTTATTAGGTTTTGTATCATCTTGAAATGAGCTTCTTTGAAGTATACAATGAGAAAATTCATGATTTGCTTGTCTTTAAAGCTGAAAATGGACAGAAGAAACAACAAGTAAGTTGCTCACAGAATCAAGTTATCTGCATAACCTTTAAGGAGTGACATTTATTCTGAAACAAAAATGCACTAATGACAAGTGATCATTGTCTTTAATCTACGTACATTAGTTGTGAACTATGGGATTCAAGTAAAAAAACAAATAAAAATATCAAAATATCACCAGATGACTTAAAGCAAAAAGCTTGTCACTGGACAAATGCTGAGCAATGCTGAAATACAAACAAAATGATTCAGTAGAATCCATCAAAAAAGTTAAAGTCTCCCCTTATATACAAAATGAAGATGATCTTATAAGCCTTTATAAAAAGTCTCCAAGGATATATCTAAGTCTCCAGCTTATAATAACAATCTTCTGTACAGTATAACTTGAGTTATAATCTTGTAATTTAGATGGAGGTTTTTTTTTTTTTAACCTGGTTGTCTCTTAAGGAGCTGGAGGAGGGGGAAAGAAACAAGACTGGACTGATTAACTAGTTAAGTATCACTAGTTAAACCAGTTTAGCTAGTGTTTAGTGGTTGTGTATTAAAATATGTAGAACTGTAAATTAAAGAAATTTGTCTTAAGTAGTGTATGTAAGGAAGGAATTATTATGTCTGATTTATCAAAAAAAAGTACTTTCTGTGCCTTGACATTGAGCACTATCCTGGCCACTTGTGTGCAAATTAAATATTAGTTTATAATAGATGAAACAGATGGTATGCAAAAGTTGATATGCAACATCCACCTTGCTGTTGAAGTAAGTCCTTTAGCCTAAGCTTAGATGGACTTCTTATAAAGAAATGAAGACTCTACTGTCTTGTCTAAAGCAGAAGTGCTTTCACTCTGAGTTTTGTTGGTGATTTTGGGGTTAGCTACTTAGAAACATAATAGGTTTATGTTGTAGAATCTTTTATTAAGATATTCCTGAGTACTAGATCCAACTAATGCACTCCTAATAATTTTTATTTTGAAATTATTCTCATCAGCTTCGTGTAAGAGAACATCCAGTGTTAGGACCATATGTGGAAGGCCTGACAGTGTAAGTCTGAACTTGTTAACTGTTTGTTATCTGTACTTGTTTTAACAGATGTATGGTGTAATCCTGAAAAAGGATATCTTGAGGGTTCTATGAAAGCTTGTGTACTCACCAGTAAATTAAGCAAGATCCTAGTATTATATAGTATTGGAGAAATGCATACCCATGAATAGCTTGATATATTTTCTTAATTGCCTTAGTGAAATCTAAAAGTGTAGAAGTCTCAAGACAACTGCAGCTTTCATTATGTATTTGTATTTTGTTTGTAACTGGGAAAATGGTTCAGAACTCAGGCAGGGAAACCTATAGAAAGAAAACTGAACCCAAACTTTCTAATTTTTCCCCCCGCTCTAGGAACGTTGTCCGTTCTTACTCTGATATTCAGGTAAGAGTTTTTTGGTTACTAAAATGGAATACAAATATTTTTGCCTTCTCCTTTTCTGCTTACTGCTGAAAAATAAATTCCATGGATGGAAAGAAAATGTTTAACAGACTGTCCAGTAGTCTATGATATTTCAGCTGATTTTGTGAAAAAGTGATGTAAACTAGTCCTGTATAATGGAGCTGAATAGATTTGTACAGTCAAGTATCACTGTTCACATTGTTATTTCTAAAATTTAGCTTTTAAGTCTTCTCTTATAGTCATAATTTGTCTTAATAAATGTATTTGCAAAATTTTAATCTTCAGTTAACCATCCAAAGTAGGGTTTGGTTTCATGTCCTGATTTTTCTCTTTTACAGAGTTGGCTTGACCTAGGTAATAAGCAGAGAGCAACAGCTGCAACAGTAATGAATGACAAGAGCTCAAGATCTCATTCTGTCTTCACCCTTGTCATGACACAAACCAAGGTATTCTGGGGGTTTTGTGTATCTGTTCAAATCTGGTAGTAGAAAGTTCTTTTGTGTGTACAGCCTACAAAATTGTGAGAATATACTTGAAGATCTTTGAGTTAAAGCACAGGACATTTTAACGTGGCTTTCTATAGCACAGAACTTGTTTTATTTTACATGCTTTGAGTAGATTCTGATGTCTTTGTGCTAAGTATATTTATAGCAGCAGTATAAATATGTCTAGGCTGACAGATCTAGGAGTAGTTCCAAGCTTCTCAGTGTGAGTTTTGAGATGTAACAGGAATCCTAATTGAGGCTAGATTGAATTTCACACTGCTGCCAACACATCATAGCTTCTAAGAAGGTTGGTCTGTGTGAGGTGTGTGGCTGTGCTGAGTTCCTGCAGGCAACAAACTGGGGCACTGGTAGGAGATGCAATTTCTGCTCAGTTTCAACACACTTCACTGAATAAATGTTTTCTTGCTTCAGGATGCTTCTTCCCCAAGTGTCTCCAGGATATAGGGACTACAACTGCTCATCTGATTTACAGATGCTTAAAAGACAAAACCTGACTTAGTGACGTGAGCCTGAAGACAGAAATGGAATAGGTAGAGCTCCTCAGGAGTTTACAGACCGTCAGTTTTCTCCATCGACAAATGACTTGTTGGCTGGGGCATTCTGGTCTTGATTGGTTTATTATTTTGTCCCAGTTTCCTGAATTTTCTCCTTTCTTCATCCCCTTGCCAGTCTCACCACTATTATTGATTTTTCTCTATCTCAGCTGTTCCTGAGTTTTTCCACTGACTCCTTAACTCATCTTCATTGGTCTAAGTCAGTAACAGCTTACTGATTTGCATGTTTATTGGATAACTGCAATTGGATTGACTGCAATTATCATGCACACTTCAGAGCCAAACCCCTGGTTTGGTAATCTGTTGGGTTTGCAGTTTATGCTTGTGCAGTTATTCAGCCCCAGCTAACTGATACTATGGTTATAAATCTGAGCTTAATCTCCTTCAAGGGATATACACAAGAGTATCCTGTCAAAAATTAAATGGCAGCATGAAATTTTTATGTATTTAATGTGAACAGCTTGTCCGATTTCTGCTCCTCCTCAGGGTTTTTATTTTGGTTTGAATGCCAGCTTCTCCCTTTCTTTCCAGGTAGAATTTGTGAATGAAGAACAGTGTGATCGCAGGCTCACCAGTTACATAAATCTCATTGATCTAGCTGGCAGTGAATGCTGTACAAAGGCTCAGACCACTGGAGAAAGGCTGAAGGTAAATCAAGAGTGAAAATCTGTGGAAAAGGTGTGATTTGGAAGAACACGCTTAAACTCCAAAGCATGCTCACCAGGACTTCTGGGCAGGAACTGTAGCTATAAAAGGATGCATATAACCCTTACGCTTGCCAGTATTACATCACATTTTGCCAGTGAGAGTGGGTGGCCTGAAGAAGCTCTTGAACTGTGCAATGTGGCAGATCTTGCTTAGAACACCTCTCCCCATGTTATGTAGGTCTAATGATCCTGCAGAAGGAGGGAGGGGGACTATTTATATGACTTTGGAAATCATGAAACCAATATCACATGGAGTTGATGCTTGCCCCTTCTTAGATTTTTCTAATAAGAGACTTTATTTCAAGCTGCCTTTGTAAGTTTGATGGCTCTTAACACTACTTTTTTTAAGGGCAGGGTCTTTGTTCTTTCAAAATGAAGATGCTCTTCCATCTTATTGTTTTTTAATAACTGGGGACATTTAACGTGGTACAGCTGTAGCATACGTTGAACAAACATAATTAATCAACAACGTAGTTGTTAACATCACACATGAAACTGCAACTGTATCATAAATATTTGTATTTTTGCTTTGTGTAGGAAGGTGTGAGTATCAATAAATCACTGTTGACCCTTGGAAGGGTTATTTCTGCCCTGTCTAAACAGTCTCAAAATGGAAAGAAAACTTTCATTCCTTACCGGGAATCTGTCCTTACCTGGTACGTACATTCTATAGTGATTAAGGCTCTCTCAGGTTGTGGTTTTCTCATCTATTCATGATGCATCTCTTCCATCCTTTCTCTCCCTCTTTCTCTTATGACCTGTGGAGGGCAGAATTTGCCTGTTGCATCAGATAAAGACCAAACAGAAGCTTGGTTTGTGTTTTAAGCAGCTAACAGTCCCTCTCAAATAAGTAGCAAAACCCTGGGTATTTTGTATTTAATCTGTTCCGATTGGGAAGTTTTGAATTTTCTGTCAGTGTGAGGGCCAGGGATTGACTGGTATTGTCCTGTCCAATGAAGGCTGCTAAAGGAGAGTCTTGGTGGCAATTCCCAAACAACCATGATAGCCACAGTGAGCCCAGCTGCCAGCAGCACGGAGGAGACGCTCAGCACCCTTCGCTATGCCAAACAGGCTTGTTCAATTATCAACATTGCTAAAGTAAATGAAGATGTCAATGTCAAACTAATCAGAGGTGAGCCTGACCTTTCAGCAGTCTTTCAGGGTTGTCATTTGCATGTGTGTTTAGCTTATTTCTTATAAGAGTTGTTACTGCTAATATTCTGTTGTGTTGACTGACCTCTTGTCAACTAGACTAATACAGCTTTGGATGTCTTCCTTTTAATATTATTGTTCTTTGTGAGCTTTTTTATTTTCCAAAATGCAAGTGAGATCTTAGGCTACACTTGAGAACCAGAAATAGAGAAAGATGTTTTGTTTTAAAATAAATAACAGGATTTATTTTGTACTGTTGTACTGAAGTGTATTTTGCCTTTATTTTTTACATGTACTGTATGTCTGGTTTGTCTCATGTAGAATTAAAAGCTGAAATTGAAAAACTGAGGGCAGCTCAGAAAAGTGCTCTGAACACTGATCGTGAAAAATACCGGCGTTATTTGCAGGAAATAACATCTCTGAGGGTAGAATTGCACCAGCAGGAGAGAAACATGGCAGAAATGCAAAGGTCAGGCACTCATTAATGTCTTAATTTAAAATGAAAATGGTAAAATTTGTATGCTGTAATTTTCTCTTAATATGTTATTTTTTCCATATATTAAGGGCCTGGAAAGAAAAACTTGAACAAGCAGAAAAAAGGAAATTGGAAGACATAAAAGAATTACAGGTACTTTTTTTTCTATAGGACATAAAGCAGAAAATATAACCTCAGCAAGCCTTGCAGAAGAATGAGAACAGTGTAAGATTTGGTTTCCCTAATACTCACCTTGCAACAGATTGCTGTGACTTCTTTGAAAAATTTAATGTAGATATTCATTGCTTTATGAATGCATAAAGTAAATTGTTTTTTAATGCAGAGCTCTTTTTTATCTAGAAAGCTGGAATTGCATTCAAAATGGACAATCATTTACCAAACCTTGTCAATCTCAATGAAGATCCTCAGCTTTCTGAGGTGCTGTTATATATGATCAAAGAAGGAGAAACTACAGTTGGAAGGTGTACACCAAATTCAAAACATGACATCCAGCTTTCTGGAGTGCTGATTGCTGATGACCATTGGTTTGTAGTGTTGTTTTTATATTTTAAATTTCTTCTTACCCTTCCCTTTCTTTTGGAGTCACTCTTCCTTCTGGCAGTAACAAAATATAGTCTTCTAGCCAAGACAATACTATGTAGGGATATGTTTTGTACTGCTCAAGGATTAAGGCAGCTACCCTCTGTTCCCTCTAGAAATCTGTGAACTGATGTAGTTTAGTTTGTTTGTTTATTGCATTCATGTAGCAAAGGTTTCTTCTGTAGCATTTCTATAGAATAAGACCTGATCAAATGATGCTGTGTGATAGATAAATGTTACATTAAGTTCAGTGGAAAAGTGAAATGCCTTGACAGTTTTAATTTAATAAAAACAGCAGCTTGGCTGTTCTGGAGAAATATTGCTCAAAGTGCATTCCCTGCAACTGGTCCCCAAAAAAATGCTGTAAGAAATGTAACTAATCAGTTACTAAAAACATGCAAGTCACATTATCAAAGAAATTCTCAGATGGCAGGGTATTGCAGTAAGTTTCTAGCAGTGGGTTCCTAGATATAAATATAGGTTCTCTACCAAAATATAGGTTGTCATTCAGTAGTTGTGTTGTACCTAAGTAGTATGAAGACAATACACACCTAGGAAAACAATAGCATCTAAAGCTTGAATTTTAGTCTATTAAGAAGCATCACCTGCAATTACCATGAGCTACTAATACTGCAAATGTTTCTTGTTTTCAGTGTTATTAAAAATACTGTTGGCAAAGTAAGTATTATTCCACTTAGAGAAGCCAAGACATACGTAAATGGGAAATGCATTTTGGACCCAACAATTCTGCATCACGTAAGTAATTGATCTGGTAATAGTAATTTGTGCATGTGTGGGTTTCTTTGCTTTGTTAATATCTCCGCTTCAGACTGCAGGTTTTCTGAGAATGCTCTGTAACCATAAATATTTGTCTCTTCTCTTTGATTTCTAGCTTCACCTGCACGTTTTAAGAACTGAAAATTTGCTTATAAATCTGAAAGTTTCAGCAGAATTTTTTTTCTCCCAATAGGGTGATCGAGTGATTCTTGGGGGAGACCATTATTTCAGGTTTAATCATCCAGCAGAGGTTCAGAAAGTTAAAACACCTTCTTGTGGGACTTTGTCTTTGCATGATGGTCCAAAAGATTTTGAATTTGCAAAGAATGAGCTACTGATTGCACAGCGAACACAGTAAGTATTGATTCTTCTTGTTCTGAAAATAAGTTCAGTTGTTAATTCAACCATGCAATTAGTTTTAGAAGTAACTGAAGATTATTAATTATTTCACAAGGGGGGAAGTAGCAACTCCATTTGTAATGGAAGTCACAGACTTGCCTGGAATGATGTACACCTCTAAGCTTCAATCACCACAAGCTAACCCAGATACCAACAATCTAGACCACTATTAGAGAAACCCTGAGCTCCAGGGGTCCTCAGAGTACTGTTTATCTCTTTAACTATGTTTCTATCCAAGCATGTGATGAGTCTGAAAATGACTTTTGATGTTTTAAAGAGATTGAAAATCTGATAAGTAAATGCCTTAGGAAAATGAGAAGAACCCAAAGTAATAACCTTAGGTCTTCTGTGATGGAGAATTTGAGAGAGAGTGAAATGTTATTTGTACTTACTTCATTATGGGGTGTTATTAAACCAGAGGACTCATTGATTTAAAATTTAATTTTGTGTCTTAATGTGATTTAGTGAATTTCCATCACAGTCTTTAAATTTGTGAAAATGATGTAATAAAATAAATGTGGAAATTGAGTGGATTTGAAATTCTGGAATGTCTTGAATGTCTTTCATATTTACATTGGAAGTGTCTACATTTTGTCCATGAATTTGAAACCGTGTAAAGTATGTAAGTTTTTTGTTAAAAAAAATTAAACCCTTATGAGAGAAAAAAAGATTATAATCTGTATGCGTCTTATAAGAGACAAACAGCAGCAATCTAAATGTATGACACTTGTAGGCTTGAATCAGAAATTGAAGAAGCACGACTCAAAGCCAAGGAAGAAATGATGCAAAGCGTCCAGATAGCAAAAGAGATGGTTCAGCAAGAACTGACCTCACAAAAAGAAGCGTATGAGAGCAAAATAAAATCCCTGGAAGCAGAGGTGGTAAGTTGTCATTGCATCATTACATGAAATATATCAATCAGGTAAACCAGAAACTGTAGCATGTGGTATCTGCTTTTTCAGTGCTTGCTTGGCCTTGCTTTGTGTGGCTTTGGTTCTCTTTTGCATATTTTAGCAGCATGTTAGAGAATGCAAAGCCTCATTCTTGAAAAAAAGTCAACCTTAGTTACAGAAGAAGTTGTAACCTCGTTATCCTCTTCAGAGTTACTCCAGGAATTGTAACTTGTAAGCAAAGAAAAATACCTACAGAATCTACCTTTATTGTATGAGGCTTTTAATTCACTATACTGGATTGATTAATACAGTTTTATTTTGTCTTTCCAAGCTTGCATGCTGCTTTGTAATTGTTTTTTTTCAGTGCAGTTGCAACATGCATAAGTTGACATAAAATTTGGTATATTGTGGTTAAAAAAATAATGATGTATCTCATATCTTACATAGTCTATAGAAGACCTAAAGTGATGCTTGTGAGCTGGGATAAAACCATTGCTGACCTTGGGCTGTGTAGGTCAGAGGCTGCACATTTAAAATGTATGGAATATCTGCCTGAAGGATGGGTCAGAAATTCTGTAGGAGTATTCCTCCTCTCACTTTTCCTTTTTGATATTAGAGAGAAGAATCTCGTAAGAAGCAAATCCAAGAACTGAATAACCAAAAAGCCACAACCAAAATACAGGAGCTGGAGAAGGCAAAGAAAAGCCTTGAGCTAGAACTCCACTTCAATAAGAAGCGTTTAGAAATGGAGACCTTAGCTACCAAGCAGGTGATTGAAAAAAAAAACCTTTTAGGGCAATAAACTCTGGTTTGGTTGGGGGACTTTTTTAAATTATTTTTTTGAAAATCAATGATTGTAAAGGAAATGATTTTATGCAGAGGAACTGATGTTTCGTTTGCAACCTGAGTATGCTAATGTATTAATGTTGGGGATTAGCTAATGCTGACCTCATTTCTTAAATAATGTGGATGGTTTTGTTCCTGCACCAAAATTTAGCAACTGTTGCCTTTGCCAAAAGTTATTACTCCAGGCATTAATGTAAGTAATGTCTGAGTCTTGGCTGGTGTTTATATATATCTGACTGCTGCAACAAGTACAACCTTTTAAAAAAGCTGTTCCTCTTTAATTCCAGGGGTTTTTTTGAGCATGGCAATGTGTAAGCAAACCCAGAGAACTGTCAGTTTGAAAATGAATTATTTTATATTAGCATAGCAGATGTCCAGTATAAAATTCTTTTTGTGAGTCTTTAAAATGCCAGGAACAGAAAATTTAGCTTCAACAAACAGTATTAAGAGTTGAGATTTTTTTTTTTTTTACTACTGCCCATTTTCCCCCAGGCTCTAGAAGACCATACTATTCGTCATGCAAAGATAGTGGAAGCTCTGGAAGCTGAGAAGCAGAAGATTGCTGAGGAAATACATGCCCTTCAGAAGAACCATGGCAGTGGGAATAAATCAGTGATGGGTGTGTAATGCATGGTGTTACAAAGGCAATGCTGGCTTCTCTTTCCTCAGTGGGCATGGGTGATGGGTATTGATACAGGAACCTTTTCTGTTCCACTGATACTTCTCCAGTGATCCTGACCAAGAACAGCCTTCTGGTTTTTGCAATCCTTTCTATTCATCAGCTGTATGTATGGACTGCTTTGAAAGCTCTGTTTAATCCCACTCAGGGTGGTAAGGGGACATACCTGTAGTCTGTATTTATTCCAGTTACTTAAAAGTTGTTTCCTGTCTGTCTCCACTGGTCAGGCATTAATTCATTGGGGAAACTGAGTAACATTTTCTTCAGTTTCTTATCTTGGATTAATAATAATAATAATATAGTGTCTAGTCTTATGCCTCTATTTCTGAAATACCCTTTACCCAACCATTTAAAAGAGTTATCTTGCCTGGAAGGGTAATGTTTTCCCAATGTGTTGAGAATTCTTGGAACTATTGTTGTTCCAAGAAAATTACTTTTTTGCTTTTGGATGTGGTTTCTTTTCTGCCTTTTAGTTTTGAAACCCAAAGTTGTTGCATCACATTGTTTGGTTCACAAAATCAGTATGTTCTATATTCTTTATTAGTTCCACTGAACTGGAAGTCTCTGAAGCTGTCTGTGATGATTAAAGAGGCTAATGCCATTAGCACTGCACTAGGGAAAAACACTGTTTTCTGCAGGTCAGTATCTGAGTTACTTAATTATAGTGTGTATATGTAATAGTTGTATAATATTTATGTATATATCTGGGGATGGATTCAGGATGTGCAGTGAGCTGTTGGTGTTTCTTTTAACAGTCTTGTGCAATTGAACATGATAAATTTCTTTTCCAAACTATTGTTAGTTAGGTGTGTAGCTGAACCTTGGTATTTTGAAATGGGAATGTCCAATTTGATCAAAACTTTAAAGGTATGCTATAGACAATTGACTTTGAATTTAGTGTGCTTTGGAGGGGAATCTTTTGATGCCCATGTCCACCTTACTTTGGTTCACTTATTAAAGTGGTCCTAAAGCACAGTAACTGAGATGCATGATGTCTGAAGAAATTTTTGTGTGTGGGTCACGTTTTTAGTTTCTGTATAATCCTACCTACCAGTATCTTATTTATTTTTGTAATATTAATTTTTGTCTTGGTTTTTGTCTTCCTTTTTTTTAACTTTTTCCAATTCTTAGGCATGACAAAATAGATGACAAAACAGGAACAGTGTCTTCTATTCAGGTGCAGGTTCGTAACATCAAACTGGGAATAACAACTTTTTGGAGCCTGGAGAAATTTGAATGCAAACTAGCAGCAATGAAAGAACTCTATGAGGTCAGTAACAATTGAAGAAGAACCACTAGTAATCAGTAATATTTTGTCAAAAATAAGGTTTTGATAATGCATAAAGGAGGAAAATCTTGGTGATTTTTTGGGTTGTATGTCTTAAACAGCAAGATACATGACTACTTCTCACTAAAAACATGCAGATGCATTTGTCTATTAAACAAAAAGAATACAATAAAAACAAATTACTTAATTCAGGTTATTTTGAGTAGAGTAAGAAGCAGTAAAGCAAGGACTGCTTTGTGATTCTTTTGGTTGTTCAATTGTTTTATATTGTAAAAGAACTTGAATTTCTAAATTGAGTTTTCATTATTATGTTCTATTTATCCATATGTTGACTACTTTGTCACTTTTTCTGTTTAACTCTTGTCCTCCCCTGTGTTTCCTTTATTTTTTCAGAGTAATGATAGAAATAAAGCTGTTGTTGATGTGTTTTATGATCCTGCTGATGAGTGGGAACCCGACCTTTCAGACAGCTCCGTTTCCTCGCTTTCCAGAAGAAGGTAAAAGTAATTTGTAGCTACTCTGCTATGCTTAAAACAAAGCAAAAAATTGTGTAGCTATCTAAATATACTTCTGTTCCACTCTCTTACTTTCATCTGGTGAGTCTTCTCTTGTATTCACTCATTCTCTTGGATTTCCTCCATGGACAAATAAAAGGAACAAAAGTTGCATGTAGAGCTTTCCAAAGCATCAGTGCAGAGTGAAATGTGTAGTTTTTAATGTTTCCTTCCCACTTGTATACTGTCAAAGCATTGTTTTTAAGGAGTAAATTGCATATGGTCTGGGACCTTGCATTTGACGTTTTAGCCTTATAACAGTATTTATAACTGACTCACACATTTGTGCAATCTGTAGCTCATCATGGAAATGCTTGATGAGGAGAAATGCTTTTCTTTTCAAGGTTTTTCATGTTCTTTTGTCATCCTTTCCTAGAAGTAGAAGCTTCATGAAGAACAAGAGAATTTCTGGATGTTTGTCTGAGATAAAATTGCAATCTATTCAAAATAAACAGACTTCCTATGTATCAGGTACTTTCTAAATAGCAGAACACATTTCATTTCATACTCAGAATTTGAACCTACCACATGCATAAACCGTGGATGCTTCTGATAGTTGTTTGAAAATTATGGGTTGGAAAGCAAAATAAAAAATGTCCTGTTTATGATACCTTCAAATATGTAATGTCAAGCTGTTCACAGTAGGGGTCTCTGTATTTTTCATTATCCTTTCTTAGGGCAAAACCTCCCTGACCAGCACTTTATAAGCCTAATTTAAGAAATTTATCTAAAACACTACTTTGCTTAACTATGTGGGTTAATTGGAGAAAGAGGCTGAATCCTGAAACAGTAATATAGAGACTTCATTTGCTTGAGTTGTTATTAATTCAGTTGCTAAGGTTTCCCCAAGCTTTTGGCCAGGTTTTACAACCTTTGTTTTCCTGAAGTATAGGATGCTTTAGTCTTCCAAATATTTGAATGCATTCAGTTATTTTAGGTTGGTTGGATTTTATTTTTTTATTTCTCTGTAGCTTTGATTGTTGAAACAAATGTATTCATGCTAAGGAATTTCACTATGGAATTTCTCTTTGTACTTATAAGCTGTTAGAACATAAGCTGTTAAAAGAACTTATAAGCTGTTAGAACATTTTACACATTTTTTTTTTTTCCGAATGACTGCCTTGAGTAAGTGTCTTTAGAAAAGTCATTAAAAAGACACATGGACTGCAAACTCCTATGAAGAGTTTCATGCATGTATTTTTTGCTTTTAACTTGTACAGGTTCATTGAACAAGTCCAGCATGTGCTCAAGCATTTTTGAATTGTTTCTTCCTGGAATTTGCAAGGAATCTCTAAGTTCAGCTTTAGATGTGCTGGAACAGAATCATGAAGGAGGAAAAAGCATAGCAGATAGTCTCCTTACTAATTTGTTAATAATTTTTTCTGGAGCATCTGCCATTTCCAAAGCCTATGAACAGCAAGATGAAGAATGTCAGGAAAACTGTAAGTCTCATTTTCATAGTGGTTTAAATATTTCTAATGACTTGTCTTTCAGATGCACAAGCATTTATGTGTTTGTCAGTCACAAGAATTAATGTTCCTCTGTTCATTTGCAGGAATTCAATTTTCATTTCTTTCTCTTGTAGTTTTCTCTCTTGATCGTGCTGCTCAGTCCTACAGCATCAGAATTGTCTCTGCTTTTGACCAGATTGTGGTTATAGGTAAACTCTGGCTTAATAATGTCCAAAAGTGTCCTGGATCTAGAAAAGTTGATGAAGAAATGAAACAGGAAATAAAGAACTTGGGAGGTTATTTACAATTGCTGTTGCAGGTAAAGCATATTAAAGAATTCATCTGTGTATAGAAAACTTCTCTGCATTAATGTAGTATTTATTATAGACTTACTAAAAGCACTTATATGTCCAGTGTGTGTAATTACAAAAAAATGCACCTAAGGAAGATAAACAGCCAAGGCTGCATTTTTGGCTAAGCTTGTAGTTCCATGTGCTAGTGGAGAGTAATGCAGATTTCCTGTGCCCAGGCCCTGACAAAAGCATTGGTTCTTACTGATAAAATGGTAAAATGAAACATGCAATAACAGCAAATGATAGTTTAGACTATGAAGTGCTGCTGTTTATAACCTCATAAACCAGTGGCCAGTGAATATTATTTTTGTGCACACTACAGCCTTGTGAATCTATTGTTCCTTTTAAACTATGTAGTATAATGGTAAGGTTTCTCTGTGGTTGCAAGGCATGATTTTTTAGCTGTTCCAAATAAGTCATTGGAAATAGGCAGGTGTAAAGCTGCAAATGCCTGAGTACTGTGTGCTAGGAACTCTTGCTGTACAGAAGGTGTGTATTCTTTGACTAGAGGTGCTTTCTGGCATCAGTGGAAATGTGCCTTTGTTTCCCAGGGGTGTTCTTCAGATATATCCTCGATGGTAACAGAAGCATGGAGCAAAGTGAACCAAACAGTGAAACAAACAATGAAGTACATAGGACACTTGGCAGTAGTCACAACAACTGATATTTCATTTCCTGAAGAGATCAACATTCCTGCCTCTAGTTTACAGGTGAAGAAATGTTTCTTAGAAATACTGATTATGAATAGTAATTCTAGTGTTGAGGTCACACTTACTATTGGTGACTGAACTCTGGAGCAAATTGTCCCATATAGAAACTTCATCAACCAAATTAAGTATATTTAGAGTTTATCTAATACTTCAAATTTAGGGTGAAAATGCATGTATTAATACCCTTGATTTTTTTTTCCTTAAAAAGCACATCCTTGGAATCTGTTTAAGTTAAACCTATGAAGAGAAATAAGAGTATGGTGCTTTTAGGAATGTACCTGCACTGAGATGATACACTGAGGTGATACAAGTCTATCTGTTTCACTACTTACATTTTAGTAATCTGTATCCAAGTACCACACTGAATATACAAAAATCTGACCTGAGCTCCTGTGGTCCAAGGAAGATGTGTCTGAATAGACTTGCACTGAATAATTTGCTCAAAACAAACTTATTTCTAGTCTACTGTAGAAAAATTGTTTTAATTCAAGACCACATTAGTTTCTTTAACCATTGCATTTGGAACCTTTATTTTAAAAGGAATTTGTACTTGCCATTTATGATGGAGTAGGCTCAGGACTGGAGTGTCTCATTGATGCTGTACAGGAGAAAGCAAGAATAGTACAGAAAGAAGTTGTGAAACAATGTCCACAAAATGAGGTGAGATGAAATGAAGATTAAAAACTGCTACTATATCTTGGAGGCACTTGATCATGTTTTGTTTCTTGTGCTTGTATTTTAAGTCATGAGGATGATGCTGTAGGGAGTTACACAAAGTAGAGAATAAAGTATAAGGAGTAAGCACCATAGGTAAAAATATTTCTGCAGCTGTTTGAAAATTCCAGTAGGGAAGTTTGGGTACCCCTTGGAAGCACACCACTTTCATAGTGGGTAAGCCCTTTTGACGGAGAGCCTGGCTGAATTCCAAGAAAATACTTGAGAAAGAGTGAAATCTTCTGAGTGATAAATTGTTCCTCTCAAGGACAGCAAAATTTTCTGCCTACTCAGGTTTACACTGTTGTCATTCTTAATCCTACAGATAGTAGTGAAACAATCCAATATACTTTATTTCAATGTCTTTTGCTTGACTCCCAAATGCTTTGGGTATCCAGCAAATGGAACTGAGCACTCTGCTTTCCAAATAATGCTGTTCACTTGCAGCTAATTCTGAAGTATCTGCTGTACATGCTTGTCTCTGGAGCAACTACTGTAAGGATGGAAAGAAAATGCCAGAGCTACCCCTGCCACTTAGAATGACAGAGATACAAAGTTACAGGACAACCTTTCTGTAGTGAATATTTAAATATGTTCATTTGATCTTCCCCTAGGAAGGGGTTTAAAACCCTGCAGATGTAATTAATGTTTTCTACCAGGTAATGTTTTATTTGAAGAATTGCATGTTAAGTTGCAGAAAATTCTATTTCTTTGGGTATTTCTCTCTTTAGTATGTCAGTGTTTGCTCTTTTTCTTTTAATGTACCTTGACTTGAATGAAGTGTACAATATAATGAAAAGTTTCTTTGTAGATTCAAAATCGAATAAAGGATAACGTGGTGGCATTAGCCAGATTCCTTGAGAATAACATGTCTTACTGCAGAAAGGTAAGAGAAATCTTTCCCAAAATGTGTGCTTTGAGTCTGGTATTTAAATTTTAAGGATACATTTATCTAAGAAGACGACTGTGTGTGTGTGTATATATATATATATATATATATATATATATATATATACATATATACATATATATATACACACACATGCATGCATACTGTATATTTTTGATTGCATGCTAACACCTCACAGCAGCATTCCTGTGACTGGAAAACTAACTTTCCTTACTGCTGCATTTCCACTCAAAACTCACTTATTTTAATTTTACTTAAGATAAAGGATTTCTGGAGGTACTTGTATCTTCCTTTTTGTGCTGATCTTGAACAGCCTAACAACCTGTTGTGGTTTTTTTTAAGTTGAAAGATCTACTTTGCTGGTGTAATTTTATAACTACTGCCATAGTTTATTTCCATAGTTACTGGTATTTTGAATTAAAAGCCAGTATAGATGATTTAGCCTCTCAGAGCCAAGCAATTGCTGGATTTTCATGTCATTTGCTCTTTTCTTCTTTTCCTAACCCTGTCAACCATGTGCAGTTGTGCATTCTTTTCAGTGCTGTCTTATATGACATGACACTGATTTGATTTTGTGTTTCAGCATTGGCTTGATCTATGTGACTGAAACCATAATAGACATGTTTAGTAGTTAATACACTGTGTTGTATTTGATTCTCTTGAAATTGCTCTTTATTAATACAGAAGGAAACAGAATCTCAGCTGCCAGAAGAAGAGTCTCTATACCGAGAAATAAGGAAGAGCACTAAGATTGCAGTGAAGTATTTGGAATTGGAGCAGTGCCTGACTGAAGTCTGTCAAATTGTGTCTTCCATGTTCCAAGGTATTGGCTGAGTTACCACCTGTAACCTACAGGCTACAGGAGACTTGCAAAGGGAGAGGGCTCTTTGGTACCTGCAAAATGCTGCAGTTGATTCTTTTTGTTTCTGTTTCTTATAGGTTTATACAGAAACACCAGCCCTCTCAGGAGCTTTGCAGAAAATATTTCTGTCATTGCTGGATATTTTAACAACTATTTCACTTTATTTGCCTTGTCTTCTGCAAACAACCCTATCCAGAAAATGCACGTGCCTTTTACGAACCTGGATGAATTGGACTCCCTGGTTGATTCCCTTATTATGAATTTTGAACTTGAGCAAAGACAGCCATCACTGCAATCTCAAATTATTTGTAATGAAACTGCTGAGACTCGAGGAGGACAGGTTGAAACAGGTCAGGTTGAATTTGCTTGGAAACAGGATGGGATTCCAGAATGCACACAGACTCCAGAGCTTTCAGCTGGTAGGATAGAATGGGTGTAAAATGTTATTATCAAGAAATTAAAGAGAACTCTTTACTATTGCAACATATCAAAAAAAGCTACAATTTATTGCTAATATTATTAGTGAGTGAGTGGTGGGACAGTAAAATGCCATGTTTGTCTAAGTACCCTATATTTCACCAAAGAAAAAAAACATTCCTAAAGAGGCTGTCGAACTTCAAAATATTATTCCTTTTGTTTTAATTGAAGTCTATTACTACCTAATTTTATAAAAAATAATTTTATTTTTTTGAATTTTTGCTTCACCTCAGCTGCATTATAATCTGGTAATGCTACTGCAACTTGAAAGTGTTTTTTATGCCTTTTTTAAACAGAGCAAAAACTTTGTATTTATTTATGTAGAGGAAAATACAAGCTAGTCAAACTACTTTTCAGCCTTATTTGATGAATGTTTTTTAAAGTGGTTTTTAGTTCATTGAAGAAACTGTTCAAAGTAATCTGAAGTAAGTTTATGTTGGGTTTGTTGCTCGTAAGTTATCTTTTGATTACTGAAATAATTTTCTCTACTATTCATATTGTAATAGAAGCATATCTGTTCCTACATATAAATGATCCCAGGTTGTAGAGAGCTTCCCAATTTCCTTGAGCTTGTAGTCATTGCTAAACAAGCCAACAGTGTTGAGAAATTCAGAAGGTAAAAGCTAAGGTTTTTTTCCTATACATCAATGCATCTGTTGTGGTTTATGCCCAGCTGGAAGCACCACAAAGCCACTTCCTTGCTCCCCCATCAGTGGGGGAGAATCAGAAGGGTAAAAGTGAGAAAATTCCTGGCTTGAAATATAAACAGTTTAATAGGGGAAGCAGAAGCCACACACACAAGCAAAGCAAAACAAGGAATTCATTCACTGCTTCCCATGGTCTTTGCCATGGGCTGCAGGGGAATCTCTGCTCCCATGCCTGGAGCATCTCCCCTACTTCAGCATGGGGTTGTGGGTCCTTCCCACAGACTGCAGTTCCTCATGAGCTGCTCCAGTGTGGGTCCCTTCCGTGGGGTGCAGTCCTTCAGGAGCAGCCTGCTCCAGTTTGGGTCCCCTCAGAGTTACAAGTCTTGCCAACAAACCTGTTCCACCATGGG
Organism: Melospiza melodia melodia; assembly: GCF_035770615.1. Lineage (NCBI taxonomy): Eukaryota > Metazoa > Chordata > Aves > Passeriformes > Passerellidae > Melospiza > Melospiza melodia. The sequence goes on along the minus strand of NC_086204.1, from coordinate 10,725,735 downwards.
CTCCTTTCTCTGTGTGTCCACAGTCCCTGCTAGGAGCCTGTGGCATCATTGGCCTGCCCTGGCTTTCCCTCCATCAGGTCCACCTGTGCCAGTGTGGGCTCCTCCATGCCTGTGGATCTCTGCTTCCACATGGGCTCACCCACAGATCCCAGTCTCTGACTTGTGTTCACTCTGGATTTCCAGCACGTCCAGTGCAGCAGCACAGAAACAGCAGCGATGCCCTGGCCATGTGCCAGTCCCTGTGCAGCACCATGGCTGTCCTCAAAATGTCCTCAAGCACAGCAGAGTGAGGGGAGCAGCAGCACCACAGAGGGAAAGCAAAAAGCAGCCACAGATGAGCCCTGCCCTGATGTACTGTAAGGCATCAAGCCCAGGGCAAGCACAGGAGCAGCCAAAGAGCAATAACAGCTATAAATTCCATCTAACACATTCCAATCAAAGCTCTTATCTTGAACCTTCTGAGCCCTTTTGGGCATCAAAAGGAGCTGTTGTGGTTTAACCTGAGGTGGTAACTCAGCCCTACACAGCTGCATGCTCACTGCCTCCCAGTGGGATTGGGGAGAGAATTGGAAGAGTAAAAAGGGGAAAAAATCAGGGGCTGAGATAAAGATAGTTTAATAGGAAAACCAAAAAATTGTGCATGCATGCCAAACAAAACAAGAAATCAATTCACTACTTCCCTTGGCCAGGCAGGTGTTCAGCCATCCCCAGGAAAGCAGGGCACCATCACATGTATTGGTTACTTGGGAAAGCAAATGCCATCACTCCAAATGTTCCCGCATTCCTCCTTCTTCCCCTCTGTATACTGAACACGATGTCACATGGCCTGTCCTCCCCACTTCCCAAGCACCTCCAGCTTCTTCCTCAGTATGGCAGTACAAGAAGCAGAAAAGACCTTGGCTTTTGTAACTTCTGCTCAGCAATTAAAAAAAAAAAACAAAAAAACCCTCTATTTTATCATCATTCTGTTCAGCACAAATCCAAACAATTGTCCTATACAAGCTATCTTGAAAAAACTAACCTTACCTAAGCCAAAACCAGTGCAGCTTCCAAGGTGGATATTCATGGCTGTAATCTCTCCTTCAGGAGGAAAATGTTCAACATCTTGAGACTTTCAGTCTTTGAGGACAAGTCAGGCTCTCGGAACTCTTACATGAAAAGACTGCAGTAGAATTATTTGTCATTTTCTTTTGAAAATTTTAGTTATAATTGATGCTGTTATTCAGTGATATGATGCAGAGGAAATGGGGAAGGTAATTATGCTGCTCCAGTAACCCACATTTGTATTTCCTAAAGACTAGTACACTGTAGTACTTTCCCAGAAAATGTCTAGCAGTGCATTCCTGTCACCAAAAACACACAGCACTTTTTTTTTGTGGCTAATAATTTCTCTCTCACGTGAAGTGTGATGCTTAATTGCTTTCTTACTGTAAAGGCCCTTGCAAGTTTTGCTCGAGGGTTAAGAATTTATATTCAGTTGTTCAGATTTTTATGCTTTAAAAATGAAGAGAAGCCTGATATATTTCTATTTGTGTAAATGTGTTATTTTGTATTTGCCTGAAGTTTTTAAAATGTAGCTGGTTCTTTTGTATTGTGTATCTAAGCATGGGAAATGTAAAGAGTAAAACTACATCATGTACCTGATCACTGATTTTTACAACTTCAAATGTAAATTTCTTGTTTATTTTCTTCAGTTGATTTTGAGACCTTCCTTTGTCACTGAGAGTATTGCTTTCTCACTCATAATATTGTAGTGTCATAATATTAAATATTAGTAAGAGGCTTTTTCTGTAGCTCACAAGAGAAACAAGCCAGAAAGTTTCTTCACTTATGTAAAATTTCTTTCTTCTGCCAAGACACATTAACTTCCCTCAACTAACAGCACACATCCATTGACTGAGTGCTCATGAACTAATCTATGCCTATTAATGTCAATTCCTTTCAATATCTGCTTGTCAAGATTGTGGTATTGTGTCAAGTGTTCATTGCAAAATTACATTCAAGTGTTAGTGATATTCCACCTGCTCACATGATTAATCATGTTAGCTTTTGTTCTTGCATTTAATGAGAAGCATTGCTCAGAAAACATATTAAGATTTGTAGCTCTGTGTATTGTTATGAGATTTTTTTTTCCCCTTTCTATAACTGAAAACCAAGTTTTTCACTTTCAAACTTAAAGCTCAAAATTACTTTGAGTTTTTAGCATTTTGGAAACTCAGGAAGTGACCATGAAAATTAGTGAATTGTTGATAGACTTTTAACTGAAGTATTGGAAAACCATCTTAATAATGAAATTTAGCTTTTGCAGGATAAATGACAACGTGCTAATAACTTCCCTCTGCTCACTTGGGGTTTGCTGTTTTGGAGTTTTTTTTCTTTTTTTTTTGTTTGCTTTTTTTATCTTCTCTGTGCTAACCAACCCTGTCTAATCAATCCCTCTCTTACTCCCACTGTTAATGCACTATTTTAGAGTAAGATGTTGCCAAAACCTACTTCTGCCAGTGTTTTCTCCAGCTTGGTGCCCGTGTTGCAGTTACACATGGCTGAAGAGCCTCATTCTCAGGATCCATGCGGTGCCCATAGATAGCAGTGAGCCAGAGCTCTCACACTGTGCTGCATTAACACATCAGCACACCTGGCTGAGGCCCAGCCAGCTGTGGATGTGACATACCATAAGGTAAGGTGGGTTTATACCTGTAGGTGGTGTATCTAGAAAATATCAATGCCAAAGAACTGGCATCACAACCAATATTTATTCAAATACCTTTCATTCACTGTTATTGATGGAATTAATGTGTTTACTTCCAGCAGGTAACTGTTCACACAGTACATTCACTTACTCCTTCACACTTGCAGCCACACATAAAAGTCACTCATGGCTACAAGGCTGGAGTGACAGTTGTGAGCTTCTGACTGAGGTGGCACATCACCATGTACATTGCCTCTTTTTGGCTGCTGTGTTCTAGCTACCATTTCTTCATCTGCAGCCACAGGTACCGATAGAACCATTCACACACACTTACACAGACAGAACTTTTATAGTTCAGGCTGAAACTTACTCAGCAGCTGAAGTCAGGCTTTTCTAAAAGCACTGAATGTGGTCTCCAAAGGCTTTGGGGTTCTCAAATCTACAGCCTTCAGCTCCATGACACTGAAAGGAACTGTGAGTGAACAGTCAGGAATGTGGGAGGAGTGGGAAGTGCTATGAAGAAATGTTTATACACCTGACTGAGATGTATCATTTTCTGCAGTAGTGATGAATTTACTTTGTTAAATGTATTGATGTAATCTGTGATTGGTGTGTTGCTGTGTTGGTGTGGGGGTTTTGTTTGGGTTGCTATTTTGATTTTTTTTTCTCTTTTTTTCTTTTTGGTTGATTTTTCTTCTCTTTTTCCTTCAGGAAATTATTCCTCAGTCAGCTTTCAGGTAAAAAGTAATTGGAACTATAGGTACTTGACCTATGGGTTTTAATGACTGACATAAAAGGAAGGGGGTTTTGTTTTAATTGGAATGTAAAGTGGGGAGACCGGGACAGACTGCTGTACCTTAGTTTAATTTGAAAATGTAAAACTAAGAAAAATCTAACCAATTAAATACATTCTGTTTACAATAGAAGTCATTTTAAGAAATGAATAAGAAATAGTTATTCAGTTCCATACTTTATTTTAAAAACAGTGTTAATTAATAAAAAGGCATAAGGATTCTGAGAGTACCAGCATTAGCCTATCTTTATTGAAACACATTGTGTGTAAATGAGCTTTTAGAAGAAAGTGCACTCTAGCTATGCTTTTTAAAGAATGTGTATCAGTCTTAGAAATGATGGATAAACTCTTCTAGTACTTGCTTGAAAATTCTAGGTGAATGAAAACAGCAAGCTGCAGTTTAGATTTAATTTGATCCAGTAATGGCATCTGCAGGAAGAAGAGGAGACTACATCTGATTTACCTCTGCAAAGACAACCTGTTATTTTCAGACAGGAAATTTTTTCTCATTCTTCATTTATGTGAAAATACTGTGATTTGATGAGTCCTGTCACTTTTTGTTTTGCAGCTCTTATGATTTCAAGGTAGGTTTTTGCTCTGTTAAATTTTGAGGTTTTTTATATTATTATTTTAGGACAGTACTTTAATTCCCTTCCTAGCTTTTGGTAGGGTCTGAGAGGCTTATGCCCTTCCCCCCAGAAAGAACTGTACTTTTTTTTTTTTTTAAGTCTTGATTTTTAATTTTTCTGCACTAAAAAAAACCCCAACAATTGCCAACTTTTCTTTGTTTTATGCTCTTTTTATGACCTGCAATTGGTACATGTGACAAGATTTGGTTGTGCTTGAATTTTTTTCCTGTCCCAGTTTTGTTTGTTTATTTTGTTGTCTTAGTATGTTTATGTTCATGAGTACCATTGGCTTCTAGGACAGGAGACAGTTTATGTAATCTAATCAATATTCATATGATTTGGTTATTACAGTGAAAACAGGACAAAATGGAGATCTTCTGAGCTAATGCTTCATCAACAGCAGGTGCCACAAACAACATAAAAAAATGTTCCTTCAGGTATCTTCAAAGTGAGCTAGAGTGGCTCACCTCTGTCCCAGTGGGAATCTGTGCTGGGGCACCCAGCCAGGATGATGATGCTGATGAAATACTCCCATAGCAACTGGGAAAAGTCCCACTGCCAGGGCTGATTGTGGAACTCTCTATCCACAACCGTTTCCCATTTATTAACACTTTATAATTCTCTTGGCAATGTTCATTCTGCGGCTCGCCAGACCCGTACCTGAACAGCATTCTCAGAAAAACATGGACGGTAGAGAAAATGTGTGGATTTTTTCCCTTTTAGTTTAGAAAAGTTCTGCTGGCTATGCCTTGTGTGTTTCCCAGGAAGCATGGGATTTGCTGCGGTTTTTCCCTGCCCGGCTCGGGAGCTGCAGGAGCGGTTGGGATGGAGCCGGGGCTGCGCTGTTCCCGCAGCGCCGCTGGATGGCGCTGCTGCCCAAGGCGAGGCCGCCGCTGCCGGCGCCGGGAGGGAAACCCGCGCTGCAGAGCGCTCCTGCGCTCCCGAGAGCAACTTTGCTGCATATAGCCCCTCAATTAACTGGCTGACAGCCTGAAGCATCGCTGTAATGAATGTAAAAATATCTGTTATCTCACACTTATTTTTCACGTTGTTGGTTTAGAATTTTCCTTTTTTTTAAAGTTGCTGTTAAGGAAAAAAAAAAATCTAATTTTGCTTGTGCATAATACAGTACAATAATAATTGTTATCAAAATCAGGAGTAAATTTCGAAAATGGCGTGCCTAACTCTATAAGCAATCTTAAGGAATAGTGTTTCCCATCATGTTCACATGAATAGCACAGAAAAAAAAAGCTCAGGTTTAATACTGGGATATGTAAAGCTAGGAGACATGGCGGCTAGTAAAGCAATTTTTATGCCAGTTTAACTTCATTCTGAAGCCACTTCTAATTACCAAAACTAATGTTTTTCTGCAGAGGGGCTTGGGCGATTCCTTTATTCCCCTTTGTGCCTTCCACAAGTCACATAATGGGTCGAGAATGAAATTCAAAAGGGAACTCTGAAATTATGATTTTGGAAATTCTGACTTGCAATTTCCTGTTGTAATTGGTAGGTAAGAAATATCTTAAAATCTTTTTGGTTTTAACTGGTAAGGTTGGTAAATAGAATTGTTGTAAATGTGTTCAAATTGCAAAACCAAGGTTTCTTAGTGTTTATGTTTGCATTGAGAATGAGATGTATTATTGGGAAAACCTCTTATGTCTGCAGAGAAACTCAATACTTAAGAATTATTTATTTACTAACTTTTCTGTTTAAAATAATCCCCAGTGCTTGTTGGCAAGTCTAAGAAGATCTGAGATAAACTGTACTTGTCTTTCCTCCAGCCCTGACTATGCACCTTATGAGAATGAGGTTGTAAATCAGATGCAGAGGAGGAAATTTTTTTTTGAAAGAGTCTTTGTTTAATGAGCAATCCACATTTATGTGCAATCTCACCTTTTCAATAAAAAAATAAAAATTGGTATGGGGCAATCCAACCTGACAATTATTGTCCTTACAAAACTTAGACCACAGCTTTAGTAACTATTTTATTAACTTTGTCTTAATAGCACAGAATTCTTCCAGAGTTGTTTTGTCTGCATTTTAGTGGCATTGTAGTGGAATAAAGGAGTTAGCCCATTCCACAAGTACCTGTGGAATTAAAGCAATTGTTTTAAAGCTGTCTTATCTCTAAAAGGATACCCAAACCAACCAACCTAAAACTCAATTTGTTTTTCAAATAATAAGCATTATTAAATATTATGTGTTTTGCAGACAGATTAGTAAGACCAACATTGGATGCATCTCCTGATGTATATATCAAATCTTGCAGTAAAGTTGTGGGGGGGATTTTTTTTTAATTTTTTGATTTTGTTTTTGTTTGGTTTTGATTTTTAGAAAGCCAGAAGTAGCTACTTTTCATAATAGATATATTTTAAAGAGAGGATTTCTCTTAGCAGAGTATTAGTATACTTGGACCATAATAGCTACAGCTTGACCCCTCCACTTCTGATGCAATTGAGTCATGCTACAACTATGTCCTGTTCTGCAGCTGCAACTGCATGAAAATCTACAGTGTTCCTCATCTAGTAGATATCAAAGTGCTTTGAAAAGGTGAGGAACTTTTTGTCATTCAACAGATGGAGGAGAAAGTGTTTGAATTGGTGGTTCCTGTTGCTCAGTTGCCAAGCAAATGAGTGATCTGCTTATGAACAGATCTTATTGAAGAAATAGATTCTTAGATTTGTGGAGATCTGCTTAGCTGAGATGGTATTCTTTAACTTCTAGGGAATAGACTATGTATAAGTTGTTTTAGGAATTCAAATATAGCGCACCCTTGGCATAGATACAGAGTTGCAGCTCTGTAAAGGAACTTTGTGAACTACAGCCTGGGTACAGACAGACATCCTGGTATAAAGTAACAGGGAAAGTAGGCTTTATCCCTTGAGCTTAGGAGTGCTACCTAAGCTCAGCCCTGCAGTTTTGCCTGCCCATGCTTTTTAATATTAACATTAGATGAACATGTGTGACTGTTCTTACAGTACCTAGAACTCTTGTGGGACCTGCTTTTGAATCTGACATTTAATGGTCTCTTTTCTCTGTGCTTGAGACTAGACTTCCATGCTATTAGTTTACAGCTGTGGTCCAGGAAAGATGAGGCTTCACTAAGATATACAATACATAAAACACATTTCTGACACATTGCACTGGCAACCCTCTATTTGTAGGCTCTGCTGTCCAGGGAATAAAGATCATTCTCTGCTCTGTGCTTTAAGGCAGAGCTGCTGTCCTGAGAGGGCATTTACAGCATTCTCTGCTCAGAGAAGTGAAGACATCAGTGACATGTTCTTCACAAACACTGTGTGTTAGCCAACAGCATCCAGCCAACAGTTCTCAACTCTCAGATCATTGGGGCTTTTAGAGGAAAATAGGATTCTAAATATGGAAAAAGAAATCCTTGAGAGAATTTGTTGTTCACAGTATCTAGAAAACTGGTTTGTAAACAGTATTGAAATTCATCACAGTATTTTGGCAACATCAAACATTGAATATAAACAGATAAACCTAGATGTTCTTGTGGCTTAAATTGCAAAGTTTCTTTGAGACTAAGGTGTAACGGGACTGAAATATTTCTCTGCCTTGTCTAAATATTAGAATGTGGGAACCATGTATTGTAGCAGAATGCTGATATCTTTTACAGTTACTTGACGTGATTACTGCTTTGCAGAAATTCCCATTATGAAATGTCTTAATTGCCTATGTCTTTTGTAAGAAAGGAGTCATCTGCTAGGGATTTTCAACAGGAAATTAATTCATAGGCAGTGCAGTGTGCCAGGTCCATTTCCCATTTCTTTGTGGGCTGTACAGTCACAATAGGATGTACTTTTGTCACTGTGGAATTGAAAATATAACTTTGAATGTACAAAGTTGGCTTTTGTGTTGAATAAGATAATTTTATTTTGGCAGTCACATGTACTGATTGTAACATTTAAGTATTTGTTTGCACAAATTGGGAGTTATGTCCATTTCTTTTGATAGTCTCAGTGCTCTTTTTATGACCAAAAGAAGTCACTAAAATGATATTCATTTAAGAGCAGTGGTTTAGGACCAAGTTGTTAGCTTCCTGTTCTGTTTTTCTAACTATGGCCAGTGATGGATTTCTGTGCTAGTATGCTTTTATAAATGAACAGTAAACACATTTTTACGGGTGTGCACATATTTGTTTTCTGTTATTTCTGTATTCTTAAATGTCAGTATATCCAGAGCACACCAGTATATTCCATCTTCATGGGATGTTTTGTTGTAAGTTGATGGTGCCTGTATGTACTTAACCTGTACTTTATCCACTGGAAGCTGATTTTTACCCCTTGACTTTCTTGTTAATTTTTACATGAGAAATGTATTGACTTTTCTATTATAATGTAAATGCAAAATCAGACTGTAAGAGTTTGAAGAAGGTGAAGCTTTTTTAGTTGACTAATGCAGAGGCTGCATCAGGAATTTGCTTAGGTAAAGACATTTGTTATTATTTAGATTTTATAAATGCTCATTATTTGTAAATCAGTTTGCCATTTTAGAGGAAATTTATTTCCCAAGGACTTTAGAACTGAAAACATAGGGGAGAAGAGGAGAGATTGAATTTGAAAAATATTTCAGGGTCTGAGAATTATTTTTTTTTTATTTATACAGATATTGTTTTTAAATATTGCTATTGTTCCTAGAAATGCCATCTAGAAGAAGAATGAGTTCTATCTGTTTTGAAGGGAGGGAAAAAAATCCTTAAATCTCCAAAACTATGAATGTGACAAAAGGTAGGAAGATAATGCACATTAAAATAAATAGCAATTTTAGTTAAAAGTATCATAGGATTTACATGATTTTATTCTGAATTAAGAATTTCCACAGCATGTTACTGTGTCTATTCTGTAATGAAAATACAGCATAGCCATCTATTTGCCAAAAAAACCCCCAAAAAAACAAACCTAAAAATAGATCTTATGATATAACATGATGAGTCACACAAACAGCATATAGGAACTCTCAGAATTCTCATAATAAAAGAGATTTAAAATGGGCATGAAAGACTTTCCTTGACATTTCAATAGTTGATGTTGTCCTATTAAATAAAGGGTAGAATTAAAAAGCAAGTTCCATGCCAGTGGTAATTGTGAATTACTACTTAAATGAGTAGTATAAATTGTGCTGTTTGATGTTCTGCATTGTAATACAGTAATTATGCTAAGCTCTTTCTTTTGCTTGTGGATCAACTTTATAACTGTTGATGCTGTGTAAATAACAGTAACTCTGGGCAAATACACATTTTGAAGCTCTATAAACCACATGCATTTGTAATGTAATCTTGAAAATAGCAGTGCCATTCTGTGGAAAGTAGAAAATTTTACACCTAGTTCTTGTAATCTCATACCACTATTAAAATACACAGCTCTTTATACGAGAATACAGATATTTAATGATGTGACAGCTGCATAAATATGAAAGCTGCTGAAATGGTGTATCATAATGGGAGGGTTTGCAAAACCTGCCATGTCCTGTGGGTGCATAAATACCATTAGATAGTAAAGGGACTCTGGCTCCTAAATCTATTTGTTTATTCTGAAAACTTCCTTGCAGGGTTGAAACTGTCACTGCAAAGAGATACACAAAGTGCACTTAATCCTTCCAAGTGGTAACTTGAAGTAGGCAGGCTGGTGCTGAAGTGCTTGCTTTGAGGCAAAGTCGAGTTCAGCACTTGCAGCCTGTCACCGCGGGCTGGGTGACACCGCGGGCTGCGGCCACTCCTCCTCCCACCGTTCTCATCAGCACCTTCACAGGGAGATTTCCAAAATCTGTGGAAATGTCCTCATTTGTTATCCTTTAACATGGTGGGGAACTTGCAATTTTCCTTGTTCTGCTTTTAATTCACTGATGTTGTGACATCTGAAACTGCAGCTTTTGGTGTGAACAGGCCTGAGGCTGACAAAAGCACGAACTAAATGCAGCAAGGAGTAGAAAATGGGTGAACAAGCAAGCAAATTGGAGAACTGCCTGCTCACTTGGTCTAGTGAACAAATATTACAGCAATTTAGGTACTGAACAAACTAGACTGCTCCCTACTCCTTCAAAACTTGCAGAATTTGCTCATCAGGTCTCTCAGAACTGGAGATATATACAAACTGTGGTCAGTGGGGTCCCCTCAGGCCTCAACTTAGAATAAAACTCAAATTCATGGTAGAAATAATGTCAATGGGAAGTAAATTTATTAAAGCAAATTATAAAAATAATAGGAAATCTACCATGAATCAAAATATAGAAACTTATATTTAAATTAGTGAAATTTGGTACATTCTACCAACTTATGTATTCTGCATTTTTAATGTAATTTTGTTTTATTTTTCATGAAGAACTATATATGCAAAGAGATTATTTTTAAAAGATAAGGTAAAAACTGTTTATATTCTAGGTTGTTTTAAGGATACAGTACTGTAGGTCTACTGTTGATCTCAAGTTTACTAAAATTCACATCTACGGTATAACTTAGAGAAAGCAAAAGGGAAATTATTTTAATTTAAAATTGCACACCAAAATAATGCAAGTAAAATTTTGAACCGTTTTGATAAGCAAGGCCTGTGGATGTTTTGACTGTTGCTCAATTAAAAAAAAAGTAAATATAATAGGTTTTTGAAAATAAATAATACAGTACTCCTGTGACATTTTTTCAGATGAACAATTTTTCAGGAAGATTACAAGGCTGAGTAGTCAGTTTTTGAGAGGTGGAGTATAGTTTAGTTGGTGGGCCTGCTGTGATTGGAATTGATTAATGGGTGTTGTGATAAGCATAGAAACAGATCAGTGGCAGCTTATCCTGCTTTCAGCTGTCACAGCTGTGCCTCTTCACTCTTCTTCTGGCCCTATCACACTCCCTGGCAGCCTTTAAAGTACCTCCTTCCCAGTGGAATTTCTGCAAATCATCTACTCAAATGCCAAGATACCCTAGAAGCAGCTGTGGCTGAGAAAATTTGTTCAGGCTCACATATTTGTTGTGATGAAGAATATTGCGTTAGAGAATCCTTTCCTCCCGCAGGAGGAAGCACTCTGTGCCATACCCTGAAGAGAGAGTTAAATGATGCTTCTGATGGGCAGGTGGGCTCCTTAGTCAAGAACTTTCAATGCTGGCTGGAACAGGAACACACTTTGCAAACCTGCTGGCTAAGAGATATCACTGCTGCTGCTGCTTGACACTTGCAATAAATAACCCCTGAATGTTAATTTTATTGCTAATGGCTTGAGAGAAGCAATGCTGTTACATGCTTAAAATCCTGGAAGCTGTCTTTTTTGCTCTAATGCTCAAAAGATTTTCAAATGCAGGTTTTAGAAGTTCTGAATGTGCTTTGAAAGTATTTCCCTAGTTTCCTTAATGAGAACTGTGATCTCCACTGTGATCCCTGATGTGGGTAGTTTGATAGGAATCATGCAGTTTGAACAGAAAATTATAGGTATGTGGATTTTGTACAAAATAAAGATGGGACCCTGAGGTCCCTTCTAAGCTGGAATTCAATGAGCCAGATCTTTTATGTAACTTCATGGATTTGAGGAGGATAGCCCAGGAATAATGTGCTTTTTGGGATATGAGACTTAATACTCTGTTGGATTTCTCTGATTAGTTACAAAAATATTTTGTTGATTTTATTGGAAACAGAATAAGCCTAAAGCATGAAAATAACTGCGCTACTCTTTCTGGACATTTTGTAGATTATAATGCTTAGGTGATAAATAGTCTTTTTATGAAATCTCTGGGTGCTGTAAATAATTTTTGGCTTCTCTGTATGCTTTAAATGCCTGAGGCAGCTATCCCAGTATTATCAGTAAATATTAAATTTTTTTTTTTATCCAAATCAGGCAAATGAAATCTGAATTGAAAAGCAGATAATGCACACAGAAGGTCTCATCTCTGGCTAAATCTGCAAGATGTTTAACTGATCCACCAAGGTAGTGTACAGTTTATCCACTGTGGCAGTCTGTGAACAAGAATAAGTTTAGACTATTTGGGAAAATAAATACTCACAACTAAAAAAAGATTATTTGTTAAGTTTCTATTATAAGTGCATGTACAGTTCCTATATTGTATATAGAGTCAACTAAGTCACATCAGTGGGAAACTACTTCTCAATGAGACTAAAAAAAAAATCTTATTTCAATTTTGAATTATATTTTACAGAGGAATATATCTAAGGCTGTTTTGTAAAATCATGTTATTTATTTGTTCTATGATTGTATCATGTGTCAGCTGTATTTTGTAATGTCTTCTGGCATAGGAAAGCAAACAAAGTCGTTTTACATTAATGACTTGTCTGAGACTGCTTGCCTATAATTCCACGCTCCTTTGCTATAGAAAAAACATGACCCTGAATCCTAAACAGCTTTTGAATAAAGGCACCTAAAATTATGATATGATAAACAAGTCCATAGGTTTATAACTTAGTGCTTTTGGTTTTCTTTATTTAGTGGGTCTTGCTTCAATTTAGATTTGCATGCTCTGCAATTAAAAAAAAAAGATATTATAATTCAGTGCAACTTAAAATTTCCCTGTTTCTATACTATCTAGTGCTGCCAAAATTGAATCTTTTAAATGAGAACTGATTAAAAGGAAAGAAAAAAAATTGGTTATATGTTGTTCACATGTAGTGTAATTGCTAAGTTTTCCACATCTTGATCTGCTACAGGGGGACTTGTTCTTTGGGAATTCAGCCTGCACTTTTGTCCTTCCTGTGATTTCTTATTTCAAGCTTGATAGAGAAAGCATCCACTGTTGTATCATTTCCTTAGTGCTAACAGCTTTTATTCTCTTCAACAAGTGTTTACAGAAAAGTGTTGATGCTTATTAATCTGTTTCTTGTCTTACAAATGTGCTTATGCATGATTTGTGGTAAAATTGGCATTTCTGACAGCTCTCAGTGTAATCTGCATAGCACAACAAGATTGTTACATTGAACAGATGTGGCTTGGAGTTGTTATTCTTCGTAATTGCCATCATTAAGTGAAAGCATGTGTCAATCAACTTTGTACTTTAAACACACCACTCATTTGTGAGACACATGCATCTGCATTTCAGCTACAGATCTAAATTACTTGGGCTTGAAATTTATTTCTGTTGTTTCTATTTAATACAATACTCCATGAAACAAATAATGCCCAAAGATGTCAAAGCAAGAGATCATCAAGATAAGAAAGGTTTTACTGGGAGTTTGTGTAGATATAATTTTCTTTTTGGAGGGGGAAGAGAGGAGGGTGATGATAATAGATTCATTTTCCTTTTCTTGTGTAAAGAAAAGGCATTTAAGTTTAATTTTATAAATTTCCAAAGTCACTCTCCTATTTTGATGTTTATGACTTTCTTATTTGAGGGAAGGAGGTTCTGTTTAGTTTGATTATTTGGGGGCAAAAATGAACGTGCTTCAGTAAACTGACATAATGCCTTTTAAGGATTAATGTTTGGTCATTAATGTCGCCAGAATACCTTGTAGGGTCACAAATGTTCATACTGGTAACAAACAGGATTAGATCAGGAAATTATGTTTTGAGTAGAGTTGAAAACAAAGGGGTCTTAGCCTGATTGCCCAACAAATGACAATAGAATCAGACTGAAGCACACAAAAGCAAGGACATTTGGAGATGACATTCACTTTCTCCTTGTTTCCTTCTATGAGGACTTCAGTTCTTTGTGTCAGGCACAGTAGACATGATGGCACCTATATACTGGGGGTTTGTGGGTTTTTCACCCTGTCCTGTGACACCTCATCAGTGCCAAATAAGATGGACTTGTATATGAAGCACAAAGTGACACTCATCATGTTGAGGTGGAGTTGCCTTTCATTTTTGAGGGTATTTTAGCCTCTACCTTTACAATGAAAGCATTTGTTCCATGATTTTTAAATCCTCCCAAATTAATGAAAGAGAAAAACACAATTACACTTTTATCCTTTGATTTTCTTTTAGGTCTTTGCCTGCTGCATTAAAGATGATTCTGTTATTCTGGATGTGGTGTGTGACTCGTATCTACTTTCTGACCAAAAAAACCCCATTGTATAACTATTTTTTGGAATATTTCCTGAAAATATATTGTTTAGATCCTGCCAGAGGCACCTAAGATTTCATATGAATGATATGAATGCTGATTATTTTTTAGATCCTAATCATCTTATCCTTATTGAATCTTCTAGAAGTACTGAAATAGAAATTTAAAAGAATTAATTTGAAAATTAGAAGCCAGATTAGCTACAGCCAAAGAATAAAAAACAAAGAACTGGGAAATAACTCTTCATTTAATTGAATTTTGAAGAAAAAAAATTATTTGCAGTCCAAATGTAGTGCCTAATATAGAACCAGAAAAAACATGGGAATCACGTGGGGAACAACACAGCAGTACAGTCTGACAGATAGTGAAATCAAGTGTCTGTTCTAATCTCAGCCCTTTCAGTTCAAGAAGAAACTTTCTGACAATCTCTTGGAAGTTATCTGGTAGCTGTGTAAAGCCAGTCCCTGGGAGGCAAGAAAACCAGGGCCATGCATTGATTAGTAATTAAATGATCCCAGCCAATTTTGCACATTTGGTAATTTTCTTTGCCAATAATTTCTCCACCTGTTGATGGGGATGATATGTGGCTACTTGGAATTCATCACCATGCTGGTGAAGCAGTTTAGCAGTGTTGGAAGTCCCACAGAATTGCAATCTGGGGGCAGAGGAAACCCTGGCTGCCTCTGTGACTTTGGATAGTTGTCCGTTATATTTGCAGATTTCCAGCTGCCCTGTGTGGGAGTGACTGGACTTCTGCAGGTGCACAGTGTGTGGTGACTGGGAGTGGGGCTGGCCCAGCCTCATCCCCAGTGGGTGCAGCTGTGGCAGCAGGTGAGCAGCACTGACAGCAACGAGCCAGGGAGTGCCCAGGGGCACTGAGCAGCCACCAAAGGGAACAGAGGGCACACAGGGGCAGGGCACCAACAGGAGGGGATAAAAGGCTGGGACAAAGAGCAAGAAGGGCAGAGCTTGCAGCCTCCTGAAGGGGTTTGGTGTTACTCTGTATGGGCAGAGCCTGAAGCCTTCTGGTGAGGTGTTACTCTAATTTAAATTAGAGTTAAATTTTATGGTGACACTCTGTTTGTGGTGGCCATCTCAACTGTGACGTGTGCTGTGGCATATGCTGTGATAGACTTCTATTGGAGCAAAGTTCTGGGAAGAAGATTTCCTCATACACTTTAGATTTAATATAATTTTTTTCAAAATAAGGAATTGAACTGTTGAATGGGCTGGAATTGAATGTGCCAAAACCTGCCTTATACCAGCTATAAGTAAGACATGAGATGCCAAGGCAGCTTGCAATGGTGGTGTGCTAATCAACCCTCTCACCCTTTGTTCATAAGGAAGGTTGTAGAAACTAGAATGTCCTGATTTTATTTACCCCTGCCCTGATCTCCTGGGCTAGTGAAGTTCAGGGTAGATATTCTGATGTTTCTTGCATGACTGCATTGTCTCTCAGCTTTTTCAAGTATAAGGTATGAATAATGAAAATTTCCCATTTTCTTCAGTGCAGAGAATTGTACATGAAGTACCATATGAATGCCAGTTATCTATTGTTACATTCTCACACATCCTAATAAATGAAAATTTGGTTTCAAGAAGTAGGGGGTCATTTCTGATGCTTTTTCCTAATCAGTGCTTTTTCTTGCTCTTAGAAGTCCTCATAGTTGAAGATGGTGTTACATCTGCTTTTATGTTTTGTTGTAATGCTTTATTTTAAGTGTTTCAGAACATGTGTGTAGTATTTAGTAAAGACACATAGGACTGGATGGCACTACACACAGTATAGACCAAACATAGTCTGCTGCTGTGGTGAGACCCCAGCATCTCTAGATTTCCTGCAGGCACACCTATTCTTTCTTGTATATTGTTATTTTAATGGTTGAACTTTCCAGGAAGCTTGACATGTTTGCTGTCAGACACCAGCTTTATTTCAGTTATTCTGCTGTGTTATGCTTTCAGTTACTTAAAATGTAAGGAAATATTATATGGAGATAATGAAAATAAGTAACTTTAAAACAAGATACAAACTTTTTTTACATATTTGATTTTATTTTGGCAGTTTACTTGGATTTCGAAGGTTAGTGTATTTTTTGTATTAATTGCTCTGCTTTAGAACATGATGTTTTATTTCTTGATGTTAGAGTCTTTCTATTTATTTACATGTATAAAATGGATAATTGTTTAAACACAGTCTTTGCTCACAAAGATAACATTTTCATGCCATGAGGGCAGAAATAAGAAAAGAGAATAATCTGAATTTCACACTGTATGCAAGCAGAGCAGATATTTTATTCAGTTCAAGCTTTAACACTTATATTTTTTTAATCTGTTGTATTTTAGGGAGATTGTACTATTGTTCTGCTAGAAGAAGCTTGTAGCTTCTTGAAGTGGGTGAAATAAAATATTTAAGTATATTTGAAAAGAGAAGTAGAGTCAGAAGAGCCAGGGCCTTCTGACCACTGAGTTCTTCTGAAGTAGAAGTTACATTATGAAGAAACTTCTTCTTGAAATGTTCTTAAGATTATTATTTAAAATAAGCTGAAGGCATATTTTTAAAAAAAAGTTTTGTTTTGGGTTCACAAGAAACAATGTGCTATTAGGCTATATTTAACAATAATTTGTATATCCTTATTCTAGCCCTTAGTGCTTGTAATTTGGAAAACCAGCAATTTTTTGAGAATTTAGAACTCAGAAGAAGTTTTAAATTTTATGTTCTAATCCTTTCTTTCCCCCTTGCCCCCATGATATTATTTAAATGGAGAAAGGCAGCTAAAAACATCCTTGGTTTTGTTGTTAGTTAAATATCAGAGTAATTTATTATACTCTAACTAGAAGCAATGAATAAGCTCAAAGGTCTTTCCAACAGTAAGAGATTCTATGGTTCCATGAAAAAAATCCAACTTTTGTCAGAGACTTCTTATTTTATTATCTTGGAAATGACTGAGGTTATTTTCTTTGGAAATGGCAGCTAAAGAATACATAAATTTATATCACTTTTACTTATTTTCAATACAGAAAATGAAGAGATTGAAAGAGTAGCTTAAGTTACTCTTACCCTCTGAAGCTATATAAGCTTGGAAGTTAAGAAAGACATAGGAAAAAAAATGTTGTTTGCAAAGATATTTCACTGTTCCATATGTGCTCAGAGATAGGCTTTTGTAGACATTCAGTGGGTATTCATTTCTGTTATGCATGTTTTATTTATTTTACTTTTTAATGTAGAACCATAGACAAATTTAGCAGTAACTATTTAGGGATGTTATATGTCCCTAAAATGGGATGTGTTTGAAATCTGGGACAGGCATGTGTTGTGTTGAGAACAGTAAATTTCTTGTAAAGATCTACCTATTAGGGCATTTTCTCCTCCTGAGGTGCATATCTAGTTTTCATGAATGTTAATGAGGTTTATAGAACTGCAAAGGGAAATATGCACCAGACTATATGTTGTATATATGATATTAACATCCCATAGGGCTTTTGTATTCTCCTTCATGTGCAATGGAACCCAGAGATGCACAAAAGACCAGCTTTAGTCTGACATTTTGTTTGTTGTATTTGGCAAAATTGCTTTTGAGTGTAATTAGCTCCTGACAAACCTGTTCCTGTCCCATTTTGGCAGCAGTCTGGATATTTATTGATACACGTACATGTGAGCAAATTTAGTTGCCTAAATATGAATTGACAGCTGAAAGAAAGCTTTGGCTTTCCCATGGTTTATGCTGGGTTAAAGGGGGATTAGTAGTTATTTTAGCTGTTGAAATTTCACTTTTTGTATTCCCATGACTTTAGCCTTGTTTTGCTTGAACACTAAAATTATCTTCAGAATATTAATCCAGTGCCTTTGATCCTTTATTCAGTAGCCACAGCTCAAACAGTTCTGCTTGAATTTAAGATCTATTCCAAAACATGAAGGAAGCATTTTACCTGTGGATAATGAAATCTGACAGTACCTGAGCTGCAGGAGGAGATGAAATCACTATCTATAGAAAATAATATTTTTTCTACATATTCAGGTTAAATGTGTGCACATCCTGGTAGCTGAAACATCTGTTTCTGGCTTGTTGTTCCTCATGGCTGCTTCTCAATTGGATTTCCTCAAGCAGGTCCAAAGCTTGTCACCTTAGCCAGGGTCTGTTAACTATCACCACTGGCCCCACATTAAGTAGGAGGTTCAGGGCTAAGCTAATAACTCTCCTGCCTTTCTGACTGATCACACTGATTCTCCCTGTGGCTACTTATCATGCTGTGCTCCTATGGGAGGGTTATCTTCTTTGTCTCTTCTTCAACTGGGAATTATTTTTGTTTTCTTCATTCCTAAGTCTTCAGGTGCTAATTCTGAAAGCCTTGTCACTTTCTGAAGCAGCTGTTTCATTTCAATCCATTGCTTCTCCCTTATCAGTTCCATGCTCTCACGTTTGTAAATTTTGCTGCTTTCCTTTTCTCTGGCTGTAAATGTAGCTGCTAATTTTTAAAGCAGAAGTTGTAACTAGACACGAGGCAGAACGGATGCAATAGAAACATGAACCTAATGCTGGTTTGTGTGAACCTTGAATCGGTTTGGTGTCATCACAGGTGAAGTGATTTTCCTGATTTTTCCTTTAGTGTACAGTGCTGTGTTACACTTTAACATGTCCTGTGCAGCTGATTAGGCTGTACCTCCCATGAGCTTTGTGAGAGAGTTCAGGAGAACTGAGTGAGAGAGAGGAACCCGTGGAACTGCTGATTTATGGTCACTGGCTGCCTTGGTGCCTCACATACAGCGGTACCCAAGTCTGTGAAATTGTTTCAGCTGTCTTTAAGGGGCATTGAGTAAGGCCCAGAATGACTACCAGGGTATTCAGTGGAGGCTATTTTGCTTGTTGAGAATTTGATAAAAGGTGATGGTAGTACAGGCAAATCCATGTGTCTTCCCTGGAAATCCTTCTGTGGAATTATGGAGCTTGTTGTCCTATGATTTGAAAGGAAAAATAAGCCAAAAAGAAAGAACTTTAATCAGATTTGGATAGTGTATCAACACTTTGAGACATATACAGTTAAAACTGAGTTTATTTTATTCTCACATTGGGATCTGGTGTGCTGGTTTGGCTTTTTGATTCTCCCTGTCTTGGATATGATGCTTTATGTCACCTGTATTAACTGTTCACTTGATAAATGGAAAAGATACTGGTGTAAAGTGTTTGACAGAATTTGTGTTTCAGGGAAAACTCAAATTGTGTGGAGAAAAAAATTGCCAAAGAGAAAAAATATTGTTATCTTTCCTGTATTTAGGTCTGGATAAAAGCTTCCTGGGTCATGAATAATACTGTGGAGAAGTGAAATGTTGTTTTGTTTTACTGAGTGAAACTAGTCTGTCATCCAGTTCAGCTTGGGTTTTTGTGTGCATGTGAAGAGATCAACACAAGGACAGCCCTGTGTCTTGTGAAAGGTAGCTTTTCAAATTGAAAACAAGGGTGAACATTGCATAACTCTCACACACTTGTGTTTCTCACCTTTTGTTTTACTGTACTATGGTTAGCTTGGGATTAGCCAGATCAGTCACAAAACTTGGTATAAGCAGGGACATGAAAATATAGCTCCTCAATGAACAGCTAGTTTTTCATCCTAACAGGGTCTGCTTGCTTTCACTTTATCATGCCAGTAATTGTGAAGGCTGAACTGAGTTATTAGGCACTCGTGAAAAATTTTAATGATTTAAAATAAGATTTCTCCAAATCTATTAAGCAGCAGTATTTTCAGTCCATGATGTAGTACTGCAAACTCTTAGATATCTTTTAAAGGTAATGAAATGAAGGAAAATAGGCAATGGCAACAGATGAGAAATGGAATCTGAACTGAGATGCAGCCTAAATAGGAGTGATCCCCAAATTGTTCATGAGATAAATCTTACAAGGTTGCATAACATATGTCAGAAATAGCTGTAAGTGAACACAAGAGAACAGCAAAGACAAAGAATGTTGGAGACTGAAATGTGAAGAAAATAATGGCAGAATTAATAAGTAGGGCTGACTGGGAAAAGATTACAGGAAGAGGTAGGCATGTCTGGAAACATGACAACATAGATAAAAAACCAGAGAGCAACTGAGCACCCAAACTTCTGTGTGACTGTGCATTCCAGACAGACATGGCAGACAGTAGGACAAGAGAATAAGGATTGCCATCAGAGAAGTTCTCTTGCTGATTAACAAACTCTTTTAAAATTTCTTCCTTTAATTTCTTGCTCACCTATGGGTAGTAATTTCATTGTTTCTTACTGTCCTTTAGTCATAGTGTCCTTCTGGATCTCATATTTTCTGACCCACCCTCTTCTTTCCATTTCTAATTTATTGTTCTGTTTTTCCTAAAATATCTGAAACTCTCTTCTTTAAACAATGTTTTTGGGTCACAAGTGGTGTGGAAATGTTGCTACTAGAAGAAAATTCTTGCCAGATTTTTTTTCAATTTTTGTTCATTAATGTTTAAATTTTTAGAATGTTTTATAAATATAAAACATTACTAGCCAAGCTCTGACTGTAACTTACTCTAAGTCTCATTCCTAGCTGATTAAATTAGGACAGCGATCTACATGGTCAGCTCAGCTGAGCAATGCTAGACAGGAGATTCATTATTTCAATCACTAAAACTTGCTGGGGAGTTTAGTGCACCTCCCACCCAATGTAATGGCCACATTTTGGTTTAAGTTGTGTGTGGTTTATTCTCTACAGAAAGTCTAAACTAGGCCACTTGAACAAAATTATGAAACTGAGAAGCCTGTATCTCTTGCATTTTTTAAAATCTGCAATATAAAAATAAATTTAATAGGAATAGATAGAGCATTACAAATACTAATGAAAAGTAAACAAAAATAATATTTGTCTTTCTGTGGTAGTAGTCTGCATAGTCACTTAAGCACATAGAGTACTAAAAAATATTGCTCAGAATGAAATACTGCTTTCTAAAACATGCTTTAATTAATTCAGCAAATATCAAAAATATGACTCTGACCATGTAGAGGAAAGCAAAGAAGGGAATAAAGAGAGGGAAAAGACGCCAGAAAAGTTATTAATAGATCTGTAATGATCGGAAGTTTATTCTAGGGTTGAGGCAAAACTTAATGGTTCATAAATAGCAAATTCATTATGTTTTTAATACTCAGGTTATATTAACACTATATAACATCTTTATGGTACCATTAGTACCACTTAGTCTTAAACTAAGTTTGGGAATAAACATTTCCAAATTTTTTTTTCGTGGAACAATTGGCCAAATAAATTATTTTTACAATAAATATTACCTGATTAGTGCATGACTCCTTCAATCATAAACAGACTTATAAATGTTTTATGCCAACTCTTGCACGGTATTCTTAAATGTTAACAAATAAATTTATTTTAAAGGCCATATCAAGGTGAAAACACCAGGGCCTTAGGCAGCAGGACGATACATCACAGAGCCATTTCTCATTCAGTTACAGTAATGGCAAAGGATATGTTAAGACATAAAATGTGATATGGTTTGTTAAATATTCATTTATAATTTGCATTCATTATTAAATCGTGTTAGAACTAATCTTTAATCTCAAAAATACATAATGTGTCATGAAGTCTATTTGAAAGCATAACAATAAATATTTTATGCTTTTTATGTTGCTTTTTAAAGGTTGACTAGAATACACCAAAATGCTTGTCATTAATGTAATTTAATTATTCCAAGGAGATTTGGTCTACACTGAGGTTGATTTCAATAATTTATTTGAACCTTTAGGTCAATATAAAATAAATACCTGTTTGGGAGATGGGCTGTTGTATGATTAATGACAGCTGAGCTCCCCAGCCCTCCATACAAGGCTGTAGCTCATTGTCTGCAGCCTTGCGGTGCAATGCGGTGGCTCCGAGAGCGCGATTTTCCCGAGGTCCCGAGCAGTTTGCTTGGTGATTCCAGGGCCGCTGCTTCACTGCTGGGGACTGCTGGAGATCTCCTTTAGATAACACAATAGCTTAAACACTTCTACTGCTGGGAGCTGCACTGCCTGCAATGTCCTATTTCTAAAGATCCATGGATCTGCTATTCCATTTGCAGTTCACACCCTGCCTGTATGAGAGGGGTGAGGGTGACGGAGACGTGATTTGTGTTGTAGGAGACTAGGAGCTACTCAACGAACCATGTAAAAACAGTTCATTAAAATGTTGGTGCGCTCGGCTGCTTAATGCAAAGAGAGCTTTATTGCTGTCTTATAAAACCTTAGTAACTTCAGGCTGGAGTCAGATCAATGCATCCATAGTAATTCAGACAAATACCCAGTTTAGGTTAAGAATCACCAAAAAATTGGCAAGAATTAATAATCTTATTTCCAAAATAAAACCCACTAGTGTATTTATCGTGTACAACTGCAGAACAGCCATACTTAGGTAAAGATTTTTGGACAGATCTTGTGTCAAGATTCCTCTGGATCTTTTCAACCCTTACGTGACTGTTAGGTGGTATCTGAGCTGTTTGGGCATTTGCTAATTAGCAGCACTTGTGCCAAGGCTCCAGGAATACTTGGGATGTTTTTAAGGTATGTACTGTGTGTGCCCTTTACACCACACTTTATATATGGCTCTGGAAGAATTCTGGTTATCCTACTTTTGGGGACTACTACAAAGAAAAAAGTTAAGGCTCTAATTATACTTCTCACTTAAATGTTGACTTGACACATGAGTAAGTGCTTATTTGAAAATAACTACATCAGTTAAATAGCCTTGTTTTTAATTTGTCCTGAACAAAGTGTGATTGCTCTAATGAGATGCTATGGGATTAACATTAGCAAAAGTAAATCCACAGTCAAATGAAGTTTCCTGGTTCCTGTCAGAGGCAGTGGCAGAGAAAAGTAAAGTTGTTCATACCAGCTTAGCAGGCAATGAGCAAAGACTCTGCAAGGAGAATGTGCCATCCTGGAGATTGTCCAAAAGCAGAGGAGCTGGCCTGCACAGGAACCTGCAGGAGAGTGGGTGGAGCTGTCTCAGAAGCCGTGCTGGGCTGCCTAAAAACTCACAATGAATTGGGTGGTGATTAATTAATTTCATTACTTTTAATGAAACAAACTTCCCTCCCTGAAAAGCAGTGCTCTCATTGAACAGTAGGGAATCTTCTCTTATTACTCACATTCTTCTGAGAATTGCTAAGAGAGGAAAGGAGTCTCTTTAAAAGATGCATAGTCAGAGCAAACCCCTGACTCCTAATCAGCCACATCCTCTCCCTATCTTTCTGGAGAATATGGACCATCAATTTCCCCATAAGATGAAGGGGAGGCAAAGCAATAGTTTAGCATCCTATGCATTATCTCTCCTTTTATGATTACAAATAGAGCACTTATGTTCACTGACCCATATCTCATACCAGACATCAGTAGCCAGGTCCAGATTTAGGTTATTGTTCCAGCATGGGATTAGGCCATGTGATCAGAATCAAATTTATCTAATATGATCACTTGATTGTGGCCTTTCTTACTGGGGCTGTATGTATGCACAGCTGAAACTTCAAGACATAAAGCAAATGCTCTTAAGGCCCAAAAGAACAGTTGTCAGTGTTTTCACAAAGAGCTTCAGAAAGGTTGAGGAGACACTCTCTATTGGGTTAATTTAGCTGTCCTTTTGCTTGCAAGTTTAAAAGGGAAAAGTGAGTTTGCTCCCTATGTGGCTTTCCAAGTTTAAAAGGGAAAAGTGAGTTTGCTCCCCATGTGGCTTTCCCAAACTCTTTCAGCTGTAGCTCTAAGCTTAAATGACCCTCAGTCCTGCAGCATATCAACTTGATGTATGTAATTGATTGCTAAACATTTTTTGCAGCCTGTTAAATGGTAAGGCTAAAAAAAAGTAATATGTGAATGTTGATTAAAGTGCTTTTGTAGAGAGGGGTCAGAGATATTAGCAAGTTTAAAAGCAAGTGTGAGCTCTGCTGTGGTATGGTACTTCTAACCTGCACGCTTTATTTCACATAATTGATCCCACATGTTTACTCTAAGGACATTTTTGTCAGGTTTCAAATGCAAATATTAGAATGCATTTAGAGTAGGGTGTGCTTCAGTAAGGACACTATGCAGAATGCTCAGCAATGTAGATTGTTGGTATTATAATGGCAATGATATAAAAGGAATAATTACAGTAGCTTGTAATTGTGTGGTGAGGTAAGAGGAAAAAATATCAAGGTGTAAAACCTCAGAGTAATAGTAAATCTGAAATGGATGAAGACATTATAATTCTCAGCAATTTTGTTTTCATTATAATTTGTGGGGTTTTTTTTTAAAAACTGACATAAAACACAATGTGTTTTTCAGGGGTTTGTGATAACTGGGCAAAAAATAGAATCTGTCACAAAATCTTTGTAGCTTCTTTTATTGAGAAAGGTATGATGTTGTTACACAAACAGACTGGAAAATATTCTGGCTGTACATCCAGGAGGTTTTTGCAATGATTGGGTATCTGCAACCGAACAAATGGTTTATAAATTTGTTAAAAGGCAAAGAATAACTCCCCAGTCCTTGTCTGGGAAACAATGCCTCAAAAGTTTAAAAAGCACAACTTTTATATAACAATATGATTTTCTATATTTTTTTCTTTGAATTATTAGCATTGTTAAAGAAAATGTGGAACTTTCTAGAGTTGCCCAGCCAAGTTAATTATCAATGAAATTCACAGGATTAGAAGAAAAGTTTGGTTATTACTATTTCTCTCTAGCTATGCCAGTTAATGCTAGTCACAAAAACCCATTTACTATGAGTTGTACACAGACACATCTGACTGAATATAAACTCAGAGCTTTGTGTATATATTGTTGAGGAACTAATGCATAAAAGCAAATTCTAGTTTGCACTGATCAAAGCAGGATTTGAAATATTCATTTGGGGGTGCAAATTTCAGTGTTTGTTGTACAGAACTTCTTGACTGTCCTCTTCCTTTCCATAGCATGGTTTGTCTGTTTTTCCTAAAAATACTAAATGTAGACACTTTATTATATTGAATACTTTTAAAATAGATTGAAACATAATTTGTTCTCTGGAATGTGGTAGTTCAACAGTTATTTTTCAAAAAGATGTTCTATATTTGTATCTATGCTATTGGAAATTGCATAGAATATTTTTCTGGATGGTAAAGAGTAGCAGGGGTTTGCTATAATTAAGTCTTAACATTATTTTAATTGGTAATAGCATCTTCAAATTATATGTACCTCTTAAAAGACTGAGACTCAGCTGAAGAGATTTATTTTAAAAATTGCTCAAAAAGTTATATTTCACTTCTGAAATTTTAGATTAATTTATTTTTCATGTAATCTAAAACTATAAATGTTAGTAAGATGACCCTAATATTATTTCAGCTTCCCCATTTACCCATAATTAGAAACAATGCTCCTAATGTTGTAAGTTTTATTTTGATATGCTTAAAGATAAGACAAAATGGGTTTAATTAAAACAAACTCCATTCTTTATTAGGGTGCTACTTCTAAAAGGTTTTGAGTCTGTTACAACTTTTTAGCTGCATAGGGCAGTATAAATTACCTAAAATGAACATAGACTCAAAACCAGACAAAAGCTACTCACAAGAAATCTACAAGAAATTGTAGGGTTAAAATGACTGGGAAAGTGACAAGAGGAAAGGAGAAAGGAGTATCTCTCTTAACATGGTCTGATTTTTTTTTTTTTAATTTTGCAGAAGATTATCAGTAAGACTTTTTTTTCCTGCACATTATCTTGTTTATACATAATTATCTATGTGCCTGACATTAACTTGAAAGCTTTGTAACCCAGACAATATATTTCTGGAATAAGTTTCATTTAAGACAGCGGAACAACAGTGAAGTTAGAAACATGTTTGTGTCTTTTTTTTTTTTCATGACTAGCCCATGTCTATTCTCTATGAAATTGATGTCAAAAAAGTATTATATATTTTCAGTGGGAAATAGAAGGCTGCCCTCTACTATCCTTGTCAGGACGTCGTATCCCTTTAATCATACTTTTCATTTCAGTACATTGAAATTTCCGTTACCAAGGACAACATCATAAATAAAAGTGTTTGTGAAATTTTTACCTGCAGCTTCCTAACTTTGTGCATTAAGCATGAGACTAGCAGAGAGGTGGTCAAATGTGAAAATTTATAATCATTTATTACGTACGGCTGAAGCGAGAAGGGAATAAAAGCGTGAAGGCATACATCTATAAACTGGAGCAGAAAAGCTTAAATGAAAAGTAAAGTGAATTTCTGTGTCTTGTCATAAAGTAATGAGAAGCTAGAGCTTTATTCATAGCAACCCAAGATGCATTTACTCTCAATCTAGCTTTAGCAGTAAATGCTTCCCTGATGTATTGCTTTGGACTTACAAAGAAATATTTGTGCTCTACATAATAGTATAGTTAGGAGAATTACTGCATGGCTGAGGAGATTCTATAAAGGTTTATAGCTGGTGCTGTTACTGTAATTTAATCACAATGTAGCTAATGTAGTACTTTAATATCACACGTTACTTTTTTATTTACCATTTATTAGTAGCTGACAGTCAATCATCACCACATCATAAACAAATCACGCAGGATTCTGGAGGAACCCTGAAGTTCCAGAACAGATGCACTGTAGCTCTTACATGTGCTCCATAACAAACTAGCCATCAAATTATTTTTTTAATGGAGTAATCATGTAAGTCAGGGTTCTTGTTTTCATTCAGTTTTCAGCCAAAGAAAATGTTTTTTTGCCGTGAATACAAATAGCATTGCATATTGTGATATGTGTTGGAGTTAGCACTCTTCTGCAAGGAATACAGGAGAATGTCTTTAAAAACATGAATATTCAGGTAAAAGGCACCACGTACATACCGATGAATGCATTTATACAGACTAAGAATTGTGCTCTCTTGCTTTCAGCCACCTTTTTGTTAGGTTTGCTCTGTTAGATTTGCTTTGTTAGATTTGTGAATGGAGAAAGTAAATGTAGCAGAGTCCACCAAGAGGTCTTGAGGCACTGAAATCACAAAAAAATATGTTGCAATAAGAAGGATTTTTTATCTTAAGAGTAGTAATTTTATTGCCCTTCTTAGATGCACTGTAGGATCAATTTATCTCAGGTTTGATTTCATGATCAGGTTTAAGTGCAGAATCACAGTATTTCTCTGAAGTCACTTATGCTAGCAAAATAAAATGCTGACTGGAAGTCCAGCCCCTTTGGGCTGAAACCTGTGCTTCTCTCAAGATCCTAAAGATCTTTTAATTGCAAACAAAATCTTTGTTTTCCAGTCTCTCCAGCTGTGGGGGAATGACTGGTAACCACCATCAGACTGCCATGCTGATTAATGTGCAGCAGTAATAAGCCCCTCAGAGATGTGTGTTTGTGGGCTATTGGTGCATGTCCTGGGTGTGCTGCAAAGAACAGCCTGAACACCAAGGGCCTTCAATCACTTGAAAGGCTTGCCAAAAAGTCTAGTAATGCACACCCTGGCATGGCTTATTGCTACTAGAATATCTCTCTTTAATTCAAATTTCATGGAATTTACCCTTTGATGGTGAAAAATTATTCCTAGAAGAAAAATGTAAAATCTTTGGAGGAGGTATATGGGAAGTCACCTTGCTTTGCCATTAAATAAATTAGAATATTAAATCTTCTCTTTCATTCAGCATTGCCTTGCTTATGTCCACAGGTTCTCCCAACCAGCTGGACATTTTCAAGTATTAAATGTGATGTAAAAGAATTGCTGTTGACTTGACTTTTCTTCGCCGACTTTAAAAAAAACAAAACAACTCTCCCCACTTTGCTATTAGGAGAGGCCTGTGAGCACTCTTCTCCCTAAAATTACTGGG
Organism: Melospiza melodia melodia; assembly: GCF_035770615.1. Lineage (NCBI taxonomy): Eukaryota > Metazoa > Chordata > Aves > Passeriformes > Passerellidae > Melospiza > Melospiza melodia. Next base: position 10,697,820 of record NC_086204.1, on the reverse strand, counting down.
AAAATATTTTAGGTCTTAGTAAACCTATGAGTTTATGTATTTATTGGCTCTGATATATTTTTAAAAGGAACCTGAATCAGTCTGTATTCCGTTGTAGTTAGTTTAGGTAAATGGATAGTTGTGCCAAGTACAGCCAACTGAAAATGGCTACTGAATGTTTAAACATTATTGGTAATATGTAAAAAAATATTGTGAAAGGAAGAGACTGGTAAAAACCATCCTCATTTTTGTCTCTAGTTTCCCTTTTCTTTTGAATGGCTCTCTGTGTACAGTCACTTTTGGTGCATTCTCAAAAGGTCACCAAAGATCCAATTTAAATCACACTGCACAGAGATCCATTAATTTTTAGACATTATGTGCTATTGTGCGCTGTAACTTCTAAGGGCACTTTCTGGTTAAATTTACAATATATTGAATTTCAGACACTAACCTCTGCTTTTGAAAGGAGGATTTAATACCAGATGCATTCAATTAATGCCACTGTATCCATATCTATTCAAAACCTATATTGATCCTTGAAAGCTGTAGAATGATTGTTTCTTTACAGAGTTAGTTTTAAACAGTTACTCTGCTGCCGACGTTTGGGACCAAATTTCTGGCATTAAGTCCTTCTGTTCCGATCTAATTTTATTGTAGCTGCCTAAGCAGCCTGATGCAGTTTCCTAATTTTCTTGACTCTTTCCTTGTCTCAAGTTGTCCTTTCCTTTCCTCACAGACCTGCTGATCATGGTGCCCCCAAGTTGCTCTGTGTCTTATCTGGGGAGTGGCTGCTCTCATTTCTTGTTCATCATGTGTGTAATGTTGTCAAGGGTGCCACTCTGTGAAGAGTGGGAAGGGTGGCAGGAAAATGTTCCATGACTGTTCTGGGTGGTCACTGGGATGTGAAAGAGATGCTGCAATGCAAAGTGAGATGATTCTTTGGATATAAAACTTAAATGTCTGCTTTCCATAAAATAGATTGTTAGAGCACTCTGTCTCACTTACAAGCTAATGTGGAAATAGACCCTATTTTCTTTCCTTACCACCTTAAATATGCTTAACTGAATTATGAATTATTTAATGCTGGGCAGAAATTAAAACTTGGTTTAACAGAAATGTTGTATGAACTTGCATTGCATTCTCAGACTGTTTTTCTAAGAATGAACCTTGAAAGTGTGAGTTGGTTTTAGGTGTAAATAATTTGGATTTATCCACCTTTTAAAAATATACTTCTGTGAGGTCTTTAAAAACTCCCAAATGATGCCAAATGAAACTTTAAAGTTTCTGGGGTGTTTTTTATTGGTCTGTGGTGCTGATTGGGTTTTTTTGTTCCTATAAAACCCTCCCCTCCCCAGTTAAAATGTTTTTATTTATTTTGATGTGAGAACAGAGAACATATGCATTTTGGGTCAATCCTGTAGTATCAATTAATTTCAGCACCTATTTTGAGACAGAGCTTTAAAAATCAATTATTTATACAGCCATACAGTTCAGTGATTTCTTTTTTTTGGGGGGGTGTGGGGTGTGTAAGGTAAAGTGCTTCAAGTTTTTTTCATTAATTATACCTGAGATACTGGTTTGTGTTTAGTGTTTTTCAATCTTTTTCTAGAGGTTAACTATCATCCTCAAGTGAGCAGTTTAAGGATTCATTGCATACTATATGAAAATTATGAAGAGTCCTTCAAAGCACAGGGCACAGAGGTTTTACTGCCAGACTGGCAGCAGAATTTCAAAGGCATGTTTGGAACCCACCATACAATAGAAATGTAAATGGCTGAGATAGCTTGATCCTGCATGAGCAATCAGAACCCATCACAGCTTTCACAATCGTGGAAGTGGCAGGGCTGGCTCATGAAAGAACTCAAATTGTAAACTGCACATGTTTGCTATGCAACAAAGTGAAATATAAGTATGACCCTTGGAAACTATTTTCACATGAACGTTTTTAGGCTTAGAATAAATTTCTAAGTTTCTTGCCCAAAGCAATCTACTGTACATTTGCATGTGGATCTTTGCAAGCATCTGACTTTTTCCTTTTTCATCTGGATTATCATCCTTTTGAGAATATAAAAACCTAATATTTGTAACTTTTTTCATATTATCATGAAAACCAGGGCCCATCTGGCAAGCAAGGATTAAAAGACAGAAAACAGGCAGCAGTAAAAAACCCCAAACTTGCAAGTCTGTTTCTGGGTAGTTGCTCATTTGGGTAAGTAAGTTTCAGATCCACACCAAGACATCAAAATTTTCAACATAATCAATTTTGAAAATACCAGTGTATTATTATGGGACTATCAACTATTTCCCAGATCTGCAACAGCAGTCAGATTCCAACTCATTGAGACATTAATTTTGAAGTCAGTGCAACTTGGATGTTTGAAGACCTTTGCAAATGTGGACCTAAGTGACAACATGTTGCAAATAGGTTTTGTGCTCATTTGTGTGTGTTGATTTATTTTGGGTGGAGCGGACCAAGAGCACGGATTAATTTTTTGTATGAAATATAATCCACTTCCCTGTGTGTTCCCAGTTCAGTAAGGGACTTAGAGAGAGTTTTATGCAATGAGAAATTGGGGGTTAGTGACAAGAGAAAGTAATCTCTTGAGTGGATGACAAGTACAAGGAATGGATGCAGTTGGAAGAAGTTATAAGCCTGTAAAAGCAGGTGGAATGAAACTTGCAGTTCTTTCCCTGCAGCCAATATTCTAAGAACAAAAATGTATAGAAAAACATGTTTTGTACAGCAGTGGAATCATGCAAAGGCATAGCAAGACCAAGGTCTGGGTACACTGGTTGTTTTCAGACCACTATGTGTGTGAATAACAGAGTAGTGAAAAAAAGAACTGAAGGTCTCCTCTGTCTGTGATTGGTGCTGTTTAGGTTTTTGATGTGTATGGTGATGGTGTGATTATGGTAATAAATTTTCTCAGAAAAAGACCCAACTGGCTTCATGTCTTGGCTTTTTCTTGCTCTGAAAATATATCTTGATTTGTAAAGTAAAACTGGGAAAAGAAGAAACAGAAGCAGGAAACCTTTTCATAGTATGATACATTTCCTTTAAAACTCCTGAATCCTGTAGCCCTGACTGTAATGCTTATAGACCTATTGCAAAAGTCAAGAGTTCTTCTTTAAGGACAGGAAGAAAATGGATCCTGCTCACCTCAAAAAGCAGATTAACACAGGCTTGTCTAGGGACTCCAACAGGATCTTGGTAAGGGTAAAAGGTAAAAAATCTGTTGGATGACACATTTATGTCAGAAATTTGTTATACCTGGATTATGAAAGCTTATCCTGATACTTAAATATCCTATTTTGCTTATGCAGAGAGGTGGACAGCTGACATCTCTAAGTCCATTCCAACTTTTTTTTTTTTTTTTTTTAAACATGGGTATTTCCTATCATTCTAAACATACCTTTGTGCAGAGAGGTTATTGCTGGCTTTATCTAAAATAAACTTTAGGCAGGCTAACATTTGGAATGCTAATCTACTAAGGCTGTGGAGAATGAGCTATTCTTTTGATATCCTAGATCCCAGTTATACTACTGGCACTTATATAGAATTTCATCTAATATTTTCTATATGGCTCTGTAAAAACTGTTTTTGTACTTCACTCCTTGCAGAGATTCTCAGTGTGGAATCCAGAGCTACACTCAACCTGTCCATTTCCACTTCACCTGACAGTAACAGAAATATCTCTTTAATATGGCTCAGAACTAGAGATGAACTGTTGGGTTCTCGATGCAACCGAGGCACAGCACAATTTATCTCTGAGGCCAAAGCCACGGCTCTGCTCAGGGTAAGTTACTAATTTGCTCCAGGACCTTTGCTATGACAGTTTATTACTGCCAAATCTCTGTGGATCTGGTAATTAGCATTACAAAATTTCCGTTGATTTTGTTTTTTTCTGTTTTGCTTCTAGTTTTTATAGGCAGAAAATCCAACTCAGTCACATACTTTGCTCCTGTTTGCAAAGCCTGCAAGCACCAATTGAGTGATAACAAGGAGAGCTGAAATAGTTGCCTGTGGGACAGTGACTTTGAAATTTCACAACAGTGCTGTTTCTAACTTCAGGCTTCCCAAATGTTGAAGAAAAGATTTCAAACTACTTCAACTGTGGTAGAAAAATCCCATAATTTTGATATTCTTTGCATTAAAACTGATGCTGTATGACAAAAGTTTCCTGAGACTTACAGTTTCTAGCACGGGTCTAGATTTAAAACAAAGAGTAAATTCGTAATCTCTCCTTGCTGAGACAATTTTTATTTTTTTAGGATTACAGAAAGACTGATTGTGTGAGTAACAAAAATTCTATTTGCAGGCTGCAGTTTCTGTTGCTGCAGTAATGTTATTTTTTTTTTTCATTTATGAAAAAAGCAGTATTAGTCCAGTATAGCTGCACGTGATCTATCTTTATCTCTTCCATAAATCATAAAATTTCTTGCAATCCAAAAATTTACAGTGCTGGAGATTTTTAATGCTTTTAAATATTGAATTGTTTTTATTAGGTGTTGATTTATTTAGAATATATTCCATTGATTTTTATTCTTCTACAGTTCTTCTCTCTAGTGTTTACATGCATATTTTGCTAATATGGTTTTATTTAATTGATCTTTTGAGGTATTACAATTAGGATTTTAGTAGCTGTGATTCCTTAATGATCCTTTTCAGTTGTCAAACAAATCAGAGACTGAATGCTTAAAGAGAAGGATGAAGTAATTTCACATTCTCAAGAATGTGTATATTGAAAAAATGCTGAAATTTAAAATATTGAAAGTATCAGTGTAGCAGTCTCAACACACCAAAAAATGATTGCAATTTATTGTCTAATCTTGAATGAAATATGTCCATACAAAGAAATGTCAAATAGTAACAGAAGGAGAGGCAAGCATTAAAATCATGGAAAGAAACTTCTGATAAAAACGACTGCCATGCAAATTTCTGTTGCCCTAAAGCAGAATGAACTTGTGATAAGAGTGTCAACTTTCAGTAGTACCACCCAAACTGGAACAGATCCTGACAAACTTGCTAGAGATTAGAACTGTCCAGATACTGATTTATTCAAGATAGCAAGGACAATTCAGGCAAGAGCTGCCAAATTTCAAAGCTGAGCAATCCATTCCTGCCCTGCCCAGAGTGACAGTCAGAGATGTAATTAAGCAGGGCTTTTCTCAGATTCCAAAAGGCAGAATTCAAACTCTGCTGAAGGTTTTTAACTTCTCTTTAGTCTACCAAGAACACATCCTCCTTTGGCATGAGACCTGAAAAAGGCAGGTGTGCTTGCATGTTCTCTTTTGTCCAACATGGCCAGATTTTCTGTCTAGAATCCTTTTCCTTTTCAAGGCATAGATGGCTTATTCTAGATGTGGATGGATTTGTTACTGAGCAGAACGGGCTACAATTCCTCTGGGGGTTCACATGTGCTATCAAACACAAAAAATAGAAATGTGCTTTCCTTCCTGAAGGAATTTTTCTTTATAGAACAGGTAACATAAACATTTCTGGATAAAATTACTGGCTTGGTCATAACACTGTTTAATTCCCAGAAGTCAATGAATATCTGACCAGCCTGAGCAACTGAGGCAGCTGCTCACAGAACCACACTGCTGCTGACACCAGGGCTCACTGAAAAAAACAGAGGAGTTCTTTTGGCAACTAATGAGCTAAAGAAACCAAACTATCAATTATGTAAGACCACAATATTAACATTTCAAACCACCTGAGGCTCTGCACCTCTTTATTTTCACCACAGATGGACCACACAACTATCCTGTACAGGTAATTGCTGATGACAGCATTGTGTGGAAAATGACCCCTCATTACCAGCTGTGGGTGCCAAGACCTTGTAACTCATTTGAGGCAATAAGTAAAATCCTTGTTGAGCTGATTCTCTTAGAATAATTTGATGTTGGGGTACACCCCCACTCTGAGATAAAGCAAGACCAAAAGCTCCCAGAAGTCTACAAGAATTAAGATAAGAAAGTCCACAGCATTTCATATTTCTAACAGTTAAATATTCAAAGGAGTTGCTATCAAGCTAAAGAAAAGCAAAAATTGGCATGCCAATTTAAGCTCTGGAATCTTTAATGATTTGTTTCAAGTTTTCTGTAAGATTAGTGAATATCCAAACTTAAGTAGTTAACTACTTTGTTTTTCTGGGATGATATGAGATTCACAGACTTCAGAAGAGACTCAGAAGCAATTATCACATTATTTTTGCATACCTAGGTTAAAAAGAGCATTCTAATCTTGAAAGTCTAAAATGTATATTTTTTAAACTTTTTTTTACTCTTTATATCAGAGCAACCAGTACTGCATGGCAAGAGTTTTAACTCATGAAAGTACCTGAATAACAACAGCGTGTGGTTTTACTCTCTCTTCTGGGATCAGCCTGAGAAAGTTATATATATGTATTTTTTTTCCCTTTTCTTTCATCTTAACAGCTGATTATTTGTTGCCTCCCTCTCTATGACAGCTACCCATAGCAGCCTCTTGCCTGGGATGGAAATCCCTAAAATCCTGGGAACTTGAAATGAAAATAGGAGGAAAAAAAGGTGTTGACTTTGTACCCCCTCCTTTTTTAATGTAGATTTCAGATGAGTCTGTGTTGGGAGACTCAGAATGGTCCACTAACTCTAAATATAGAGATAACTGGGATTTTATTCCACAATCAGTTTGTCTGTAAGTCACTTATGTGAGTTGCCAAGCTTCAGGATTGTGGCAGTTCTGTTTGTAAACGAGCACCATAATATAATTGTGATACATATTGTAGGAAAACGCACACAAACCCACAGCTGGCTCTTTTTGAATCTATTCTTACTTATTGTTGAGTTCATTGATGTAACCTGAAAAATAACTGAAAGGAAGTGTTGGATTTCAGCTTCTTTGAAAAACTAAACAAAAGAAATGAAGCAGAAGTTCTCTCTCCCAAGAGTTTATTGCTAGCATTGGGTAACCCGTGGAATTATTACATATCAATGGTACTTCTTACTCCTCTCTGCTTAATAACATAGTGATTTTGCTGATGAGCAAATCCAGAATTAATCCAAAAGTCTTCAAGTAATTTGCATGTTGGACTGAAAAGTTGCAATTTGTTTGCTATTCAAATGCAGTTTCTTACCAGAAAGTATTTTTGGTTTGAAAATCAGGATTTTTTTTTCCCTGACAAATTCAAATTCCCAATTTTAAGTACTAATATTACAAGGTAGGGTAATTTTACAAATAAGTTTAAAAATAAGTTATAAACCCACAGTGAATCTGAATTACAGAAGCATTTTCATAGCAAACTATGTATGTTTTGCATTTATTTCCATTTGTTATTCTATTCTTCACAGTAATTTGAGTATGTTTTTCAGGATTCTGCCTGTAGATTGCAAGAATCAGTACCAAGCTGCACTATTAACTCAGATCCTGGACACACACCCTTCAACAAGGTGAATATGTTCAGGAGAACTGATTGAAGTATTTTGTTTGGTTTTAGCTTGTTTAATCTAATAAGAGGCCAATGTGAAACAAGCCCTTAAAATAACTTTGGTGACTCATGTATGTTATCTGCTTGGGTTATTTTTTTTCTGTCCTTGTACATTTCTTATTTTCTTCCTATTTAAGTTTCTAAAATAATTAAGTGTATGCATTTCTCAATACTTAAGTGGGAGTATATCTTTAATGTAGAATTTGGTAGTGTATGTTTTCTTACTTTCAGTTTTACAGAAAGTAGTATCAGAAGTAGAGATTGTTCACTCCTCAGTTTGCCTTAGCATCTTCCTATTGCCACTTTCTGAAATAAATTTGTTTTGTTGGTTGAAAGACCATTCAAATATAAAATTAAATTTTCTAATTAATGTTATGGATCTTTTGGTGCTAAGTTTTTCATTTTCAAACAGTTGAATATCACAGTATAGTTGATGCACTCCCACGTTATCAAATAAATGCTCAAGGTACAGCTTATAATGTTGAAAAATAGAAAAATAAATTGACCTTGATGAAGTGTGTCTTCTTTTGTCTGTTCCCAGGAAAGTTTATTTCAGGTATTTCTACTGCTGAAATGATTAGAGTTAACAGCTTTTTCCCTCCATTTTATTTTACAGGGTCTCTTCATCTTCCTGATATATGGGGTGTACAACACAGAGGTAAGTCTGCTTGGAGTATCTCAAGGCTGACAGAGTGAATGAGAGAAATGACAGGTTTCTTATCTTGATAACTGAGGGACAAAGTTGGCTTTCCATACGAGTGTCCTACTGCCCTTCATGCTTGGACTGGCTTATATGCATTCCAGCTTACCATTAAACACAGACACCCTGAATAAAGGGACAGACTCATTTCTCATAGGCATTGACTAATATTTTACTGCTGCTTTTAGTTTTTTGAATTCCTGGTCTGTCTTTTAACACTTAGCTAAACCTGACAATCCTAAACTGTTGTAATCCAATGTACATTTTGAAATTAACTGTTAGTTTACATGCTATAAAATATTTAAATTATAAAAAGACCTAGTTTTATTTAACAAAATTTTGAAGTACAGAAATGGCATAAAATTCCACTTTTTTCATCAATGTTTAAAATTTTAAGATCTGACCCGAGCCTTTGTACCAGTCAGGGTTATGAAAAGTACTTGCTATTATAGGGTTATACAGTACTTGCTATATTATATTATAGGCTCACCTCTCATAAAGGAAAATATCTTTGACAGATAAAGCCTAAAAATTTTAAGGAATCTATCCACCTTGCTCTGTTACTTCCATTACATCAATAATAAAAGTTAGTTTTAATAGGTTTAATTCCAAATTTTTAAGCTAAGGTACCCCTCTAATGCTTGCATTTTAAAATCTTACAGAAAGACAAAAATCTTTTGAAGTAAGCACTCAGAAATTAAGCAGAATTCAATTTATATTTTATTATCCTACAAGGAGGGCATGGACTATTAGAAAAGTAGCGGAAAAGGTCTCCTGATTAACCGAGGTAAGTTACTATTTCAAAATAACAATTTTATCTCATTTCTAGTGTAAGGATGAATTATTTCCGTTCATGCAGCTCAAGCAATGAGCATCGTTAGAACGGGTTGTGCTGTGCAGGGGGCCCAAGAGCCCCGGGGAGCTGAGCTGCCGGCGTGTCCCAGCCCGCGGGGGCCAGGGCTGCACTCCGCGCTCCCAGGTGGCGGCAGTGGGAGGCTGGCTCGGCAGCCCCGCCGGGCAGCGTGTGCATGGCAGGGAGCGTGGGAGCAGCGTGAGCCCAGCGCGCCCGATGGACACAGCCCCGTGAACACCGCCGCGCTTCGGCATCTCGGTGGCGTTACGTGCGTCTCATGGCTCTGCTCTGGGGTCAAACATCAACGCCCTCGAGCCTTTGTTAAAAATCTCAATTGTAGCCTTTCTGTATCTGCCGCTTCTCCACCCGCGTCACGAGAGCCGCAGCCGCTGCCCGCGTTGGGGCTTGGCACAGCCCGGGACCGGCCCTGCCGCGCGTTCCGGGGCAGCACCTGCGCTCCGTTCCCGGGCTGCGCCCGTCCCGCCGCGGGCGGGCGGCGCTGCCGGGTCCCGTTATCCGGGCCGTGCCGGGGGCGGAGGCCGTGCCGGGGGCGGAGGCCGTGCCCGGCTCTGCCCGCAGGGATCCCGCGGATTCCGGAGCGCGTCCCGGCGGTGCCGCTCGGCCCGGCCCGGCCCGGCCCCGCGCTGGGCAGCGCCCACCCTACGCCCCCCGCGCCGCGCCTGCGCGCCCGCGGCCCGTGCGGCCGAGGCTCCCAGCGTGCCGCGCGGCGCGCATGTGCGGCGGGGCGGGCGCTGCTAATTCCATTGTGGAGCGGACGCGGCGATATTTGTAACTGGCGGCGGCGGCGGGAGCCGTAAGTGCAGCCGGGCCGGGGCCGCCGCGGGCGCGGGGCGGGAGGCGGCGATGCGCCCGGGCGGCGGCTGCCGGGCCGCCGAGGGAGCCGCCCGCTGAGCCGGCGCGGTCCGGCCGGCTGGCGGGCGGGCGGGCGGCGGGTCCCGCAGCCCCTCTGGGCCGCGCCTCCTCTCCGGCCCGCCTTCCCGGGGGATGAAACTCGGCAGCGGCTTCCTCGGCGGCGGCAAGAGGGCGGCGGCCATGGAGCCGACGTTCCCCCCCGGCATGGTGATGTTCAACCACCGCCTGCCCCCGGTCACCAGCTTCGCCCGGGCGGCCGCGCCCCCCGCGGCGGCCCAGCACCCCCCGCAGTGCGTGTTACCTCCGGCCGCCGCCGCCGCTTCCTCCACGGCGGCGGGCGAGCCCCCGGCGCCTCCGCCCCCGCAGGACGTGACTTTCAAGAAGGAGCCGGCGGGAGCTTTCCCCTCCGCGCCCTCCTCGCAGAGGAGCCCCTGGGGCTTCCTGCAGTCCCTGGTGAGCATCAAGCAAGAGAAGCCCAGCGAGCAGGAGGAGGAGCAGCAGTCGCAGCACCATCACCACTACGGGGGGCTTTTCGGGGGAGCGGCCGAGGAGAGACCCCCGGGCCTGGGCAGCGGCGAAGGAACCGGCCAGAGCGTGATCCAGGACCTCAGCCTTCTTCACCACCTGCACCAGCATCCCCACCGAGACCTGCTGCTGACCGGCAGAGGCGAGGGCGCTCCAGGGAGCGCGGGTGAGCCAAAGCACGACGCCCAGGTCAAGAAGGCAAAGAGGCCAAAGCCAGAAACTCAGGGAATCAAAGCCAAGCGGAAGCCGAGCGCTTCATCCAAACCCCCCCTGGTGGGAGATGGGGAAGGTGCCGTCGCGTCCCCCAACCAGAAACCTCACGTCTGCGAACACTGCAGTGCTGCCTTCAGGAGCTCCTATCACTTGCGCAGGCACGTGCTCATCCACACCGGGGAGAGGCCTTTCCAGTGCAGCCAGTGCAGCATGGGCTTCATCCAGAAGTACTTGCTGCAGAGACACGAGAAGATCCACAGTAGGGAGAAGCCTTTTGGGTGTGACCAGTGTAGTATGAAGTTCATCCAGAAGTACCACATGGAAAGACACAAGAGGACGCATAGTGGAGAAAAGCCATACAAATGTGACACTTGTCAGCAGTATTTTTCAAGGACTGATAGACTGTTAAAGCACAGAAGAACATGTGGTGAAGCCATAGGTAAAGCAGGGGCCGGAATGGAGCCTGGATCATCAAATAGCATGGGTAGCTTGGCTGCATTGTCTCAGGGAAATACAAGTTCCTCAAGGAGAAAAAGTAAAACAAAAAGTACGTCCACTGAAAACAAAGGAAGCAAGTGTAGCAGCAAAATCGCTGAATCTCAAGTTACAAGTAATGTGGCCATGCCAAGTTATGCAGTTGATATTCCAATTGTGTCTTCCAGTGGTGGTCTAGTTGGCACAGGTGTAGAAGAACTTCAGAAAAAGGTGCCAAAATTGGTGTTGAAAAAAACGAGCAGAAAACAAGGAGACAAAAATTACCTTAATTTTGTATCACCACTGCCAGATATTTTGGGGCAAAAACCACTGTCTGGGAAACAGAGTGGCTCTCTAGGCCTAGTAGCCAATACCGGTGTAGAATCTATTGGCCTTCTCCAAAGTACAGGTGGTAAACCGGGTCAGATAAGTAGCAATTATGATGATGCCATGCAGTTTTCAAAGAAAAGAAGATACCTACAAACTGCAAGCAGTAACAGTGCCTTTTCACTTAATGTCGGACACATGACTTCCCAGCAGTCCGTCATCCAGTCTCCAGGTGTTAGCGTTATGGATAACGAAGCTCCTTTATCTCTTATTGATTCAACATCTTTAAATAATGAAATCAAGTCTTGCCACGACAAGTCTGGTATTCCTGATGAAGTCTTACAGAGCCTTTTGGACCAGTACTCTCACAAATCAGAAGGCCAGAAAGAAGATCCTTTCAGTATAACTGAACAGCGTGTGGACTTGCACACCTCAGGAGAACATTCAGACATGGTTCAGGAAGAAAACTTGAGCCCTAACTCTCAAACAGTTTCAAACGATAAGGCAAGCATGTTGCAAGAATACTCAAAATACCTCCAACAAGCCTTTGAAAGAACAACCAACAGCACTGGTTTTGCTTTTGGACCCAGTTTCCAGTTTGTTAGCTTGTCTTCAACTCTCCATAACCACACTCTGTTTCCAGACAAACAGATATACACTACATCTCCCCTTGAGTGTGGCTTCAGCCAGTCCGTTACCTCAGTATTGCCAACTGCGTTGCCAAAACCTCCATTTGGGATGTTGCTTGGCTCTCAGCCAGGCTTTTACTTGTCTGCTTTGGAGGCTTCGCATCAACAGTTGACTCCTTCTCAAGAGCTGGATGATCTCATCGATCCGCAGAAAAACTTGGAGACTTCGTCGAGCTACCAGTCAACATCTCAGAAACTGACTGGCCAGAAGGAACAGAAAAACTTAGAATCCTCAACGAGCTTTCAGATCCCGTCTCAGGAGTTAACCAGCCAGATAGATCCTCAGAAGGACATAGAGCCTAGAGCAACCTACCAGATCGAGAACTTTGCACAAGCGTTTGGTTCTCAGTTCAAGTCGGGCAGCAGGGTGCCAATGACTTTTATCACTAACTCTAATGGAGAAGTGGACCATAGAGTAAGGACTTCAGTGTCAGATTTCTCAGGGTATACAAATATGATGTCTGATGTAAGTGAGCCATGTAGTACACGAGTAAAAACCCCAACCAGCCAGAGTTACAGGTAAGGTCCTGACTGTGACCAGGCTGTGGGGTCTTCTTAATGTAATTTGTTTTACTTTGACAACACTGCCATTGGAATGTTTCTACACGGTCCTTTTAAGAATAATGTAACATGCCCTTTCAATGCAACTTTTCATATTTAGTTTATTTTGTTAGTGTGATTTTTTTTAGCTCTGTTTATTATGGTTTTTAATCAAAAATCAATAGTTTTAAAATAGCATTTTTGTTCAAGTGACAATGTTTAGCAATCAAATTTACATTATGTAGATTGTCAGGGAATAGCCCAAGATTTTAAAATGCAAAAAATTAACTTTGTTCCTAGGACTAAAGTTTATTCTAATTGCTTTACTCTCAGGAAAGTGTAATGAAGCATGGGAATTCTATGCACCGCAAGTGTATTGGAACTTCCAATTTACAGATGATGACAAATATATCTCAGCTTTTTAAGGAAGGGATCTTTGACATTTCAAATTGCTGTCTCTTATGTCAGCTGATCTGAAAGAATTTTGCTACCTAAATCTTGTTGTTTTTAAAGTACTCCTGTTCTTCCAGGTGATGCTCATTCCAGGCAGGTGGAGCAAATATTCTTGGGTCTGCACGATGAGCCCAGCACGGTAGCTTTAATTGAACAGTAATGTCCCCAGAACTTCTGTGTAAGACTGTAATTCCGTAAAGAGATTCTGTTGACACAAACCGTGAGAGCAAAATGTGTGCAGCTGGTTCATGTCATTAGAACCCCAACTTGAAACTACAGTCCTAATCCAGATAGGGGTTTGGGATACATTATTTGTTACACACGGTTCAAAAAAGTCCATCTCCTGCTCTTCCCCTTCTCACATTCTTTTAGTGTAAAGGGTTCCCTCTATTTTATTGTGTTCCTGGTTCCTCTGGACTTGATCTTGGTTGTCTACCTGCCCCCCCACCCACCTCCCCTTCCCTACCCCTTTTTTTTTCCCTTTTCCCCTACTCTCTCTCATCCCAAACTAATAGCTAGCATTTAAAAAGATTTACATTCCAGAAAGTGCATATTTTATGATGTACTTTCTGATGTCTTATGACATCAGGTGATGAACAATGAACGCCCACCTGTTTTAGAACGATGTCGAGGTTTCCATGTACCGTAAGAAATAATCGACTCCCAGTTGTACATAGTGAGGCCCCTGTCCTGCATCAGGATCAGCTACCACAGACCCCTGTGCCCAGCAGTGTCCCGGTGGTGTCACTGGAGCTCTTTATGGAGAGAGGGGCTTGCAGCAGTTCATCATGGCAGGCTTTTAGGGCCTAAGGCTGCAATTCCATCAAAGGATTCTGGTGATGGCATCAACTACAAAAGTAGAACTTGAGTGGCTTGTTAATATCAACAGAACTTTTCTTTGGAATTATTGCCTTACTTTATGTATATTTTGTGGTACATTATTTATTATATGTGAATCCTGATTAATGCCTGTGGAGCCATGGAAACCTGCTAGAAATACTGGTGGCCATTCAAAGCTGCTGAAACGCAGTGGCACTGCTCTAAACCACTTTTTGCAAATGAATTTTTTGATTAGTTTTTTAATGTAATTTTTGGTGATGTTTATGATGATGGTTTTTTATGTACTCTTGGTGATGTTTCAGTCTTATGTACTTTTCTGTTGTCAGGAAGGTACCAGTGGTTGTTTGCAGTCTTATTGTGTAATCAGCCTATTACAGGCTTCCATGTATAATAAAGTTATTAACATTGTGCAAGTGTAAAACACTTCTGTTATGAAAGTGGTGTATTATTAAAGGAATTGTTACAAAAATCCTGGGTAATTTCTCCTGTTGTCCCTCACCACTATGAATAGAAACCTGAGCCCATTCGTGACCTCTTGCTAGTAAACTTTTTCCCCCCCCCCCACTAACCTAGAGTTTTTTCTCATAGAATCTGTAACTCCATTAACTTTTTATTTATACTTGAATCTGTATTTCATGCTATTTCAGTTTAAATAATCAAACAACAGCAGTTCTTTAAACACAGAACCCAGCCTGTTATCAGGGATGGAATAGTCCGTAACCACTGTGTTGGCTTTTTTAGTACCTCCTTTTCTTTTGTTTTACAGAGGTTATAATTTACATTCTTTATATTGTGTGTAGTAGAAGTTGCATATGTATTGTTCTGGCTGTTTGCTTTAACTTAATAAAATCCATTATTCACAAAATTATAAAGGCATCACTTCTATTATCCAATCATGCTTTTGATAACTTAGTAAGGAAACATTAGGAGATTAAATTTTGAGAAGGAATAATATTACTTACTGGAAGGTTTTCCGTTTGTTTTCTTCAGTTTCCTTTTGAGTCAAATAATCAAAATGTGCTACAGGGGTCTAATTCATACCTTTAGCTTAGCAAAACTTAACAAATTTCCTGAAGTTAAATGTTTATACAGCCTCATCTTTTTAAGTCTTTGATTTTAGTTAAAGATGTCTAAATTGCATATTGTTAACTGCAAAGACTTTTCATAATTGCTGGAAGTTCAGACTATACTGTACATTAACTTAATTCAAGGTAAAGATTGTAGAAAATTCTGTATATGCTTTTTGCAGGTATTATTTGGTTGTAATTTCCCCCTCACCCTTCTGTTAATTCCTGCATTATAATGAAAGTCGTGTAAAAGTACTACTATAGCAAAATACTTGAAAGCATTTTAGGTAATCTCAAGGTAGGTTGTGGATTTACTTAGCCTGTATTTTTCTTCAGCTTTGCATGTGTATTTCAATCAAGGCAGTGACATGGATGAGAAAAATCCTTGGCATGTTGAAAAACAAGCACAAAAACCTTACAAAAAGTAAATATGGAATATACTCAATGTCTAATCAGAATGTTGCTAGGAATCATTTAAAAGTATGATGGGAAAATGTAGTGGGATTTTATAAGCTCTTTGCACAGCTTAGTCCTTCAAACATGTTTCTAAATAGAGCAGAACAAAACATTTTTCTACTTTAATAAGGAGTTCAAATTTTATTGTAATGAAAGTAGGGATATGTTAAAATTGCATGCAAATCAGGCTGTGGCTTTACCTGGTACATATTTGAAAACTGCATAGTAGCAGTTAACCCATGTGAACTTTATTTAGGGATGTGTGGGCGAGAAAAGGAAAAAGGAAAGCAAACTGGCTCTTGAATTCTTTTCCACTTTATGTCAAGGTTTAGTTTGTTGTTTTTAAAGGAGTTATGGGAGGGGAATGATAACCTTCTGCCTACCAATTACAGGACTGTAAAGAATTCATAGATGTAATGATATAAAATGCTGCATAAACTGTTACACTTCCTCTTAGGGTAGTTCACATAGCATTATTGCCTTGGAACCTAGTGCACAATGATACATTGGACTGTGATTGCACCTCTTGTCCCAAGACACTGAAAGTGCATGTCTGACCTGCCTGCATATGATCTAGAAGAGCTAACTAAATTTTTTTGTAGTTCCTGAATTACTTCAAATGTATGCAAACTTGTGGGAGAAATACTAGAGTAAGAAACTGAAATGAAAGGAGAATAAAAAAGTGAAAACAGAATGATGTGAAGGGTATGCAATTTCAGGCTTATGGACTACTGATGAAGAAAAGCAGCTTGATGCCTCATGGAGACCTTGAGAAGCTACTGGAATAATTCAATGTATTCTATTAGTGGTTTTTTGTTTCAATTGTTTAGTCTTCCCCTCACTCCCAGCATTATATGCTTGATAACAGTGTATTTGTCTGAATGATGCTTCTGCTGGTTTTTTTCCCACCAACTAGAAATCAGTCTTGTTCATGTGAGGCTGCTGTTGTGGCTGTGGCAATGTTTGTAACACCCGGGAAGATACATGTGAGAATGTGTAAGTTACCAGCTCAATACTCCAGTGGTTGAAGGAATCAGGTCACTTTAAAATCAAGTATCCTGTTTACAGCCCCTGCTGACTACCAGCTTTAAACATTTGAGCTGTAATTTTCCAGTCAGTCTGTCTCATGCTCTATGCACTATCTTTCTCTGGAAAACTTTGCAAAAATAGCCCATGTATTTCCTCAAATTAGATTAAGGAAGAAAACTTTCTTGTTCCACTGGTGTTTTCATCCCATGCTTCTTCAAAACCAAGTAAGTGTCATCCTCCCCTACCTAGGACTTTAGACTGTGTCGATGGATGTCCCTTGTTGAATCCCTGCTTGTGAAACCTGATAAGTTTCTGAAAAATGCTTTTATGTTCAGAAATGGGAAAGTTTGGTAGCTGTATCTCCAAAGATGATCCCTCCAGGACAATGCATCAGGCTGTTTCAGTCATTTGGTGTGTTAGCCCATGTGGCAGTCCTTTTTCTAATGTGTTGTTTATTGTAAGAGGAATCTTTTCTTGCTGCTTATATAAACTGCAGTGTTCACTTTTAATGTTTTTCTCAGGTGATTTTTGTGCAATTTTTTTGTTTGTACAAACACCTAGGAAAATATGGTTTACTGTTGTGCACATCATTTGGAACACAGGATGTATACCCTGCTTAGCAAGTGAATAACTCTCATAAACTTTTAATCTGTGTTGTTTGAAACACATTTCAAACACATTTCTGCAGCCTCATCCTGCAGAGTCCTGCTTCATGCTCTGAGTGTCATCCTGCTCGATGTGGATACAAAGAGCAAGGCAGTGTTGCTTGGAAGAAATTCTCTGTCATTGTGTCATCAGTCTGTTGTACATTCAAGATGGGGTGAAGTGAGAAATCAACAAAGATTTGGTTCTGGCATTTTTTAACTTAAAATGCTTCATAATCTTTACAGTAGTGTAAATTTTTGTATATAATGTACTGCTTGGTTTTCATATTGATACTTTTTAATATTTTGATTTTATTAATTGGATAATGGATCTGATAATCTGAAACCCAAGGTTCTCCTTAGTAATGGGTTGCTGCCACAGTAGAAAGCTGTCCTGGCTTGAAATTTGCTAAAATATTGTGTAGCCAGATTAAAATGAAGAAAGAATTAAGAACTGATTTAAGAATATATTTTAAAATTATTTTAATATACTCTGTCTTACCTGAAATGTATCTTAAATAGTCTCTTATTTAGCGCTACAGTTAGCAAAACATTCTGTGAGCTAATGAGGCATGTAGTGGTCATTATACAGGATCTGCAACAAGCAGATATCTGCAACATCCAGATACTCTGTAGTAGCTCGTGTGCCACCTTTGATGCTAAAACTTGCTTAATCTAAAGCAAGGGTTATTACCCTTCAGAATATTCCTGTGTCTTGTTCAGAAGGATCCTTTACTTTGTGCTGTTGGCAAAAGATTTCATTTTAATTTTTATCTCAAAGGTCAAAAGGCTGGTTGATTTTCATCCCAGATTTCTCCTTACAGTGTGTAGTTCTCTCTGTGCATGTACTGTGTTCCCACTGGATAGGTTGGAGACTTGACTGGGATATGATGTGTGTGGGTGCTGGCATATGGCCAGAAATTATATTGAGGATGGATCAGGCTGCTCAAAAAATTCTGAATGTTTTTTTTTTTCTGAAGGGGGGAACAATACCTCACAGGTAGGAATGTTTCCAGATGGTTTTATATTCTGAGATGAATGGGAATAAGATTGGGCTGAGACCTGTGTAGAGTAGAATTTACAAAGAAATCCATGTGCAATTCGATGAGTGACAAGGTTTAGAATCACTTTAATTTGCTTTCCAGTAATGAGGAAATATATAGATGTGTAATAAAACATCTTGCATGATTTGCTGAGGTGCTTTAAATTCTAGTGGGTAAAATATGTCAATGGATCATCTTACCTCTTAAAGAAAATGATCTCTAGAATGAAAAATACATTCTCTAGGAAGCTGCTTGGTAATCCTGGAAAATGAGACTAATAAGGACTAGCTTCTTCAGCTGCAGAGGGCATTCATGTTGTGTTAGCTCTCTGCTTGGAATTCGGTCAGGATGGTGGTAACACATTTACTTGTGGCAGCTCCTGGCCCCACGCTCTCTCCAGGGGCAGAAGGCACTCCCAGGGTCCTGGCAGAGAGGACATGGCCTGCCCTGCCTTGCGCAGCTGGGCTCAGGCCAGGGGCTGGAAGGGGAGAGACAGCACAGCCAGCTCTGCTTCTCACAGCACTGAGGGTTTGGGAAGTGTTTCCAAGCACTGATTCACTCTGTGAAACTGAAATGCAGAGATCTGAGCGAAAAGTCTGCTAGCTCAGGTTTGGCCAGAGGGCTGAATAACCCCAGGTGTTATTCAGCAGTGATCAGTGGAGATGTGACACTTAAACTATTTAACCTGTTTAGCTTAAGAACTCTGTGAGATGTAGCTCATATTGTATCATGTTCATGTACTTGGTCCATCAAGCCTTACAACTAAACATTTACACTTGGTAATCTTAGTGTAGAGTTAAATTTGTATGAAATACGTAGGTGATTTAGAAATTTACTTCACAATAATTCTTAATTAAAACTTCTTTCCAGTCATTTAATATTAGCCTGGGGACATGGGAGTTAAAATGATGATTCTTTTTGTGTTCTTGGACTTTTGCAGAGATGGCAATTTTTGTGCAGTGATACTAAATTTTATTATTTAGTTTGGAGTTGAGAGACATTTTAAAGTATTTTCATATTTTATGTGGTGGTTGTAGAAATCATATTTACACGCTATCTTAAGAGTGTAAGATGGAAAGAGAGTAAGACTGCTGAAATCTTTAGTTTTTACATTTTTTAACACCATATTCTGATGCTTGCATGTTTTGTTCTTCTCACAATGAAGCTAAATTAAAATCTCTGAGAAAGAGGTCCCTCTAATATAGCATAATGAAGTCTTTAAATGGGTACAGTTGTAGGTCATGATGAATAGGAATGCAGTGACCTTTGTCTTGACAATGAAGCTGACACAAGCTTCTCAGAGCTGTTCTTTTTTTATTATTTCTCCGCCAGAAAGGACACAAATAAAACAGAGGATTCCCCTTCTCCCATCAGTGAACAAAATCAAAAGACTAGAAAATGTGTTGTAACTTGTCAGTTTGCAAAATCTAGGAATAACACTGACTTCTTTCTCAATATAGACACTGCTGCTGGAACAATTTGTGGCAAGGAGTTGGGAAAGGAAGGAAAGTCCACTTGATTGCCCATATGACTGGTAAAGGGCCTTCCAGTTTCTTAAGGTACTTTCTAACAGCCTGTTTTGATTTTGGGATACACAGCAGCAAGGCAATATTATTTATAGTACTTACAGTTTTGTATCTAGAAAAATCACAAATCTTCCTTCATTTTACATTCACTTTTCAGTCATTCATTTTACACTCACTTTTGCAGCACAGTGCAGGCTTGCAATGTACTGTGTTGGAATCTAGTAAGGCTTGAATTTCTTGGTGGCCCATGTAAGAAAGTGAAGCACATAAAAGTGGCTGTTTCCTTTGGGGAGATGCTGTGGCTCTATCCAACTTCAGCAGAGACTTGTGAATTGCAGTGCTCAGCAATTTTCTTTAACCATAGAGAATCATCTGTCATTCTTAAATAATGGCACTACCTGCTGCTTTAGGACTTTCTCAAGGCTTCAGCACTGTTGATCTGAATTGTGCTGCCTCTTGTAGAGGAGAGGCCTGTGTGGCAGAGCAAACTTAACCTGTGCAGTCAAGGTAACGAATGGAGACTTGTTCCTTTTCTAAGAAGTCATAGCTACAGGACTGGTTCTCTATGATCCAGATAATGATGTTTTTTATTTTTAGCCAAGGACTAAAACTACATGTTTTTTTTTTGAAGAGAAGCTTGTTTACTCAATGATGATGAATGATATTCCCAAAATACAACAGCCTGGGTGAGTACCTGGAACAGGTATTTTTATTGGGAATGTACCTCTCTGAGAATATGCTTCATCAAAAGGAAAAAAAGAAAGAAAATAAAAGCTTAGAATATCCACATATTATTTCAGAGCTGTGTAAACTGAAAGAGTGAAACAGCAGTTAACATATAATATTAGAATTTTTTCAAACCTATTTCAGGAAAACAATACACTGATGGCCTATAAATGGATCTAGTGGACAGTGAGAAGTGACTTCAATAGATGAAAATAAAAAGATATGTGAGACAGTATGTTAATGATTGGCTAGAAATATTTAACTTGTTGTTTTCTATAAATGAGAAGACATACTCATAAAGCTTACTTAATAAGCTGGAACATGACCAATTTGATTCCAGAACAGCAGTATGCCCTTGTGGCAAAAAAAGGAGTCCAGCAGTGCCACGGGGATGAAATAAGCACCTGGATTCACTTTGATAGTAGGAGAGAGCTATGAGTGTTCAGTCTGGAGAACACCAGGCTCAGCAGGATCTCATCAATGCCTACAAATACCTAAGGAGAAAGAATGAAGATGAGGGAACCAGACTCTTTGCAGTACTACCCCCTGGCAGGACAAGAGGTAATGGGCACAAATTAAAACACATGAAATTCCACAAGAACATTACTGGGAGGGTTGTCAAACAGAGAAGTAAGTTCCCAGAAAAGTCATGGAAGGTCTGCCTGTGGAGATATTTGAAGCTCAACTGCACATGATTCAGGACAGACTGCTCTACCTGATGTGGCTTGAGCAGGGGATTTGGGTAAGATGAACTCAAGAGGTCCTTTCCAACATCAATAATTCTGTGATTCTCTCTGATTGGTGCTCTGTGCCAAACAGCAAGGACAGGTTCCATGCTGAAGGGACAGTGAGTGTCTCTAGGAAGCAGTACAATGGTGTGACTCAAAGTCCATTGTTTGATGGAACAAATGGGCTCAGGAATTCAGAATGTTATTGGGACTCCTGGTAAGTAGTTCAATGTTCTGATGTCTAGCTTGGACACTTGAGTCTGCCTTAACTTGCAGGCCTTTTCCATGACCTTCCTTAGACTTTTTTTAAAAGATTAAGAAGAAAAGATGGTGAAGGCATTGTGAAATAAAATGTTTGCTGTTTCTATTAAATACAATACAAAATATAAAATATTCAATATGTAATATTTTTTATTTGTTACTTTGTTTTACTAACTTTCCTCCTTTCATTTCTTGTTAATTGTTGAAGGTTACAAAAAGGAAACATCTAACTGACACTAATTTACCTGACTGGGAGATGGTAATTGCTTTTTCCTCTCTTCTCCCCAAAGTTAGCTGAAATGGCCTGACTTGAAGCTGGTCTTGCTCAAACCTCATGCAGAGCAAAGCAAGGAGAATGCAGCTTCTGGTTTTGGTTCAGACTGTTGACTTGAAATCTTTCTTCTGGAGAAAGGCCAGCACAGAGCAGTATCTTATCAGTCTGTTGATAAGTCCTAACAGCATTAGGCTCTTTCAGGCATTGCTGTCAGCTGTTGTTCTGGTCATGGGCTCCGTTGTTGCAAAAGACTGTCTTGACAGGGTGAGGCAGATTTTTTTTTTTAAACAGAAAGCAAAAAATGATTAAAAAGGATAGGGATTAAAATGCATACAGTGAAGGGATGACAGCAGGAATATAAGTTTTGTATTCCAGATGCCTTTCAAAGCTTAATCAAAGCTGGATATTATGGCTATGTCATTTGGGTTGTCCTTGGTGGGTCTGGTCTGGCTGTTCCTCAGCATCAGGGCAGCAATGCTGAATGGTGCTGCAGTCAATCCTGAGCTCCCATGTCGTGACAGCAGTCAGTTATATTGACAAGTTTCATAATTTTCACGTCTGTTGTAGATCTAGTTTTAAGTGATGGCTTTTAAGAGATGTCAGCATTTTTCTGACATACTTGCAACAGGCCTTTCTTTTCTCTGCTCTACACTTCTTTTGTTTGTTAGACTTGATTTCATCACAGACCTTGGGTTTTATCAGAGGGTGTTGTTTGGACTAACTCAGTATTTCCAACTGCAACTTTTCTGGCTTCTATAAATGGTAAGTCTTTGTTGGTTTATGCTTACAGATACATGTTGTCATGCTTATAAACCCCTCTTTGTGCACACTCTGTGTATACTGGTATGTATTTGTCAAATATTCATAATGTAAATGCAATAAAAATTTCTGTGAAAATCTCTGTTTCTCTGACATGTTGCAATAGAAAGATGTTATATTTTTTAAAGGGTAGGTACTGGAATAGTGTTTGTCTAAAGTGGTAGAGGACATTATCCTTTTTGACATGCAAAGCCATATTATTGCTGAATGCTGTGATTATTGATTTTTATGAAACTTGTTGTTCTAATAATGTGGGAAGGCAGCCCTTTATTCATGTAAGTCAGTCTGTAATTGCTGAACTTAGGGGGATTTTCAGAAAATATTAAACAACTAGCCTGAGGACAAATTTATGTCTTTAAGTAATCTTGATATTCTTCTACAGTTTTTCTGTATGTATTTTTCCTTTTTTTGGTTTTGGTTTGATTTTGCTTTTTTAAGATAGCAATCTGAAAACAGCCAGAATACCCCAAGGTGGACTTTCTGTTGGGGATCATCCTCTGGTTCAGTAAGTGGGTCTGAAGCCCTTGGATGAGAAGGACCATTGACATTTGAGTTAGAGAGTGGCTGATGACAGTAGCTGGTTTCACCCTCCATGGAGCAGGACCAGGGGAGAACACACCTTTGGAGTTGTGTCATGGCACATGCAGATACCTCAGTAATGGTGTACTTGGTGATGTTGCTCTTTTGAGTGGGCTAGGAACAGCAACTCAAGAGGATGGACTCTTGTTATCTTGGCCTTGACCCTTGTTCCAGTCCTGCTTCTCTTTGTGCACTTAACCCAGTAAGCAAATACCAGTTGTCTCATTTGGACCTCCCTGTTCTGCAAGTCTCTGCCTCCCTCTTAGCTCCTGCTTTGCTATTTCCATTATCCCATGTGTAGCCTCCTTCAGTCCTAATCTTGTTATTTCTGCTTCTGCATTCCTTGCCTAATCTGTTCCTGCATCCTGCCACATGTTCTGTTTTTCCCTCCTGTTCCAGATTCCATGTTTCTCTGTATTATTTCCCTTTGTCTCTGCACAGATTTTATTTCTTTGCATGAGATGCAGAGGGTTGATATTTACTTGCCATGTGGATGTCTTGCTGCTGTTGGGATAAAGAGCTGCTATAAATGGCCTTTACATGAAGAGTTTGGTTTTACCCCTCTTGGCAGGGCAGGAGGCACATATCCAAGCCTACTGGAAGAATAGAGCCAACTACAGTTTTTCAGAAATTTATATCATGTGGATGAATTTAGGTAGATTTCCTTGACCATACACAGTAGTGTACACCTGTGACACAATGGATACATTGCTATTGAAACTCAGTCATCTTTGGGAGTACCAGAGATTGCCCCCCCCCCTTTTTGTTTTTTTCCTGTAACAGTTAAGACGATGTATTTTCCATTGACATTTTTCTTGAAAATGAACAGGGCTTTCTGAATAACTAATGTGTATATTTATTTTCATGCATATGTGTACACAAGAAAGCATCTGACAGTGTCAAATGTGGTTGATGAAAATGTGATCAACATTGCAATCAGAAGCTTGTCAACAAGATTGTGAAAGGTTTTGTGATAACATTTTAGAAGGCAAAACTATACACTGTTAATTAGAGTAGATCAGTTGAAATAACATTAAAGGTAATGGAGATGTAGAGAACTTTTCACAACTGAAACATCAGCAATTACATTGCCCTGGGCAGTAATGTTACCAGATCCAATGGGTAGTTTATCTGTTGCTGCAGGTTCCATATTCCTATAGAGGAGCTAGTGCTGCAAATTATCCAGTTGTAATGCAATAATCCATCAGACATCATCTCCTTTTGAAGGCTCTTTAATTGAATGAACTGCAGTATAAACAAGTTGTACGGTTACATATTTGAAAGTCCCAGAAGGATGTGACTTCCTTATTTTATTGCCCTTCCAAACCAATTTTTTGATTTGCAGTGAAGAATTTTAGAAGGATATTTCATTGTAGTAAACATTTAACTGTTCTAAATGTCTCTATGTAAATTAATACCAAATATTACAGCCTTTAAAAATATAAATGGAGTTTTATGGAGGATATTTATGAGAGGCGCCTTCTTCTTCCAGTAGTATCTGTAGCCAGAAATTAGTTTTGGTTTACATGTTAAATTGGTAGTGTTGCTTAAATGAACCACTTTCAACCTGCAGGGAATACTGAGCAATAGTTTTGGCAAGTGTAATTGGAACTGCCCAGATAATTAACTGAATGCTTGTACAGTCTTTTCTCACTGATAAAGAAGACGCAAGAATTGATGAAGACACCAATTGCACGTAAAATGTACTTTTTAAAGCATTTTAATAAAACTTTCAGAGTTATTTTGACTTGAACCAAATTAACTTGGCTTAAGTTGAGGAGTTGTCTATTTTGAGCTAAATGGGAATCACCTTCACATATTGCAGATACACTAAGGAAAAATGTTATGGTTTTATTTTAAAAGGTTGTCATAAGCTAAAGCAGGGCATCATATACAACAGAATATACACTTTCCAGTCTGTCATAAGCACTGTCTTGTTGACTAGTGCAGAGTATAAGAGTATTGTAAGTAAACTTGGTTGCAAATGGTATTTTTTATTTCACTTTTTTTTGTGATGGAATGAGTAACAGTGTGAGGGATTTAGGCTTTTGCACAGTTGGTGGTCTTGTGTTCTGGGGCTGCATCTTGAATGCTCCAAGGTGGCACAATTACTGAAAGAAACCAGCCTGCCTTCTGCAGTCCTTGGCTGCTTGCTCTCTCCAGCAAAAAAAAACCAAAAAAAAAAAAAAACCAAAAAAAGGCAGCTTATTTTTCCTGTAGATAATACATTTAATCCCATTCACTGCAGCTCACAAAAATACTTACCCCTGCACAGGTGTGCATAGGGGCACTGAATAGGACAGAGCTATGGTTTGTGGTTTTCTGTGAAAAACTTGATTTAAATTGATCATCAACATGTTTTTCCATTAGTTTAATTGCTGATTGTTCCTGTTCTTTTGTTGTGCTCTATCTAGAACTTCAGGTCAGGAGGTCAAGTCTGCTGGCATTTTCCTGTGCCTTCAGAACAGTGTTGCCTCTGGCCCTTGCATTCATCTCCCCGTGTGTCATGCTGTTAGTGCTTTCTCTGCTGTACTCACTTTAAAAGCACTATTTACGGGTTGAGATACTCCCTCCAAAACATAAACATGAATAATTTAATTTATATGTGACACCACTGTAAGTGATATAAACATATGTAATTGTGTACAGTATGCTAGGAAAGAATTATTTCAGTTATAATGCCAGTTATTTCTATCTGATTACACCGTGTCTTTGCTAAATTCATCTAAAGGGAAGAAATGGCAGAGAGCTTATTTTGCAGTTGACCTTTTGAAAGTTGATTATTGCTGCTTGATGTATGCACAGATTTTTCACTTCTGACAAGAAGAAATCATGTGTTGTCCTCATTTATAATGTATAGACCTCTCTTTCCATATTTATACTATTTAAATAAAGAATACTGTGAGTTCTCAGAAATGTGCCATTCAAATGAGAATTATGGTACCCAGCCTTCTGCATGTACAGTTTGGAATATGGTGAGGATCCTGGTGGCTTAATTACTGTGCTGCTGCTTTTCTGATTAATGACTGAAACCTTGATCTATTGGACAACCAAAGACCATCTGAATTTCATTGTTTCTCAGGACACGCACAGCTTTGACAGGTCGAGAGAAGGAAAAAAATTAACTGACTTCTGGCTAAAATTCACTAATTCCTCAATTGCTCCTTTGAATTAATCAGGTCTTCTTGCTCAGAGAATAGCTATAAGTGTGTAAAACAGAAACTTCCTAATTCTTCAATAATTGAGTTTTATTTAGACAGTACTTTGTAGAAGTTAAAGAGTCAAAATAGATCATGGGGCTGGATTCTCCACAATTTGGCACCTTTCTGAATTCCAGTAGAAGCACTTGTGTCCATAGTTAGGGCAACTACTTAACAGTTTAATTGATTTCTTAAGAAGAGGGATCACTGAAGGTAATAGGATCTCTGAAAAATGAATTGATTAAAAAGAAATCCATCTCACAGCTGTATAAGTTTATAATCTGGTTGGACTTATATGTCTGGAAGACCACTTGGTTGTTCTGTGGGCTCTGATGCTGGGAGTTGTTAGCTGAATGCATAAGCATTATTGGTACTGCTGTGCATAGCTGGAAAGCCTTCTGCAGTTTTCTACTTTGAAAATTGCCTGTAGGTTGTTTAGCTCTTAAAGTACAGCATATACATTATCACAGCATCCCAAATCAAACTTACCTTGCTGTATTCTTGCCTCAAAATCAGATTTTGTTTACAAGACTGTATCAATAAGCTTTGTGAAGTTTTCAGTTTGAATCTTTTTATCATCTTACACTAATATAGCACTACAATATTTAGGATCACAAATACAGCTTTATTTAAAACAAACAGCTTTCAGTGAAATTGCATTACTTTTCTACTACTAAATACAGATTTATATGTGAGGACTAGAACACTGAAGGTCTCCGAGTCCGATGTTATAAATGTGAATGCTTCCAGTAGCTAATATTTATGCTTTTTCTTATTTTCTGAAAGGTAATATTACTTGTTAGATACTCATAGTGAAGAGTTGAATATCCTTTTCTTTGTATGAAAGTGTAACAGTCTTCTCTGACTGATTGTGCAGTCATGACATAGCTGAGGTGAAGATCCAACTTCAAACATTGCAAGATAAATCATTTCCACATTCTTGCTTAAGTGGCTATTTTAGTGTAGAGAAGCACATTTTCTGTTGAGTGCTAATGCCACTGTCTCCTTGACCCAAGGTCTTAACTATTCTGAGCAAAGTGGATTTGGTACTTAGCGTAAGAAAGAGTTTGCAAGTAAAACAGTTGTGCCATGTGAAAATTTTGAAATTTCTGTACTTATGGGATTGTCTACTGATAAAAGCAGTGATTGAATGGAGTATGCTTTATACAAAGAATTAATAGACATATTCTCCTTTCTTATTTATAGAAATTGAAGTGGGTGGCTGGGATCAGAGCTATGTATAGGACTGTGTAAGGGACCCCTGAGAAGGGTGCATGTTTCTCAAGTTATTGTTTTGGCCAGCTGCTCTGCCCTTGTTTTCAGCAATGAGATCTATTAGCATGAGGCATTTTGCTAAAAGGGGAGGAAGTAGGAGTGTTTAATGTTGCTTAATGGAAACAAGACTGTAGTTTTATCTTAATTTTGCTGTTTGAGGGCAGTCTGACAATTAGCTTGTGAGAAACAAAGCCATGGAATTATATTTGCAGTCTTAGCAAATAAATCTCTGGAATTTTGTTAACTAACAATGCTGGTTAAGCTTTAGTAGCTTTATTGCCACTAGGAATATAATGGCATTAACTACAGTCAGCTACATTTAACAGGAGCTCAGGATATGACCATTTCTGCTCTCAATGTGCCACCTTTGAGATGTGTTGCTGCTTTCAGTCAGAGTTGCCAGTACTGTGTCATGATGTTCCCAAACCCATTGGGCAGTGGCAGTCCCATTACAGAAGAGCCTCTTCTGCCCCTGGATTGTCCCAGCTTGTGGTGTCAAATTTTTCCACAAATACAGAGAGGCTTTGAATATCTGAAAGGCTTTCTAAGTTTCAAAGAGGAAGAACATTTGCAGAAACAGGGAGAAAGTATATGCAGTTATTCTGCTATTCTTTCGGCTGCTTCTTTTAGTGGCTGCATAAGACAATTCTAAAATTGAGCATTTCTGTGGGAGTAAAAACAAGGATGCTCTTGCCCTGCCGCTACCTGGTGATTCTCCAATTATTTTTCTAACACAGAACTGTCCAGCATTATCTGCCAGCATAGAAAGAGCATGGGACGAGGTCTCTGTCTGCTCCATGCTGTTCCTGCCTTTTGCAAGAGTAGTCTTGCATCTCTCAAAGAGATGAGCTATTGTTTGGAAAAGCCTTTTCCTATTTCTATTGTTTCCTCAAAAACCAGATCATAAAAGATTGATGGCATTTTCCTTTAAATTAATTTTGCTGGGTTTAATTCAAGCAGCAACTTCAGTGACTGTTTATCAAATACCATCACACTGCTTACTTTTTAAAGGAAATGGAAAAAATGTCTGAAACAACAACATCTAAAGTGGAACACTCAATAATCACAGTATACCAAGATCTTACCTACTGGAAATACTGTGTGTCAGTGTTAAAAATAAAATGTAGATTCATTTAATCCTGAGCATTTACAAGTAAATTGTTTGAAACTGAAGAGAATGGATGGAAAATTAGTTTTCCTGGGAAATAAACCTGGGTACTTCAATTTGTGCTTCTTACAATAGATATTTTAGTAGTGTGCATAATAAATGTAAAGTTGTTATTTAGTAATGTGAACAATAATATCAGCAATAATAAGATGGGTAATGACAGTCCAGCAGCATTTTCTGGCTGAGGATACCAAGGAACAAACTGTTATAACTCTGCGCTTGGTAAAGTATTGTATATATATTTTCTCCTTCTACTTCCTCCAACTGCCTGTCAATCCACTGTTATTATGCTCATTTATGTCATTGCATTATAGGGTGACCTAGAAAAGCTACTCATGAAAGGTGCAGCTGCATTAAAAAAATTGTTTAAAAAAAGAATTCCTTACTGGTTTTACAGGACTGCCCAAAGGAGTCAAACATTTATGGATATGGCAAGTAGCTATGTGGTGGAGGACCCATAACAGCCATAAAGTGTAAGTATGGAATATTGAATCCTGAAAAGTAAAAGCAAGTGTGGTGTATATTTTGTGTAATAAACATATTTAAGGATGCAAAGTAGCCATAGAAAAGACGCTCAATACCTTGCTTTGCTTTCTACCCCTCTTCAGTTCACACGTGCACACAAAATTAGATTCTGCCGAGTGAAAAAACTCTTTTTTTCTCCTTTGGAAACATATTTAATGACACTTGCCTAGCTGCTTCATATTTCTAGTCTTTCTTTTCCCTCCTTGAAATGGAAAGATTTACACAGCTTCTGCAGTTGTATGAAACATGACAAAACGATTAGGTAATTGTTGGGCACAGTATGCTGAACATATAAAGCTTCATGTGACAGCATAAGGTATTAGCTGCAATTGAAGATAAATGTATATTCACATACTGTGCATACTAATTGGTGAAGTTCTGGTTGAGCTAGCATCTCCTTCCAACCTGAAAAATGTTTTTTTTTAAGTGGGATTGCAGTGAAGGTTTGCACTTAAATTTAAGATGGTTTTTAATTTTAATTTTATATTCTTTGATTCCAATAAGAATAGTTGATATGACACAGGACAGTTTCCCATGTTTTTAGCTGGAGGTGCTTTTTGAAGTATCAGATCCTTTTATTCTTTCAATTAAACAGTGAAATATGAGTTCAGAACGGGTTAAACTGCAGGATAGTTTATAGTTCTCAGGTAGCTGCAGGTCAGTTGCATGAAAACTATTTTTGATAATTCCTTCAGTGTGGGGAAAATGTAATAAAGGAATATCTGATATTTTACAAAGTGTTTCTGAATATACAAAGTATATTTAGTGTTAATTTACACATCCAACTTTACAGGCCTTTCATCATAAAGATTTTTCTTTTTAAATTGATATTTCCTTTCACCATTGTTCTGAAAAGGAAGGGGAAAAGAAGTCTTTGAAGTGAGTAGCTATAGTTGAAATTAGCGTGGACTGAGTTCAATGTAGCACAGAAGCGACATCATCTCAAACTGGGACATGGGGGAGGAGACATAGCTCATAAACTACTTGGTGCAGTCAAAATATTTAGTTTGACATTTCTCTTGCTATGGCTTTCAAGGCTTTGATCTTGCAGAGAAGATGGAGATTTGCAAGGAGCAAATTAGAGCCTAAATATTTAGCAAACCTTATGGTACCTAGAAAAATTTTAAAAATGGAGCATTTATTAATTGGACATTAGCATTAATTATTAGTGTGAATAAAAGCATTATTAGTTAGGCTATTATTTGGTACCTTTAGCCTCTAGAAGAACTCCTTGAAAATTGTTTTCATGTTTGCCTTAAATGCTACCCTTTTTCCCCTCCCTTTTAGATTTATTACAGTAGTAGTAAATTTGTAGGTTTTCAAATGTAGAATCTAAACTTCCTCAGCCTTTTTCTGTGTAGCTTCTTGCTTTCTGCTTCACTCCAGTTACCTTTTTCTTACCCTGAATCATTGTCTGTTCTTTGTTTCTCCTTTGGCCCAACTATGACTGTGACCTTTAACACACAAAGAAGGACAATTTCTTCTTTTCTGGTGTTATAGGTTTGTGTATACAGGACTGTGATTGTCTTTGCAGAGAAACTACCTCTTTTGTTGGCTTCAACCAACTAAAAGCTTTGTATTTAAATTCTTAATTAAGACTTCTGGGCATGTAACTTTTTTTCTCAAAATCATACACCTCCCATGTGAAGAAAATGTTCACTTGCAGGGTGCTGCCACTGCTATTTCCCTTTGTATTGTAGGGATTTTACACCCTTTAACTTTGTCACTGTGGGAGATGACTTTGCAGTGCCTGGTGGAAGGAAGCACTGGGGAGCAGAGTACCTCTGGCTTTAAAGCCAAGTCAGCTGTGATGTAGAAGCTAAAAGCAAAAATCAGTAGTGTGGTGAAAAGAAATTGATGTCTGGGAGAAATATTTTATCTGTGGTGGTTCTGTGACATCACTTAACTACTGAAATAAAAGTTCGATAGATGTGTCACGAAAGCAGCCCAACATCCTCATTAGAGGAAGTTCAGATTTTTTTTTAATAGACAAAAAATCCAGATTAGATGACTTTTTTCATGGTTTTAGTTACAGATGGACAAGAGTTTCTCATGTTAAAGTGATTCTTTAAAGAAATGTATTCTGGTTAATTTCTTGCCCCTTATTGTGTCAGTATTTGAAATTTTCTTTTGCATTGTTGCTTGTGGCTTTGACACATTAATTTAAATATTATAATATTCTTAGGATCTGTCTCCTTGGAATGGCTAACCTCTGCTGTTTCAGAGGAACATTCTCCAGGCAGATGCTTAGTGGAAGCATCTACTTTTCTTTTGGTTACTTCAAATTTTTTTTTTTTCTGTGTATCCTCCTCCTTTGTAAAGTTCAAGATCAGTTTTATTAGAAATAATTGGGTTATTCATATCTGTGACTCAGTGTTTTGCCCAGCCCATCAAAACAGAAATGGTAAGGCCCCCACAGGAATCTGCCTTGGGTTAACATCATCAGTGTGTGAAAAGCTTCAGTATCCAAACATAAACAAGGGTCTTGGAAAATCCTCAGCAGAGGAAAATGGGCTGTTTGTCAGTTTTGTAGTGTTCACATGCTTTTCCTATTGTGACAACAGATTTTATTTTCTAAAGCCGGTTTAACCCTCAATGTCACTGTGTTAACCCGAGGGGCTCCAATGACCGCCCTTGAGGGCCCGCGAGGGGCTGAGGTGGGACCCGGCATGACGGGGGTGGGGGCACAGAGCCCTTCCCTCCAGCGGCTGGAACCCTTCGGTCCCGGCGTGTCCCTGCCAGGCTGCGGGCAGGGCCGAGCCCAGGCCGGGCCGTGCTCCCCCTGCCCTCAGAGCCGCTGGCCCGGTCCGGTCCGACCCAGGCCGGGCTGTGCTCTCGCTGCCCTCAGAGCCGCCGGCCCGGTCCGGTCCAACCCAGGCAGG
This sequence comes from Melospiza melodia melodia, assembly GCF_035770615.1. Classification (NCBI taxonomy): domain Eukaryota; kingdom Metazoa; phylum Chordata; class Aves; order Passeriformes; family Passerellidae; genus Melospiza; species Melospiza melodia. The sequence goes on along the minus strand of NC_086204.1, from coordinate 10,665,683 downwards.
GCTGTGCTCCCGCTGCTCTCAGAGCCCCCGGCCCGGTCCGGTCCGACCCCAGGCCGGGCCGTGCTCCCCCTGCCCTCAGAGCCGCCGGCCCGGTCCGGTCCAACCCAAGCAGGGCCGTGCTCCCGCCGCCCTCAGAGCCCCCGGCCCGGCCCGGTCTGGTCCGACCCAGGCAGGGCTGTGCTCCCGCTGCCCTCAGAGCCCCCGGCCCGGTCCGGTCCGACCCCAGGCCGGGCCGTGCTCCCGCTGCCCTCAGAGCCGCCGGCCCGGTCCGGCCGCTCCCCGCTCCCTCAGCGAGCGCTGCGCGGCCAGCAAGGCGCTGGGAATGGTGTGAGGGCTGCGGGTGGTGCCGGCCCTGCCGAGCGTTTCTAGCAGGGCCCTTGCACTGGCGGTGAAATGCTGAGGGATGAAGATAAGCCGAAGGGTTCAGCGTTTCTATTTCTCTTCCTCTTTGCTGAGTTTGAGGCTCCGAATATGGTATTTCCATTGCGTCTTCTTTCCAATGATTTTTTTTGAGCGAGCATAAAGCTTGGCTCATTCCTTGAAAGTAATCAGATTCAGCCTTCTGCAGTTTGAGTGAACATCTTAAGGCAGATTTACGAAATAGTCAACAGATGTGTGTTCCCTGCCATCAAACGGGAAAGGATGGTTGTTTGCTTCCCCCCCACCTTTTCTTTTTTCTTCCCTTTTTTTGGTTTATCTTAGTGTTTTGGTTTTGTTGTTTTGTTTTTTTTTTTTTTTTCCTTTGAAAGGAATTGGGAGTTTCCATGAAGTTGTGTTTCAGTATTCTTTTAAAAGAATACATTTTATTCCTAAAATTCATGTTAGGCAATTCCTCATCTTGCACTTCTCTGCCAAGAAACATGATTTCTCAATCAAGCTTGTACCGTCTGGTTTGGATTCAAATATTCATCGTAATTGAATCCCGTGTTATCAGAGTGACTGTACTTGTTGCCAGTCACTAACAAGGTACATAGTTTGCTGACATCTGCATATGGATAGGTTTGAAACTTGTTATGTCCTGTAATCACTGCTCCTCAAAGAAAAGGCTGGGTGAGGAATGAGCCCTCAGGAGCTGATGGCGTTTATGGAGGGGTCGTCAAAATTCCTTTAATAGTCTGTTATTCAGTGGAGTCATAGCCTACGGTTCTGTCTTAAACTCGGGGTTTTGCAAGTTTTGCTCAATTTTAGAGCATACTGTTATCAAGTCAAGGGTTCTTAGAAGGTGTTTTTGGGTTTTTTGTACCATTTTGATCTGATCGCTTCGATCATTTCCACCAGCTAGACAGTGCTGTGGCGTATTTGTAGGTTAAGCTGATCGTTGTATCCCACTGATAACAGAGTTATTTATATCATGATGATTCTGGATGTTATTCTTTCATTCCAGGGCTTACAGTTCAAGTGGAGAATTTTATTGCTGAAATGATAACTTTCAGGTATTGCTTTAGAATTGAGCTTGTGGTGACTCAGATGTTTTAGTATTTAAATAATTCCATTTAATTGTGTATTTTGTAGAAATTATTACGTGTAATTTCAACTGTTTTTCTCATTCCTTAACTAAAAAGAGTTTTGCAGATTATGTTTGCTTCTTTATTTTTTTAATTAATAAAAAGTTACCTTAAACATCTTTTACTTCCCACCCCAAATTACTTGTTGAGAATATGCAAAATTTCTGCTTGGGTGACTGGGGAGAAGCTGAATAGCTCTTGATGTTCCTGTTTTCTGCCCCAGGTAAGGGAGAAGGAAATGTGCTCAGTGTCATGAAGCAAAAGGAACTGCAGTGTTTGAAGAAGTGCAATGAACCTGGTAAATTACTGTCTTGATACCACTATATGTAAAGGTGAAGGAAAATTAAGAAAAATGTGTTGCAAGCTCATTTAGCAGGGTCCATCTAAGTGTGATTTCCAGCCTGCTGAGTAAAGAACCCTGATAATCCCAGATTGTCCTTACCCTCCCTCTGCTACTGAGGTAGGAAACTACAGCAAGGGAGATGTGATGATGCTGCTCATTAATTTTCCAACAAATGAGCTATTGCAGATAGGTAAGTAACCCAGGATTTGGTTTTGTGTTTTTTTTTTTTTTTTTTTTAATCTTTAATAATACATTTGAGCTTGTTTCAAGTAGTTACAGATATAACTCACAAATGGTTCAAAAATTATTTCTCTTTCTCTGAGAAGTATGATCTTCAAGCAAGGAACTTTTCTCTACTTTATTTCATTTTTGGTTTTTCTTCCTTTGCTTTTTTGACCTGAAGATTTGGGCAGCCATTTATTATTTTAGCCTTCTAAACAGTTTGCAGGGGTGGTGCAGTGTATGTAAGCTGTGTGCCACAGGTTGTGAACAATTTTATTCCTGTATTAATTGACTTATAATTCCTATTAAGCTCTGTAGAGTTTAATTTAAAAGAATTGAAAGTAAATATATTATCATTTCAAAATAATGCATCCTGCAGAGGTGTGTAATACTGAATATACATTTCCATGCATGAAAACTCCTGGAATCCTTGGAGTCAAAACTACCATTGGTTACTACATGAAGGTGATTTTTTTTTTGGTGTGGTTTTTTTTTCCCAATTTGGTGGAATTTGCAAGTTTCTCTCAACTTTAGAGACTATTGTAGTGTTAATTTAAAAGGTGTAAATAACAGCACTAAAAGGGTTCATTTGAAAAGACCATAAGTCAAATCATATATTTACTATGAAGTTTTATTACTAGATGTTTAATCTTGGGCACATGAAAAAACCAGTGTGCGAGTTTTTTGTTTTTTATGGTTTGTTTGATTACTGAGTTAGGGAGGTGTCTTCTTTTTGCTACTTGTAGTACTTAACACACATCATGTATTCTACTACTGTTGTGGAAAGCAAAACTGGAAATGGAGCATAGTGGATCCTTTGCAGCTTCTGAGCAGATGATTCTCTAAATAAACCAGTGGTTAAAATAATTTGAAGCAAGCACTGTTTCACTTCTACAGCCAAAAGAGTGGTGGCTGTTGTCATGAGGATTGCAAAAGAAGAGCTATAATGTGCATGTTGGGCAGATTTTCCAAAGATTTTAGAGCAGAAATTGGAAGTTGCCTATAAAGATTTTGTGTGAAGCCAAGCTGGAGTCCTGAAATGCACTCTTTATGCCTAATAAGTGTTGATATGTTTTTATTTTTTAATATTAAACATTGTTTAGAGTAGTATTCAAGAATCGTCCTTAACAGTGGTTTCTCTCCCTTTTGGATTAGCAGATATAAGATAGATAAAATAGCTGCAAACACAAACATGTTATCTGTTCTGCCTTAGCTGTGCATATTTGTGATTGACACACACACTGATCAGTGTCTCAAGGGTTTTTTCCCTCATCCTTTCCTTTTGATGTAATAGATTTATAATTAGTTAAGAGTAAATGCAGAGATGATCTCTGGTGCCAGCAGTCTGGCAGCCTGTCACAGAGCCATTGCACCTCACCTTTCCTCCTGGAAAGCTGGCCTCCAAAAGCCACTGTCCCGTGGTGTGCCTCAGGAAGTGACTCTCCATTCTGAGCAAGTTGTATTGGCACTTTCTTTCTTAAAACTGTATGTGCTCCTGCATTAAGTTATGCTGGCTCTGAAGTTTGGTGTTTTGTTAGATTAAGGTTTACTTTTATACTTCTTAGTGCCCTGGCAGTTGTGTCTTATGAGACATGGATAATCAGCCCCATTGTGTTCGTGTGGGGTTTCTGGCATGGTTTTGCATCTGTATCCAACCAGTGGGTTGTGAATATTAGGATGAGCAGGAGTTTGTCTGCTTCAGCAAATTGGAGTACTGGTCTCTTCCTGCATGTTCTTGTTAAAATACCCATTTGCTTAATGACTGAAGACAAATGCATTAAGGATACTGTGACCTATGTCTGGAATCATTAAATAGGGTTGTGATGATGAAAAAAGAATCAGGAAAATTAGGTACTCCTTCAAGATTTTTTTTAAAATTTTTGATGCTGAGACCAGCTTAATTCACTAGTCTAACAGATCTTCTCTGGCTTTTCTTGTCCACAGACTTTGAAAAAGATGATGGCTGTTTTTCATTATGAAATACTTTCTCACATGGATCAGTGTAGTGGTGACCAGAGAAAAACTGACTGAAGCACATATTTTATTGTTATGCAGTAATTACTTAAGACATGCAGTGATCTTTTTCTATTCCTGTCAACTGTGTAGCAGGTTCAGTTAATAGATCCACTCCTATGTGTGAAACTGCCTTGCTTAATACAGACTTTGGTTAGTGTGTGCCCAGGCTGCCTTGGAGGAGGCTCGGTTCTGGACTGTTTTCCTTGCCTGTGAATCACGCAGCCCAGTGTATTTTTAGTGCTGCAATGTATTTCTGTTCTTAGATTAGCAGCAGCCTCTCCTGGACATGGGCAAAGCTAAACCAACTGGGAATGCCTCCACAGAAGATGGTGCTGGTGTCTCTTGCTGCTGATATTCTAGAGAGACTCTTAAGGAGTGTTATGTTATCCATGTGATATCTTAATAACATCAAATGGTTTAGGTGCAAAACATATGAAAAGTTGTGAGTGCAAGAGCCAGTCCCAAAGTACCTTAATCCTTCTATCGATAGCACCGCTATTGGGTTACACGGTTTTAATCCCAGAGGAGTTGTTGCCTGACATTAAACTGTCCAAATAGTATTTATATCTGCTGCTGCCCTGCAAGATCACTTAACCCTGCACAGCAGTTTAAAAGTAGTTAATGACAGACCCAGCATGACTTGCCCCTTATGAATGATCACATAAGTTCGACCCGTGCTGTCATGGTTTATGGAGGAAGGCAGTTTGTCCATAGCCTGCTTCAGCCACAGCAGGTAATTTGAAATGAAATGAGACAGTTTCTACAAGCAGATTGATTTGGGAATCTTGCCTGTTCTTCCCTTTGACCCTTGACAAGTTGACACTACAAAGATTGTGACTTTAAAAAATGATTGGGTGCAAATACATTTAGGTAGATGATTTACTATGTGTTAAAGCAAGGACAGTGCATTTAGAATGGAGCTGTGAGGGAAGGTAATTGTAAACTTTAACAACTCGTGTTTTATGTTTCTGTATCTTATTAATTATCTGAGTAGGTGAATCTTCTGATAACAGGAGACCAAGAACTGTATCGAATAAACTGTGTGAGAGTCCACAGACTGCATACCACTATTCAGTTTTTTAGTTATGCAGAAATAAGTGTGTGGAATTTAGAAATGCAACTGGAATGCTTTCTTGTAGCTGCAAGGGTTAAGTCTGAAGATGAACATCTGGATTATAGGTTTTCCAATGCAAATAGTCTTTATTTTGCTATTCTTTTGTAAATGCAGTCATGCAAATACAAATATTGAAATAGCAAGGTCCAGCATACCATGGATAACTGGCAAATAATGAAATAATGAATGGATGCCAGAGAATGAGAGAAAGTCACAATTATGTGTCTATAAGTACTCTGGTTTTGCAAAGCATACACCCTCTGAGTTAAAAATAATTATGTAGATTTTGTAAGACACTAAATGGAGATTTTATTTGTGTGCCTTTTTCTGATTTATGTAATTGGATTTTTCCCAACTATTACATGATTAATTGCATAATTTGAAAATAAATAGCTAAAATGTATTGCTTCTGAAGAATTACCTTACACTCATCCAGGATAGTATGTAAAACACAAGTACAAATGTTGCTGAGGTATGTATCATAGAAATTTCATTATAATTTAAAATTGAATGTTTAATTAAATAACAGTCCTAGGAAGCATAAACTAATCTTTGATAAGCCACCTAGCATTAAATGTGCTATGAGTGTGCAGTTGTAAAGGCATAATGCAAAGTAAATGTTTGCACAAAATTCATCTCTCTGCAGGTCTTTCTCCCACTGTCTGTTCCAAGTGCTTTGTATGAAGCATTATTTCGAAGATGCTTATAAAAAAATTCTTATTGGTCTAGGTTGAAATTGTTTAAAACCTTTTTGACCGTGTCTTTACTGAAGAATATTAGAAGTATTTTGCTGAAATGTTTCTTTATGTTGTCCATTGGGTTTAATAGACGTGCCATTTAATAAGCTCTCTACCTGTAAGGATAGACTGTTTGACCTCTGTGACCTGCCAGTGGTAGACATAGTATAAGATTGCTTTGTGAAATAAAGCTGTCGGTAACATCAACAAAATAAAAAATGATCGTATTCCAATACTCTCTGCTCAGTACTATGACAGCGCTGAAATATGGAATAAAATTGAAAGTAGATTAGTTTTGGGTCCTAAGTCATGTTTTGACAAGATATAAGAGAGGAGAACATATCTTTGAACTTTTAGTTTTAAAGTTTTTTAATGAAAATATTTATCATTTTGTAAGGTTCCTTCTTTCTTTATCACAATGGGGCTGTATAACCTTAAAACAATCCATTCTCTTATTGTGAGGGATATAAATACTGTACTATCTTTTATATTAAACATCATAAAGGATACATGCTCAGTATGAAATTGCTTGACACTTGCAAGTAAAGCACTGTCATGTTAATAAAAAGCTTATTGCAGAGGTTGAAAAATAAGTCATTAATAAGCCACATATTTTTAAACTATGTAAAGCATGTAAATACTGCAGACAAGAAGGCAGGCTTTGCCATATTTTCTCCTCTCTTTTTGAAGTACATAAGGTCTAAAGCAATAGTGTAAATGAAAATTATCCACTTGCCTCTTCTGTGCTTATTGCAAACTTTGCATGATTAGACAAGAAATGAATACTTTTAGCTGCGGTTCTTAATCAAACCAAATGAAGAGTTTGGGGGGAGCAATGATTTCGTGACTGTGAATGCTAGAATTTAGGCAACTTGCTTTCAGTCTTTTCGGAAGAAGAAAAAAACAAACCAAAAGAAGAAACCTTTAAAGAGGGAGTAGGAAAATCCCGTTGCCAAAATCCACTTTGCACTATAGCTACACGCTGTGGGAAATGGAGGGGAAGGTATATTAAACAGTGACCATAGTCTCTCTGTCTTCATTTCTGTGCATCAAAAATAGAAATCAAATTAATTTTAACTTCTCTGTCTAGAGTTATCATCATTAACTGTTTCTCTTTGTTTATTTCTTTAATACTACCTCTTTTGAAAATACCTTTCAGTTTGGTTATTCTCATTTGTCTCTTCTATTCCTCTAAATGCTCAATTGTTGGTCTTTTTTAAAAATACTTTTAAGTTAATAGAGTGGATTTTTTTTCCCATGGCAAACATTTAATTTTGAAGCCAAAGGAATAAAATGCCTTTCCTGAATGAAGTCACAGTATTTCTGCAAAGATAGTAGTCTTGGCAAATGAGGGTAGTCTCTGAGAAAATTCAGTATTTTTTTAATGGTAACCCATAAACAAAGATATTAACATAAAATCAGGTAGAAAATTTGTACAGGATTTCTGTCTTACCCAGTGCCTCTAAGAGGACTGCAGTGATGTGCTTTTAGCAGAGCTTTATCTTCTTGGAGCATGATACAACTCCATGGTTTGGTAAAACAATGTAAACCCATAACCAAGGAATGTTGCCCATCCTCAAGCTGTGCCTCAAGTTGTTTGAAATGAAGAGAAGAAAAGCTTGCAGGAAAATCTACCTGCTCTGCATTGGACTGTACTAAAGGACAAATGCATTTGACTGTGATATGACTTTGTGGTTTTGCCCTTTTAGATGATGTGAAAGCAATGTAGTTGGATTATCCTCTGGCCCCTCAGATGGTTGAGGTGCTCTGCTGCTGAGATCTTTGGTGGGAACTGTTTTCTCTCTCTCTCTTGGAATGGGGTTAATCCCCATTGCTGTTGGGTTCTGTGACTGTAAGCCAGGAGCCATGGCCCCATAGCAGCATCTTTGCTGTTTTGAGTTCTCAGTGCTTCAATGCCAATGGCCAGCAAGTGGGGCAGGGGTGGAGAGCATGGAGTATCTCATGGGCAGGCACTGAGGAGGAGTCTCCTGCTGGAACTACCATGTGCCCCTTTCTCAGTGGAGAGAAGCTCCTGGAGAGGGTGAACTCTTCCTGCACAGTGAGGTGAGGTTTCCATGTGTGCCTGGCTAGGGTTGTGAGCAGCACTAGGACATGGCTTGTTGTGGATTCACTTAAGCTAAAGGAAAATGCTCCCCTGCTTCCCCAGATTTTGCATCAGTAGTGTTTCTTGTGGCAGGAGTACTTATTTTTTTTCCTTTCAGACTTATGTGCATATTTAAAAATATAGTTTATAATGCTGTTTTTCCTGTGTTCTTTTTGCAGAAGCCTGTTGTGTTGGAGGTGAGCTGTAAGGCAGTGAACAGCACAGTGATGAAGCACATGGTTTTGTCTGTAGCTATACATTTGCTGTTTCACTTCACAATGTGTCTTCTTTATCCTAGTCTACCATTCCTTGCCCAAATTACAGTGATAGATAGAATTGTTCAGAAAATGGGCAAGAGAAAGCATTGTCTAGCTGCCCACGATTTGCCAGCAGTTCTTTAGGATTTACACTCCTTGTTTACCTATGTCAGACAGATTTTTAGTCATTACATTGCTAACTCCCTGAGATGAGCCATGAGGAATTACAAATGGACCAATCCTAAATGATTTTTTATGAGTCAGTATTTGTCACTGCTGAGAACTGTTGCTACAAAGATGATCAGAATTACTTTAAACTCAGAGTTTTGGAGACCTTTACCTCAGTGGATTAAATAGAGACTGAGAACATTGAAACAATCAAGCAGGTTTTCTTACCTTTCAACCCCAGGAAATTTAGGGTCTTATGCCTAGCTGAAATAGTATGTGTTTCTTAAAACCTCTGACTTCTTTGAACAGCTGTGTAGCCATATATATTTTAATTTAATTTCTTTGCATCAAAAATCATGAAGATTTGAGCAGAAGCTCCAGATTCTCCATAACTGACCTGAATAAATGGCTTAAAAATGGAGGTGTAAAAAGTAACATCTAAAACTTGATATTAAACTGAAGGTAGAGGTGGGGAATGAGAAGGATCAAGAAGGGACTGAGAAGGATCAAGAATGGGGACTGAGAAGGATCAAGAATGATGTAGCCCAAGAGATGATGGTGTGACATACACTGTCTCTCAGGTCTTGGTCACTCATAATGCTGCATCTTACTTGGACAGTTCTGGGTGGTTTTGAAATAAGTCCCAGTATAGCCCAGACAGGCTTGTGGAAGGCAGCTGTCTGTTCTGTTTTGGTAGGTCTTGGAAGAGAGCCTGAGACTGAATGAAATATGGGTAGATGGAAATTTTTGAGTATGGACCTATTAATTACAGGGAAGCTGCCAATTAGCCCATTATATCCTTTCTGAAAAGAAACCTTGCCTTTTAAGAATGCTAAGTTGCCTGTAAATCAACACTTGAAAAAGAAGTTATCCCACGGATCATATGGTGGGCTCTGACCTGGATTACTTGGCTCAAGCGTGTTTTGACTGGCATTGTGCAAAAGCCATTCTTGCAAGTTCAAACTCACTGCACACTGGCACTAGAAATTTAGCATAGATTTGCCCTTTTGAACAGACATACAGAAGAGGGCAGATAGAAATGGTGAGCACAGTATAAAATACATACAAATATGTAGTGTAAAATATATATAAATTATTCACCAGTAAGTATATTTCTTTGGAAACTCTCCCAATTTTACTATACGGTACAGACTTCTTTTTAGCAATTGATCAGCTATTCTTTTCTTTCCCTTCCCACCCCATTTGTGATTATTCTCATTCATTTTTACAAAGTGCATAATAGTTGAATTTACTACTAATTGCTTGTTCTTGAACTTATAACTCAGTTCTTTATAACCTTTTTCCAAAATTCCGCAAAAGATTGAAATTGCACAAATAGTATTAATTCGGGAAGCAGTATAAGCAGAGGAGTTTTTTGATTATTTTTTATTCGTTACTATCCGTGGTCACTGAGGTCCCAGGACGCTGTGCCAGGAGCGGTCCCTGTCGGTGCCGCGCTCGGGATTTCAGGGCTCGTGGTTTAGCCGGGCACAGCGGCTGCCGCCCATGGTTCTGCTCCCGCACTGCTCCGAGCGGCCGAGAGGTGGCAGCACCACCTGCGCTGTCCGTGCCGGGCCCGCCGTGGGGGCACATATGGGGCAAACCCGGGACTGCGGAGACTGCCTTGTGCCAACGTGGAATACTTTGTTAGCATGAAAAATGTATTGTTGGAGCTCTGCTTTGCTGCCTGCTCTGTGCTAACAGAGACACAGAAAGTCGTGCTAATGATTTTGGGTGTCATATAAAGGCTCTATGAGTGAGATTTCAGTGACTGAGTAAGTGTCTGTTTGTGTAAACCCAAATATTCTCTTCCGCGGTGCAGGGAGTGGCAGCTGATCACACAAGTCCCAGTCAGCTGTGAGGCCCTGGCACACTCTGCATCGTGAGCTGCTGCTCCCGTCAGCCAGGGCCACAGCAGGATCGGCACAGTCCTTTGCTGGCCATCTGCTGTTCACTGAAGGTTTAGATTAATCACTTCCAAGAGATGGAAACTGAAAGGATTTGCAATGGTGGTTTGTCTTCAGTTATTATCATAATTATTTTTATGAGCAGGACGTGCTAAAGAAATGTTCTGCATTTTGACCAGGACAGTTTGTTTTGGAGAGCAACCTTTATAGCAGCTATTACTGCTGCATGTCACTTTTATGATCACAGTGAAATAATCTGAAATACAGCTTATTTGTGTTGTACTGAGGTTTTCTTCTCTTTGAGGATTTTATTTTTTTTTGTTTGTTTTGCCATATTGAGTTAAAGTTAATGGTACTGCTTAAAAGCTATACATTTTTTCCTTCTTTCTGCTTCTGCCAAATGCTTTTCCATTCACTCTGTCTTTTCTGCATGGTGTTTTTGGAGGAAGAGGACTTGATGTTATTCCCTTCAAGGGCTTCACCAACTGGTTTTCACCTTTTCATTGCTACTCTGTGATAGGTGAAGTGCACCTCATTGTGTGTGTAATTCCATTCTGTCAGGCTCCAGAGCTTGCTTTGGAGTGAAGCAGGCAAATAGAAGCATGGGCTGGAGGTGGTGGAAGTCTTTGCAGTCTGTATTGCTCTTTCATTGTGTTCCTAATATGAACAAATGTTAAAGGGGCTTATAAAATGCCTCCTATTTTCTCAGACACAAGAAAATGGTAATAGACTTGGGCATGGAGAATCACAGGAAATTCCTTAGCAATGGGCAGCATGCTGCTTTCCCTGTGGATGAATGAGCTGTTCTCCACTGCAGTTTGAGTCCCAATCGACTTGGGGAGAGAGATGGAAGACCATCATGATGAATGAAGCTGAGTGTCCCAGATGACAGTGTTGTTCACTTATGTAGTACTCTGTTATTTACTGATTTCCTCCCCCCCAAGGTTACACTGCTGTACATAACACAGGTCAGATCTGTACAAGAAATACTATAGACTGAGGTGTTCCTGGTAGTTCTTTTTCTGCCCTTTCATCCCCTCACACTCTTCCTTCCTCCTCTTCTTCCCACCCCCTTCTGTTGGAGGTAGAGTTTAGGTGATGACAAACCCCATCTATCTGGCCAGTGCTGGATCTGCCTGCACAGCTCTGTGTTCCTGCAGTGCACCATGTAGCAATTGTGTGTCAGCTCTAAAACAAAGTTTATGATGTTTCTGAAGACTCTGTTAGTTTCTGCCAATGTTAACCTAGAAACAGCAACAGCAATTCACTACTCTGGGAAGTTATTTTATGGATCTGGTGGTGCTTGCCAAGAGGACTGTAACCCAGAAATGGTGGCATCCTGCAAAGAAATCAAAAAGGAATGGGGTGGATATTCAAGTGATTAAAGAGCTGGGATATTGCATGGCTTTGTCACTGCCACTATGATCAAGCCTCCTGTGGAACTGCTCTTTCATGCCACCAGTTAGCCAGGAGAGCTGATAAAGATACAAATGCAACATGAATAATAGTGGTTTCCTTGCCATACCTATTTACCTGGGACTCGTATCTCCTTAATTCTGAAAGGGACTTCAACTGGATGAATTAAAAAAAAAGGGCCAGGCTGTCAATATTATGAAGCCTCATGATGTATGGCAGCATGTTTTTTTTTTTTTTTCTTGTTTGTATTTTGAATATGACTTTTGTTAAAGTAATTATGACTCTATGTGTTACTTCTGCATTATCCCAGCTGCTGAAAAAAAACCTGAGAAATGTTTTGTAATCCTCTCCTTGAATATGTTATTTTTCTTTCTGCCTCATATGGCAACCCCATAGTCTGTGAGCACTATCAATCATTCATAGGCTTATCTACAGTCCTTTGTGGAGGTAGGGAATACTATAGAATGGCACCTAAAGTCTTTGGGGACTTCACATAGGGTGGTTGGCTCTGGAGTTTCTGACTGCAAAACCCACGTTCCATAAGCCATCTTGTTTCTCTCATATATATTAGAAGTAGAGGATTAAATCTGAAAACAAAACCAAAAAAAGGAGAAACCCCAAATATGCATCTTGAGTGTTGCAGGAAGCTCTGGGTATTTGCAATTTGACTCAAGAACACACTGACAAGATCATGTGCAAAGCAGTCTGTGCACATAATAAAGAGCTGTTTTTCATGTGAGCATGTTTTTATATGGAACTGTAACACCCTTCAAATACTCCTTTGTGATATTTTAGTATAGTGCTTTCATAGGAAGATTAGACTTGACCAGTGTGCTATTAATCCTCTGTGTTCAGAAGAAATGCAGCTAAGTGACTTGTTTCAGCTATTTCTGTGCAGGGCAGCTGGATGCAGCATTCTCCCTTGTCTTTTTCTATCAGTGAAAATTGTAAATGCCTTTTTTGTAGTATCTGACACAAAATTCTGTGTTATATTTTTTTTTTCTCTGAAAATTAGCACTGTATCATGGTAGCATTAGTCCAGCTTCAAATATTTTGTTGCTCAGATTTGTTTCGGACTCTCAGGCAAACTTTCTGCCGTAGGCATTGTGTTGCTGCAGGTGGCATATCCTTGGCTTCTTTTGGGGTGTATGGTAAAATATGTATCAGCCATTCATTTAGTCCTACTTGTAGTTGAGAGGTTTTAGAGATGGGGTGAGATGAGGGGGAGCTGTTCTGCACTGCCAGCTTTCTGCAGCTGCCATGGTGTACTGGCTGACCTTTGGGAATGGGTCTAGGGATGGTCTTTGTTGGATGGTTGTTGCTGGTAGCAGGTCACAGTAAGCAATGACCTCATTCCATCATTGAGACCACTGCCATGTGCTGTTCTGGTACAAAGCCAATGTCCACTCAGTGTCTCAAGTGCCACATGGCTGAATTTTTGCCATTTAGTGATCACTGTGGATCAAATTCTGTTGTTTTCAGGTAAATAAGCCTCTCTGCAACCTTTGGTGGATGTTTTGCTTTCCTTAATTTAGCTTGCAAAGGTTCTGCTCTAAAACTCTTCCTTGTGCATTTCCCTTGTTGAATTTAGAATTTATATCACTTGATTCTTCTACCTTGGGTCTGAGGTAAATGAGAGTATCATAGTGTAGTATGGAACACTTTAAGGGACTTGTAGAATCAAATTTTTTTGTTTATTTCATAGGTTAAGGTGAAATGAAAACTTAATCTGCAGAAGGAAATAATAGTCCTTGAGGTGAAAGCAATGCTCTAAGATTCTGGACATCGGTTTCATACTTGGTTTTAGCACAGATGATTTCTATAAGCCAGAAGCCCTTGTGGGCCTCAGCACCTGATGGCAAGGACAACATCTTCCAAAATGTAGCTAAGGGAAAAAGTAGGAAGAGTGTCATTATTGAAATGTATTTACCTAGTATCATTATTGAAATATATTTACTTCTCTGCATAAAATTTTCTTCCTAGTGTTGGTAAAGAGCCCAGCTTCTTTGCAGTGCTGCTGAGTATCCTGATTCCCTTCAGAGCTGACACCTGCTAGTCCCTGCATCAGGGAGTGAAGTGCTGTGGCTTATGAGGGACAAACCATGTCAGTGCAGCTGTAATTCCTGCTTGTCCTTCCTGGTTCAGGATAGCCCCATTGTGGGGGTATTTGGTGGGGTTGGAGATGTGGTGGTGATTTGTGCCAAGATTGTGTGATGCTGGCAATGCTTTACTGCTGGAGTCCTTGTGTTGCAGGTTTTCAGGAGGCCAGCAGGGCTTGATCTTGGGTGAAGAGGAATTTCTGAAGAAAGTGTCCTTTCATGTGTGGTAATGAAACTCTTCTTTCCCAGAGGATCATGCCATATCTGAAATCCTGCATTGCATGGCCCTTTGATAGGGAGGTGATGGTTTGGTTAAATTGCAGACTGTCTTAGCCCTTTCTGAGGGGGGTAATATCCAGTTTGAGGATTTTTTGGGAAAACAAGTATGTATCTGTGTCTGTGTCTGCTGGCTTGTTCTGCAGGGTTCATACAAACTGCTGCTGTCCTCATGTCCCCAAAGCAAGGCTGAGGTCTTCTCTGCAGAGACACTGCCTCTCTTTGCTAATGCTCTGGACACACTGACAGTCACCTGCCTTGGAACAGGGCAGAGCCACAAGCATTTCCTTCTAAACCTCTCTTTCTCTGCTGAGCAAGAATTTATTCTATGTAAAATGTTTATAATAAAATGAAAAATCTGTAATAATATGTATGTAACACCCCTGAAACTAAATTTATAAATGTACAAGGTCTGTTCCTCATCCTGTACGGAGCAAATATAATATTGAGATGGCCCTTGGTATTTCTTCCAAATATACAAGAAAAATAATTATGGAACTGGCTCAGAAATAAAACAATTTAATTTTTAGGCTATAAAATAATTTTCAGCTTCTTTGGACTCTTTGTCTGGGTTTAGAATCTACATGGTACATTTAGATTTTTTCAAACATGTACTTTATTTTATTTTTTTAATAGGAATCTTCTGTAATCTTGGCTCTCTGTGGGCCTGATGTTAAAGTGAAGCATGAAATATTCTGCAGCTTGCAGTAATACTCTGTAGTCTGCTGTAGAAAGCAAGTGCACTATGTGATCCTAAATAAGAATTAGCTGATATTTTTCAGCTAATAGAGTTGTCTTCTATCTGAATTGTTTGCAGGCTCACTGTGGGGGTGTCCCTGCCCACACAGAATTAAACCCACAACTCTCTCTGTTCTGTAGAAAACTAAATACAAAGTAGCCTTTAATGCTACTAATGCTTGATTTTTCCTAGCACAAGGAAACGGGAAGGATTTCAAGTTGGCATAATCTTTGACTTAGTAGAGAAAGATTGGGCCAGTGGATACCTGGCCTGTATGAATACTTTATCAGAAGTATTTTATTTGAAGTAAACATCTGTGTTTGTATGTGAAATAAGGTTTTTGGTAGGATTCAAATTTCCAATGACGTGGTGTAGACCTGTAATATTTATATATTGAATGAATGTGTTGAATGGCTTAAGAAGTAACATGTCTTGTTCTTCAGAGTATTCACTTTAAGTTTGTTACCAGTGTGGGAAAGCTCTCATACCTATAGAAATACTTAAAATTTTAGGTGAACGGCCTAATTATATTCTGTAGGGTTATAAATGCTATGAAAAGACATTACAAAAAAATATGCAACTATTTAATGTCTGTTTAATGTAGAAAGGGAGAAGCTTTGAAGAGAAAGGTTTTAGGGCAGCTGCCTTGCTTTTCTGAGTGAGAAGACAGGAAGCCCCTGGAGGCAGGAATGGGTATAGATTTTGGGGGTTTGGGTTTGGGTTTTGTGTAAGAGCTGTTGCTGACTATGTCACATATTTTACATGTTTTGCTAGGACAAGCTTTGAAGTGTTTGGTGAGGGCAAAACTTCAGTGCAGGCATAGCTTTGTATTTTGGGGATAAACGACCTCTCCTTGAACACAAACAATGTGACTAGCTTCAGTGAAAGGAAAAAAACCTTATTTTTACACTAAAGCATTAACAGCACACATACATGTCATTAGCTTCAGCTTAGGGATGCTGATATTGACAGGGGGAGAGGAAAATTGCTTTGACATCTTAGTGGCCATGTTTGAAAGGTCCTCTCTTTTATCTCCATCTGAAAAGGTTTTGCCAGGATAATGCCATCTGTTTTTGCTTGCAGTGATGTCAGTAAGTATTTTCCACTGTAACAGGAGACTGTGTTCAATATTTAGGTTGCCTCCTTTTTGGTCATGTATGCTGTGGTCATGCTGGGCACAGTACTGTACCCTCCTTTTGTTCCCTGACCTGCATGCTGACACAGAAGTGACTCTGAGACAGAGGACAGAGCAGTGCAGCCTGTGCCCCTTCCTGGGACAGCAGCTTCTCTCCAGCTGGGGCCATCCTTCCTCCCTTGTCCAGTGTACTGCAGTGTGCTCCTGACAAGCAGGAGAGCCATGAGGGCCATGTTCCTTCCTCTGAATCAAGTCTCAGACATGGTTAAGAGGTATTGACTTGCCAGCATTAGAAATGCCTTGTGTGTTTTGGAGAAAGCAGGGGACAGGTTGCCGGCATAAGTTCTTTTTTTTTAGTAGTAAAAAGTCTAATTAAATAGTCTAGCTAATCTGTCCTTTTGTCAGTGCTGCCATGATGGATTGCCTTGCCCAGTCAAGTGCTGTGTTCCTCTGTGGCAGTAAGTGGCTGTAAGGAAGCTGGGAGGGTAGGAGTGCCTGTTTGCTTTCATCTGCTTGTAGAGCTGTGCATCCTCCTCTGTGCTCCTGGCCACCTTGAAGTCCCGTTGAGGCAGTGCAGACTCCTCCTCTGGTCCACAGCCCCTGTAATGTTGTCCATGAATCCCAAGTGCAAAGGCTGTAATAGCTTTGCAGTACTGTGAGGTACAAATGCAGTCAGTGTCTGTTGCATTGCAGAATCCCTGACAGCAATGCCCAGGCTGGGAATTGTAATTGAGGTCCTGGAGTGGTAGCAGGTTTCTGGATCGTGTCATGCAGGGGTAATAGACTGATTCTGCAGCCCAAAGGGAGCAAACTCTGGAGGAAGGGGTTCCAGATGGCTGAGCATGGTTCATTTGGCTCAGTTTGTTGGAATTGCAGTGAGCAAATGACTCAACTCTACTTTAATAAAGCTTAGTGGATACCAGAACAAGGGAGTTGGAGGAGACTGTAAGGTATGACAAGACAATTGAGCCAGGCTACTTAGCTGCTTATAGACCCCAAGAGAATTGCTTATTCTGCTGTGTCTGAAGGTATATCGCACACAAATTTATCAGGTGCTTGTGCTTTAAATAAGGTTCAAATATATTACTTTAGATGTTTTATCTAGGTATATAAAATATACAGTTATATGTAATATCTATTTATATATAATGATATGTGTATTCTTTTTCTGGTGGGAAGCTATTTTAAAATTTGCAGTTGCAATAACCTCTCTATATGTATTCAGATTTCAGATAATGACTCCATCCCTCGGGTTGAGTGACTGATCTTTTTCTCTTTGAAAATGTAGATCAGCTAGGCAATTTAAAATGTGTTGCTTTCTTGCAGGTCCTGATTCTGCAATCCTTATGTGGAACAGTATTTACCTGAATGAATAGTACCATTGTACTAATTTGCAGGAATAATTGCTCTTTGGTTTAGTAAGGGTGACAAAGTTGAGCTTTAATTTGCAACAGCAAAGACATGTGCTAGTGATTTTCTCTTTGCTGCACATAAACAAAGAGTCAGCACAGAAGTATACAGTTTAACGTTTTTCCATGTTGGTATTTTCTGTTTGGTTCTGAGGTATTAAAGGAAAAATCTTAAGACTGCAATTTTTCATTGTATGAGAATGTTTGTCTAGACTTGTTAAAACGGGTACATTTCTTCCTTCTCCTTTAAAGAAGCACAACATTGATGTCAGGAAAGTTTTGACACTTGAAAGTGCTTCTGCTCTTAGGAAAAAGAAATGGGAAGAACCAAGTACAGGTGTTAAAGAAAAAATGTTAATAGAAGTTTAGAGTTAAATACCTGCTTTGGAAGAAATAGTGAAGTTAAGGCTTTTCAGGCTTTTCATGGAGATTTTGCAGTAACTGTACTTGAGCATACATGTGATATAATCCTTAATCACACCTTTATCACACCTCTTGACTATTGCTGGTCAGTTTATTCAGATCAGTGGAAACTTCTTCCTCTCCATCTTTCCTGACAATATCAGGTAATAGTGTAAAGACAAACCCTCCAAACAACACTTTCCCCACCCCTCCCCCCCAAAAAACAAACCCACAACCCCAAAGCAAAGCAAAATTAATTCTTTCACAACAGTTTTGCTTTCCTCTGCCAGCTTACACATTTTTTCCCATCACCTCTAAGAAGAAGCTTCTGCCTCTGAAGAAGTAATGAGATAGAAAAATACAGAGACTTATTTACCTTGGGTAAAACCAGAATAAGTTCAAGAAACAGGGTCACTGAGGCAGCAGGAATTCCTATTAACATTTGAATAAGTGACAAAGAAAATGAAGTGTCAAGCCTTTTAGTCTCATGATCTCATGATAAGTGGTGGAGGCTTTTCTTTTTTAGTAGATCAGAAGTCCTTATTCTCACCTCCTGCTTGTGTATTTTTGTTGATGAAAGAGAAGGGACTAGTGAGAGAACAATATCGAACTTTGGGGTTCTTGCTGTTAGGTGCTCAGGAGAGACACACCTAACTATGTAACTAAAGATGTTGAGTTCTACTTAGAACCACCTGATCTTCTTTGGTTTTGTTTGTTGTTGTTGTTTTGTGGTTTATTTTGGTTTTTGCTTGCTTAGTTGGTTTTTTGAGGACGGGAGGGAATTTCTGTCATTCTTCTTTTTTTCATTTCAGTGAAATGCAGTTCTGGGTAAAAATTTTCTTTGTTTTGATGGCATGATCCCATCTAGTCTGGCTCAGTGAAAGCCACTCATGAAAGGATGTGACATCTGAAAGTCTTGTGCTATCACAAGAGAAAAGTCCTCCTATGCTATGAAAGCATTGAATAAATCTCTGTGGCATTTCTTGTAAGTGGACTTTGTTGTGTATTAAACTGGTTTGTAGGAATAGAGGTAAGTTTTCTGCTCCATATTTGCTCCCTTCCTTCTGCTGAGACAGTGGTGTACCTGCTGTGATGGGAACATTTATTCAGCTGGACTGAAACCATCGATTCATTTTTGCAGAGGTCACCAAAAATCCATCAGGTGGTAATGACACTCAGTCACTACTGATGTGGGCTGGACGCGAGCCAGTGATCTAGAGGGGAAAGGCAGTCTAACCCATTACCAATCCCCTGGAGCCATTGAGTTCCCCACTTTTTGCTCATCTTTCTGCTTCTACAGTTCTCATAGGTTAATCTTTCTTTTTCTATGTCTAATGTGATCATCTTTCTTCTCTTACATACCTGCTTTTGACTTTCATGACAGTATGGCTGACAAACATCCTCAGCATTTTTACTTCTGATGCAGAAGATATTAGTCAGTAGTGCAATGGTCAACAGGAGTTATTAAAAAGAAGGAAAAAAACCCCCAAAAATAAGGGCTGGAGAGAGAAGGGAAAAAGGCTGCTAGACAAAGGGAGGTCTTTATTTTAGACTTTCACTGTAGGAATAACTACTCAGTGTTTTGAAGTTTGTAATCAGAGTATGGCTATGAAGGCTTACTGTTTATATACTGTGCCTGTGGTAGAGTCTCCTGTAATTCAGGGCAAAAAAGGGAAGGAGGAATAGCCACCCCAGCTACTAGAGGTGATTACACTGGGAATTCCTACTCTTCATGCTGTAGTGTCCTTGGTAGTGATGGGGAGATGTCTGGCATAATTTGAGTGTTGAGAGCAGTCCCGCTGTCCTAGACAGCAGCAGTGTTTCAGCATCTCAGCCTGCTGGGACTCAGGTATAGGGCTGTGCTGCTTCTGGTGCTTAGGCTGTGCTTAGGCTGGTTTGTGATGAGAATCCAGATTCAATATGGGATACTGATGAAGGTTTGCCTGGAACATGTTTATTTTGAGAGAATAAAACCCATTAATTATTCTTGTCTTTTTAGAACTTTTCCTCCTTACTGCTATGCTGTATAAATGCATCCAAATGAGTATTTTCAATAAGAAAATAAAAATTAGATATAAACTATGAAGTTATGTAAGTACATATTTATTCTGGAACAGGTCTTGCAGACTTTCAGAGATTGCTGCTGGAGTGTACCTAGTTAGGAGAGAAAATATCCTGTGACAAATGAATAACTTGCAGGGGTTGCTGTGAGTACTTTGGGAGGAGGATATGTGCTGAGGTGATTTTCCCTAACAAACCATATTCTATTTTTATGCACTTTGTCAGCCTAAAAAAAGCTTTGTTACTCGAATTAAGTCTTGTTGCATCACCTCAGATTAAAATGGATCTTTTGCCCTTTATTGTGCGATATTCTGATGAACTGGGAGTTATAATAGGAACATATCCTCTGGTATCCTGTGCTGTTTTCCTCCCCTCCTCCCCTTCCAAATTAAAGAACCCGGGGCCTACTGTTTCCATTTAGCAGAAATTGTTTTAAATTAGCCTGGAGGTGTGGTTACTCCTGTAATCCAGTGCTTGTAAACATATGATCCTGCCAATAGAACTGCACTGGGTATTTTAAGCTGATACAAAGTGGACCTATGTCAAGAATTTTTTTGTAGGAATAATTAAGTCTATTTTTCAATGTCATGATTTAGTCTATTCAGCCTCAGTTATAAAGTAGTCTTGAAAATAATCTCTAACCTTCTGTGAGGAAGTAAGTTGAAAATGCTGAAAATTACACTACAGCAAACACAGCAAGCCTCCTTTCCCTGTTTCTGGAAATTTCCTTTCATTTACATATATGAAATCTGAAATTACTGGAAATGAATTGGTGCAAAGCTAATATTGCCACCACTTCCCTTTTGCATTTTGTTACACCTTGTATCTTTTCAGGAACAGTTTGCACTTATCAGTGGAGCTTTAAATACTGCCCTAGTGAATAAACATTTCATTTCAGTAAACAATCCCCAGAAATAGATTTTTACCGCAAGTAGTTTGTTTTTAATAACACGTGCTGCCTCTTGGAGTTAGATTCCTAAAGGAACTGCAAAATAAATTTCTATCACAGCATCTGACTTCCCTTCTTTGTCAACCTTCTCACAGATGTGTTGGGTTCCCTGTAGTTACAGGTCAGCTCCTGTGTATTAAAAACTAAATCAAAACAAACCAAAAGAAAAAAACCCCAAAAAACAATGGAGTGGGGAGACAGAAAAGGAGTGTACATAGACTGAGATAAGTATTTAGATGCAAAATTGAAAACTTTGGATCCAAAGCAATTTTTTTTGAGTAAAAAATGCTGACTTCTAGAAAACCTGTTTCAGATTCTTGAGTGTGGTATGAAGGCTACTGTTAGGAAGCCAGCATTATTATTATTTATGGTCCCTGTTTAAGTCAGAGACTTTTTACTGTCATTTTGAGGTTGCCAGCATTATTTCAAAGTTAATCTAATTTCTGAGGAACTGATTTTGGATTTCTTTTAAAGTAGCATAAGCAAAAATGGATTTGCCTGTACAAAGCACTTTGGAAGCGATGACCACATATTCAAGTCAGGATCTGCAGCAGGAAGCTCCCCTACAACTTGTACTTTTTACATGGTGTTTGGAGAGCACCTTGGTCTGTCATCAATTTTCAGGGAAAAAAAATCAGCTGTAAGATTTTTGTGGACCAGAGGAAAAAAAATCAATCCCTTGTGGATTCATAGTGCTTGTATATGAGGATTAGGCTAATGCAGATTCACAGGCAAAAATCAATACAGATTTCAGAAATCCCTTCTGCAACGATGGAACTGATCATGCAGTTCACAGGCTTAATTATGTATCTTCTTTATGAGACAACAGTAATATCTCTTCACATGGGTATACAAGCTGAATTTAACCTTCACCCTATACTAATATTTTTCTTACTGAAATGTATAAGTAAAGCACTAAATATTACTTGCTTGATCAAAAAGTAATAAAAATGATAGACCATTGCATAATTTGTTGAAAATAAGCATACTGTAAGTAATAGATTGACTTCTCCCATCTCTCCACCAAAATATCAAATATAAAGACTATTTCCAAAGTAATTTTGTCTACAGAAGTTGCAGTATTAGGCAGAGGTTTAAGGTAATTAGTGTAGCTATCACACAGATTTTATGCTTTTATGGAGTAATATTGCAAAGATCTTGTAATCTGAGGGTAACAACACTTCTGAAGGGGAGCAAAGGACCCATTCCTTTTAAAGGGATGCATATCTCATGTGAAATCTCCCAGCCTGTTCTGAGGGCTACTGAAGAGCTGACACACAGTGAAACCACTAGTGATTTTTTTGTCTAGAGATTGCAGAACAGTGCTCCAGGACGGAGTTGTGTGAGGGCACAGAGGATGAAGGGATGGTTCACACCCCACTAAAATTCACCTTCACCAGAAGCATATTGGGAGTTCTAACAGGAGGGGCAGGTCCTGGGGGTTTCTTGCGCTGTCTGCCACACTTCATTTTGAGACATGCCAGCCCTGTTGGTGTTAGGCATGATTGCTTTCCCCAAAAAGGCTTGCCTTCCTTTCTCCATTTCTCTGTCATGTGTCCTGAGTTTCACGGCGTACACTGTCAAATATCAAAAAACATATTAAGCCACATTTTCTGCCTTCTGACTGCTTTGATCTGTCTCACTTCTCTCTGCCATCCACCGACCACAGTTAAAATTACTTCAGCTGGTTCTGCAGTGCCGTGGGGTTCTGCATTGAGGTGAAACTCTATCTGTGGTCTTGAACAAGGAGGATGTATTTGAAACCATTGTCTCTTGTGATGTTTACATAATAAGCTGAGAGCTTTTGTTACCATCCTTTGTGATTTGATGCATGTGGAAATGATAGAAATAGTTTTATTTGGTGGTCCCTAAGGTACAAGTAAGGTTACCAACAAGCATACATAAAAAATATATTTGCCATCTATTAATTACTTTTTTGGGTATTCTTTTTAGGTAAAAAAAAGTGAAAACAAACACTTAGGTTAATATGATGTGTTGCTGAGCTTGAGATGCATCCATTCTTTCTTCCTTCTAGAATAATGCAGCATATGGTGGTTATTGCTGGATTAAGAGGCCCAATTTTAATTCCAACTGTAATCACTTGCTTTTTTTTTTTTTTTTTTGGTAATTTACAAAGACTGATGAGAAATGGATTTAGAATATGGGATTTGAATTTTATTGCCCTGATATTCTCTTAAAAGGGAGCTTTAAATTGCCCATTCTTTATACATGTAGGTGTGCTGGAGCTGTAATGTTAATGGAGCTGGGCACAGCTGGGGTTGGTCAGGACCATCTTCTTGAAGAGACTCCACTGTGTTGCTGCAGAGTGGAGTGTGATGCAATTTGTTAGGTGTTTAGAGTAGCTGAAATTAATCAATTAGACCTGAGATATAACTTTGAGATATAATGTATTCCTAACGTTGAATGTATAAAAGTTGTTTTAGTTCATCAGTAAGAACTAAAATAAGGAGAGAAACCCCAGAAGTGGTTATAATTAAGCTCAAATGGAAGAAAACTGCCTAGATGGGAGAAATAGAGATCTCAACTACCTTTTCAAAAGTGTAGTTTGAGTTTGCCTTGTGTCTTGCCATGAAGTGGCTGAATACTTGGTGTTTTCTAAGATTTTGTTATTTCCAGTGTTATGCTAAAGTAATATAAGAGGGGATTTACAAGGAGAATAATATTAATGGAAGGGAATTTCCATGCTCTTTCAAGTATAATTGGTGTTTTCCAAAAGAATTAAATCTCTTGACCTCATAAATGCTTTCAGATACTTTTCCTATTTCCTTCCTACACCTTTCAAACATAAACAAGCCTCTTCTGCACTTGATGTTGCTTCTCCTCTTGGTAAGTTTTGCATGGTGAATAGTCAGATTCTCTCTTCACCACCACTGCATTTTTCTTGAATTAAGTCAGTAACAGGTTCCTCAAGGCAAAGCCTGCTTGGTCTGTTGAGGTGGGGGGTTTTTTGGCACTTTTTTTAAAAATACAAACAATATTCTCTCTGTTTTTAAACTTTCATCCTTGGGCTTCCAGGTTGCAGTCAATGTTTTTATATTGTTCTTTGCACATTTTCCTTAATTTTCACAGTTACTTGTTCCTGTTCAGTCTTCTCTGCAATAATTCTTCCAAATTCTCACCTTTTCCTCCAGTGCTTTCTCTGTGACTGCCTTCTGCATTTGAAGATTTGTATTTTCATGTTGATAACATTTAAATTTCCTTTGACATCTTTTCATATTTCTCTTGCCTTTTCTTTCCTTGTTCTGGTTACCTGCAGCTCAGTCCCAGTCATTGTTAACTTCCCCAGCTATGTTGCCATTCTCTGGACACCCTCCAGCCCCTCGATGTCTTGTGGTGAGCAGCCCAAAGCAGGATTTGAGGTGTGGCCTCACCAGTGCTGAGTATAGAGGGGCAATCACTGCCCTGGTCCTGCTGGCCACACTATTTCTGATCCAGGCCAGGATATTGTTGGTCTTCATGGCCACCTGGACAAGGTCCAGTAGCTCTCATCCCAAGCCAGCTACAGTCACTGCCTTGACTCCAAACCCTTATCTGCTCTAGTAATAACTCACTTACTCCTACTTCTTATGGACTACAGGGGAGAGAAGGGAAGTGAAAACAGCAGCACCTTCCCTCCTTGGTTATGGTCAAATATGGAAGGTAGGAGCTTGTGCTCTAAAAAATGTGAAGGGGAAGCAAATCTGTTCTTTCCATGGCCTTGTTGAAAAAAGAAAGGAGAAGGGGGTGGAAAACAAGGTAGGGAGAGAGCAAACAGGCACTTGAAAAGCTCTTCCCAGAGGAGCTTGGTGACAAGAAGGGTGTGATGGCACCTATCTGCCCAAAGAGGTGTTGAGTGCTGCTGTAGCAGGACTTCCAATTTCCAGCTTTGCCTGTATCACCAATGCTGATGGTGTGAGCAACAGCTGTGTATTGGGATCAAACACCAGCTCTTGCTTGACGGCCATGCGTGATGTTTTTGGCTGTAGCCTAATGAGAGAAGTGTCTGACCAGAGAAGGTAGTGCAGATCAGAGCCCGGCCCTCCACTGCTGGGCAGCTGTTGAGGCAAGAGATCAGTTTGTATTGCTGTGCATGTGAAGTGTAGGAGGAACTAAAGGAGCTATCTATGCAGTCATCTTATAGATTACATTTAAAAGTTAATTTACTCTTGGAGTCCTGTAAAATGATGCATGCAAAATGCTGGTGTATAGATTTGTGTTGTGGGATGACAGGCAGCACACAAAGCAAGTCACAGCCATCTCATGCTGCCTCTCCCCTGCCCATTTTATGTAGCAGTCATGTGAATGTGGATTAAAAGGGAGCAGTAAAAAATTAAGCAGTAGTTTGTTAAAACAGTATTGAAAGAAGTGTCAAACTTGCTTAAGTCCATCTCACTGACTGTTCTGTATCCTTTGGGTCTATCTGATCCCACCTAGTTTATACAATATTTCTATTGCAGTCATAAATAATTTCAGATACTACTTTAGCTGTTTCTAAGCTCAGATTCAAAGTGTACATGGAACATAGTGCCTCCTGAAACCCTGCATGCTTTGCAGTAGGCATTTCTCTCTTATATTTACTCAAATAGAAGTGGATATAGTGTTTTCTTCTCAAATTTTTGGTCTGACTCCTGTGACTCTGACTCCAGTAAGCAATGCCAGTAGCATGGGTAGACGGATCTGACAGGGCTGAAAACTAACAGCATGTCAGACGCTTTTCTCCAATGAAGGCTATAGATCAGAGCTAGGAATCTGCTGGAGCTGGAGAGGGTGACAGGGGAATAACATCCCTTTCTCTTCCATCGACAGGGGTAATAACTCCTGGCTCCCTAGGGACAGATTGTAAAAGCCAATAGCCAGAAGCTGTGAAGCAGGGAGGGTAGAAGAATTGAAAATTAAAGAGGGAGTGAAAATTTTGTGTAAGGCTTTAGTGAGATGTTGGAATAAACCATCAAGTGTCATTCTTTTAATTGCCTTATTGTTGACAGGGTT
Organism: Melospiza melodia melodia; assembly: GCF_035770615.1. NCBI lineage: Eukaryota > Metazoa > Chordata > Aves > Passeriformes > Passerellidae > Melospiza > Melospiza melodia. Next base: position 10,639,835 of record NC_086204.1, on the reverse strand, counting down.
TTTGCAATGTTGGGTTTTATTAGTTTATAAAGTTAAAATACTAGTTTAAATGATTAAGATATACCATTCTTGCTTTTATATGTGGCTAGGCATTGAGTATTCTATGTTGTTATTATTGAAAGTATGTGGAAAAAATATTTTGCAAATACTGCTTTAAAATTAAATAAAACAATTTTGTTAATATCATTACTATACATAAACATATTTTGAACATGTTGATGCTGTATACTGTATAAAAATTTGATAATTAATTTAAATGACGGTGTGATTTATAGGTGTTATCTCCATGTATAAAATTCCATGTTGAATCTCTCATAGCTCACAAGCATTTAAACTTTGGCTGCCTTTGTGTCCAGGAGGAGTGTTCCAGTCCTGATAGATTTTACTAATGTTATGGTGCTTGAATTATACCATGGGTCTTCAATTCATTTCTTTGTGGAGCAATAGCTTTTAACAGGTTATGATAGACACTTGAAGAAGGAGAACCATAATAAAAAGGCACAGCTCCTGCACTTTTAAGAAATAGAAGTGCTTAAAAGTGTTATTTTTTATATGAGTTGTTCTTGCTTAGTTTTTAAAGTGTGACTCGTGTTTAGTTAAATCTTTTACGGACTCAGTTCACTGAAGGTGACAGAAGTACTCACTTGAGTTCAATGAAAAGTAGACGTGACAGTAAATTTTTCAGAGACAGGAGATCTTGTTATAGGAGTCAGTATGGGGGTCAGGGCAGAGCCTGTTGATGATTGAGGAAAAGAGAAGTAAATTCATTCTGCTTCATGCACTTTGTCAAGTGCCAGTAGCTTACCATTGAGAACTAGTCACCCGTTCTAGTCTTACGGCCCTAGAGGTCACTCATTTGATATAAATCATAGCACTGCATAGGCTCAGCAACCTATTGCCATTCCAGATGAAATAAAAAGAGAGGAATGCTTCATTCTGAATTAAAATGGCTGTGAATATCCCACCACATGTTGCTGTTCAATGCAATATGTGGTTAGATATTGATCTCCAAAATCAAGTCATTAAAATGTGCAGTTTTTGTTTATTGGAATGAAGCAATTAAATGGTTCAGTTATGCCAGACCTTACCTTTTCTGATGAAAACTATTGATTTCTTGCCACAGCTTTATAAGCGACAATGTTTTTGATTACTCTTGACAAACCTCCTTGGAGTGTTAATTAAAATTGTACCAGATGAGCAGGTGTGGGAGATCATTAGATTGCCCGGATCACACACTGTACTTCATATTCTGCAGCCTTGCATAATGAATAGGGCACAAGAGGGGAAAAACAATATCTTCATCAGCAGAATTAGCATCTTCTCTCTCTTTTCTTTTTTAACTAGGTGACATTACATTTTACAATACATCCATTTATCATTTATAGAATAACTTCTTCTGAATCTGATAAAATGAAATTTCTATTGTAATATTACATTGCTACAAAAATACAAAAAATTAAATACTCAAATATTTTGTTTGTGAATGCTGATAAACTTGCAATACCCACTGCATTCTTTCAAAAACAAAGCAGAGACTTTGACATTTTCTGAGATAAGATATTTTAATAATGTCTGTATTTTTCTCTTGCTTAACTACATCATTGTATAAAATAGCATGAGAACTATTGATTATATTGGTTTTCAAAGAGCAAATTATTTCGTGATTTATTAATTTACCATAGATTTCTTGTCTGGTATAATAGTAATTGTTTGATAATTTTTTTAAACCTTAATATTATGCTAAGAAAATAACAGTGTGTTGTAGTTGTGTTGTACAGTACAAGGATGGCCTGTGGTACTGATTATGAAGCCTGTGCAGGGCTATTCTGTCAACTAGGCAGTGTAAGGGAAAAAATGGGAGTAAAAAGCTAAGAAAAGGATGTAATGTAATTAAGGATGGGATATTGTTTGGAACAGCAGAGGGAAATGGTCAGAATATGTGATCATAAACCTCTTGGCCTGTAAATAAATAGCTGCCATTAACATCACAGGTGAGTTGCAATTGTCACTAACTGGAAGCTTATGTGATGTGTTTGTAGCTCAGGCCAGGTCTTATTGAACTGTCAGTTTGAGCCTTAGAGGCTTTAAACTGAAAAAAGAGGGGGGTATGAAAGAAAATAAATAATTGAGATAATACTTGGAAAAAGGTAGTCACAAGCAGTGTCTGGGATAGGTGTTCACTGGAAGGGAGCCAGGTAGATATCATATGCACTTTGGCTAACTTGCCTTCTCTGTGCCTATCTTTCTGGAAATTAGATAAAAATTAGTGTTTGCAGTTGCAGTTCTTAGTTTTGCAGTACTTATTTAATGTTAATAAAATTATTTGAAGTTTTAGCATAGCTGTAAATTCAAATTACAAAGAGATTGGAATTTCTTAATGATTAATTGGCTGTGCATTATGCTTTTGAAAATCTGTCCCAAATGGAAGTAATACTGAAAACAGGCAATCCTGTATTAACTGTTCTTGTTGCAGAATTGTAAAAGCTAGCACATTGCAGCAGTGGAACAGAAGGTTCAGAAATTACCTACACATTGGAAATGTGGGTGTATTGTCTTCTAGCAGAAATCCAGCTGGATGAGTTGAGTTGTCCCATTGATTTAGGTGAGTACTGTAAATGAGCTGAATATTATTAACTCCAGCTGTAGTGACTCCTTTGCAGTAGTAGTAGTCTATATTTGAATCTTGTAATTTGATAATGTTTTTGAGCTTGAATGCAGACTGTGTTGATCATGTATATTTTTGACCTTATTCTGGAAGATGTGGATATTCCTGAAGTTCTGTAGAGCATTCTTTAAATAATGAATCTATTATTCACAGGCATTGCTTCTTTTCGTTACATTTGAAACGGATAACATTACGCATATAATTTGCAGGACAATTTTCTGTAGATTTCAAATATAATTTGGAGGGTTTCTCAGTAATTTTTATAGAATAAAGTATTTCCATTCCTATGATTTCTTCTGGGTTAGACTGAAAGAAAGGGAAGAGGATGTTATTTGCAGAGACAGAAATTGCCATGCACACAGCGCTTGCTTGGTAGATTCCAAGTGAAGATTCATCCTTGCAGGGTGGTTTAACATGGATACCTCTAACAGCCAGTGTTGCTTGGTACCCTTTGGAATAGCCTTCGGGAGGCTTTAAAGCAGAATGGAAACTAATCTGTGCTCTCAGCCCCTGTCAGAGCTGAGGTGTAATGTGGAAACCTTGGAGTGTTGCTGCTGGTGTGCTACCTTTCTGGTGGATAAATAGGCTACTGTAGCAGCTCTTAAGAGTCAAATAAGTGTAACAGATAAACTTGGCAGGAAAAAGCCAGCGACAAAAAAAAGGTGATATAACAATGTAAGTGAAAGAGAAAGAAGGGAAGATCATATCCTAAGAGCATTTTGGGTGGGTTTTTTCCTCATGTTTTTCAATACATTTGTGCCTGTTGATTTGAGATTCAAAAATCAAATTATATTTTAACTGGTGTGCCAAATGTCTTATGTGATTTAGTAAATAGTAATACTTCCACAGGTGGAAAACCAGTTCTGTGCTATATGATCAGCACCATAAGAAAAGGCTGAGTGCAACAATTTCAGTTTTTTACACAAGATTTGAAAATACTTTTTTTCGTTTGTGAATTCATCCAAATAATCTTTCTGATTCCTGCCTTTTCTGCTTTCCAAAAGTATTAGTTGTATAAAACTGATCTGAAGGGGGGGTTTATGTAAAGATGCAGAACAGTAGTAGTAATAACAACAACAACAACAACAACAATAATAAAATAATTTCTACTTTTAATTTCAGGAGTCAAAGCATTTCACAATCACAATTTCATCATAGTCAGTGATTAAATGTGAAATGGCCAGATTATCTGAAATACAGTCTTGATTGCCAACTATGCAAAATGTAGGCAGAATATAATGTAGTATATGATTGGATAGGCATGGGAAAATCTCCATGCTTCTAACTGTTGATTTCCTATCTTCAGAACAATTACATCAGTGCATTTATACGTAACTTTTTTCTTTTGTGGCATTCCCATGGCTGTTAGCCACATTGCACGTAAAATAAGTAAAATCTGGAATCTCTCAGGATTAGTAGGTCTCTTTATTCTTTGCTCTGTATTGAAAATCGTTCCTGTCAGCTGGTGCTCTCCAAGCTGCCTGGAAGAACTTTGGCATAGTTTTCCTAACCTTTCAAACAGTAAAAGCAAAACCCTGCTTTGATTAAAAAAGAAAAAAAAAAAAAGGCAAAAAAAGCCAGAGGACTTTGGCCCCGAGCCATTAAGGATGCAGGCGGCTGCGCTGCGGGCTGACAGCGTATTCCACAACCCCTGCAAAGTTCTCCTCGGGGTCCCTGGAGTGGCTGAGGCACTTTGCTTGTACTTAACATATATCAACTGTCACCCGACGGCAGTCGGTGCTGCACTGAACACAATGGAACATCCAGATGGTCTAAACAAAGCCAACAAATGTTCGCTGCTATTAAAAGCTGTTTACATCAACTTCCAGTATTTCATGTGCTGAAGTTTATATTGTGTCACTACTGGGGTGCTTAGCTCCATCCTCAGTTCAGAGCAGGGATTTCTAAACTATTGTTGCTTATGTGTTAAAATAACATTCTGAATATGCCCTAAATACATGCCACTGAACTTTTTTTTCCCTTTTAAATAGGAAATTGGTCATTGTATGCTAATTGCATGCTTTCAAATATTGTAATTGATTGTCCCATCTAATTTCCCCTTGCTTTTCCTCCTGGTAGCCTCCTTCCAGCACCTTCCCCCTGCACATGCATGTCCCACCCTTGCTGTGCCTGTCGGGCACACAGCTGGTGGCTGCCAGGCTGGGCTGTGTCACTGCCTCAGCACAGGGTGCCCCCACTGCTCCCTGGCCAACTGATGGAGGTGCTGGTGTGTGGTGTGGTTTGCTTTCATCCCTGAGGCACTCTGAGGCATCTCCTGCTGTCCTGTTAGTGACCAACACGTGGAGGTGACAAACGGACATTTTACACCTCCTTCCTCTGACCCTTGTTCCTGGTGTCTGCTTTACTGGAAGTCCACATTCCTGCCACTACTTGCTGAAATAAATTAATTGGTGGGACACAAGCTTAGATCAGTCTGTTGTTTTTCATGAGGCTGCAATAAAATTCTTAGGGAGACTGTGAATGACAGTGCTATATTTTGCAAGTGTGATTTCTGATTAATCATATACTGTTCTTGAAAAAAAGGACCAAAAAGTGCTTAGAGCACTAAAAATATCCCTTAATTGCAGTGATTTAAAAAATTTAAGAGTTATAATACTCTTTCAAATATATGAGTGAAAGATCACATGCAAGCTGTTATCCCTGTTTGGAGTATTTGTTTGCAAAATAAAAAACAACTGGTTTTTCAATTAATTTTAAAACAAAATCTGACTAGTCTTCCCTTCTCCCCACAAGCACCACATTAAAGCATTAGGGAAGAACAAATTCAATCTGTAGCCTTTTCAGGTAAGATCTTTTTCTTTGGTTTTCACCCTGTACATTTAACTGTTACTGGTCACCATGCTAAAAATAATAAAATAGAAAAAAAGGAACCTGAAAAACATTTTTAGACCACAGAATCTAATATTGACATTAGGGTATATTGTGATATACCTTTTTATAATATCTGTGGTGTTTATCCCAGCATATGTCATTCACCTTCACATTAGTTGTAGAACTAACTTTCACAAAATGGACAAAAACATGCTTATTTCTTCTGAGAAAGAAATCCCATCACACTTTTGGGCTTTTAAATAAATAGAGCTCTGCAGCACCATAACAGAGCTACTGCAAACATGTTTTGAAGGTTTATATGGGGTATGCTAGCAATATTCTAAGATGTTTATAGTTTGAAGATCTTTGAAGATGTAAATGTATGAATGAACAGTTGTAACTGTCTGAATCTTGCTTGGTGTTTCTAAAATCTGAAAAAACAGAGGTACTTCTAATAGAATGTAATATGTTACAGAACTATTTTCCTTTCTGACAGCAGCCTGTGACCATAGTGTAAGTAAAAAATATAAAATTTTGCTATCTGTTTTCACTATTAGCTGCAAAGGGAATGTGGCAAATAGTGAATTTTCCTGTTGTGATCTACCTGATACAAGACTAATTCCTGTTCTCAGAAGCTTTGAATGTGAGATTCCCAGATTCAAATTGGATTTGCAAAACTTTTTAAAGTCAGTTCCATTTCATTCTGAGCTTTATTAAATATTTAACTTAAGGCTGTTTATTTGAAAATCTTGTTTGTAGGATTTTCCCTCACACTCCTCAAAGTGTTGCAGAGAACCAGAACAAACTCCACTTTTTTTCATGTTCCTCTCATTATTTTATTGTTGCACAGCTAGATCTCCTTTCCATACTCTGCTGTACAAAGACCAAACCCTTGTGTTGGCTAACATCCTTAGGTGTAAAGTTACTGCTGTTACTGAATTTCCGGTCAGTTCCACAATGCTCCTGTTGTTTGCAGAGATGAAGTGACTCCTTACAGACATCATTATCTGGAATCTAATGGAAGGAACCAGATCCATCTCTCTGTTAGAAAAGGTCTGTGATTCATCTTATTGTCCTGAATGTTTTTGGTCATTTTCCTGTCCTGGTAGGTAAACAGCACCCTCTGCACAGAGATCAGCTCACAGCATTACGGTGAGTTTGTGTGCAGGACACACTCTGGAAACACCAGGGTAAAGGTTTTGCATAATGAGGTTGCCCAGTGTTCAATTCTTATGGGGTCAGTGCATCAGAATTATGGAATATATAGAACAAGTAGGGTTAAGTCCTGGTGGAACTGAAGGCATAGCATTTGAGATTTCTTTCCTGGAAAGTCAGGCTAGTTCCTATGTTACATTGCAACATGACAATAAAAGAACTGAATATTGTTCTGCATTACAAAATGATTAATCTCTGATGTTTCCATCCCAGGGAGTTTATTGCCAAAACTGTAGGAAGTGGATGCATAAGGAAATGTTTTACAATAAAGATGACATCATTAATCTTCAGTATTTCTCTAAGCAAGACCTTTCCTGACCATGCCGAATGATAGAGAAAAAAATATTTTACTTTATATAAGGGAACCCTGAGAGGTATTAGGACAGAAAACTCTTCCAAAGCCTTGGTTTTCATGTTTGACAGGGGTCAAGCTTTGTGCCCGGTGTAGATGAGCCTTTGGAGCCAGATTGTCAATCCAAACGCAAGCTGCTCCGTTTCCTGTTTATGCCTGTGCAGAGTTACACATCCTGACTCGCTTGCCTTCAGCTGCAGGTTTTTCCGCACTCCCTAGGAGATTTCTTCCTTAAAATGGTTTGTTATTTATCATTTAAGTAAGCCATTGGAATTTTGTTAATTCCTGTTTTATTTAACACATGCAAGACGGTGTCATTAGCTAAAGGAAGATAACGTTAAGGTAGTAAGAGTTACTGATACTACTAATTAAATGACCTTTGCAAAACAAAATCTGGTCAGCCTATGCCTGAATGTAGAGAACTGATGCCAAGTTTACTGCTTCACAGAGGACTGGCCTATTGTATATCTGACCTGAGGTTATCAGCATTTGAAACCTGGTCTAGTAATTTAAAAATAAGCTTTTTGTATATTACACATTTCCATTTTTCCATCTGTCATAAGATTAAACGTGTTTCAGCATAAAGGGACATTCTTAGAAGAGCAGTTTGCTTGGTATGTTTACAAAGCTCCTCCATTGATAGACTGTATGAATTTTTATTGTTCAGCAGTATAGCTCCTAAGTAGTAATATCTTTTTTTTTTCAATTCCCCCATCCAATAAAGTGGACTGAAACCAAAGAGATCTGACAGTTCATGGTGCTTTGTCCTTTCCCTTTAAATTGGAGCACAATGAGAAAAAAATTTATTATAGCCAGGTTAGGGCTGTCAGAGTTGTTCTGCATTGCCTAAGTCATGCTTTTCTTTAAAGGTAAAGTTTTAGTAAATGTAATAAGCTTTCTTAATAGGTACCAAAGAGCTTTGGTTAATGGCCTGTATGCTTGGCTTAAAAGCTAAAGAAGAGTAGTTACTGAGGAAGGAGATTGCTAACTAGGCCTTACTTCCAAGCAAATGTGATAGAATGACTGACAATGAGCTACATATTCCTCCCTCCACCTCTTTTGTTGCTTTACTGTAGCTAGAAATTAGATCTTTCACACATGCTACACTGATATAAAAGGACCATATCGAAGTTTGAAGGGATTTTATTAGTTTAACAGTGAACTTTGCCATAAAATAATTAATATATGTCATGAGCAGAGTGGGTGTGTAATAAAAAGTCATAGTATGTTGAACCAGCATAATTGCAAGGAAAAAGAGAGCAGTTTGCAGCTTATCTAGAAATCTGACAGAATTAGGAGGAGCCATATTTTCACGGTACTTGGTGGGAACAGAATTGTACGTGATCTTCAGCTGGAGTCAGTTGGCCTCATTTCAAAGTTAATGGTCCTTTTGGCCTTTACACTATCAAACAATATAGCCTTTGACATACTGATAAAGACTGGCAAAAATAGCAGCCATAATGAAAATGAAGAATATCTTCCTTTGATCACTTTTTCCTAGTTTGTGCATAACTCCATTAAACTTGGTATGGCTACCTATGCTTATTAATATGGTTCCTATTGGTATGGTATTGAAGTACTTCCCAAGGATTAATGGGTTTTAATTTAGTGATACCACTATGAGGCACAAAAATCTTGTTGTTCCCATTTTAGGAGACTGAAACTAAGCAAGTTTATGCATTGGTTTGTGTAACTTAGTGTAAGATTCTTTGAGACATCTTAATTCCTTGGTGTTTCCACTCCCTGCTCTGAGGTGGGCTCAGCCACTCCTCCTAGAAACTTAAGTACCAAAGATTCACACCTGAAATCTTCATTCTGAACTTTGTGCCCATTCAAAACTCCCTCTCCCCACAGAAAGGAAACCCAAGGCAACAAAAAACCCCCTACAAACCATCCCAATCCACAAGACAGCTTTAGAAAAGTCATTACACAAAAAAATCTTTCACGTGCACAACTGAATGAATTCCTTTTCTCCCAAAGCTTGTTTATATTTAATGACAGAGTAGAGATGAGATTTAGAAATTTAGTTTTAATAGATGTTAAACTAATCACTAAATGCAATCAGGTTTGTTTCCTATGTTGTTTGAAGTCAAAAGTGTGGTCAGAGGTGCTTTCCAGACATTCCCTGTTGTCTTGATAAATTTTCTTGAATAATATCTGATGAGAGTATTTATATCTTGAGTAATATCAGTATTGTTTGTCTATCTTTTTCTATTTTATAATCATTTATTGTTTGCTTCTTACATTATGGATATATCTGATGTAAATTGCAGAAAATAGCATTTTAAATGCTTTTCCTGAATTGTCTACTAAGTACTTGTAAGATTATGAAAACAACCTGCAGTACCCAAGTTAACTTTAGAAGGGTTAAGCAGCAATTCCCTTGGTGACCGTGTTCACATTGTGAGATGCATCAACACACATGTTTTGTCTATCAAGCCAAGAGAATATCCCATTTAGGGCTTTTCCCCACAGTAATCAGGGCCGACAACAGCAAAACAGCATTCCCTTCAGAGGATGCAGCAGCAACATGAACTCAACCTTTGTTAAAGGCTAAGCTCTGCTAATAGTTCCTTTTGCAATATGTTCTAGCGTGACTTAGTTTCCTACAGTGAAGGCAACCAAGGTAAAAAATACAAGACTGCAGAATATTGTAATGAAAATGTGCTGCTCTGCATAAAGCTTCTGAGTTTCAGACTTGCTGCTGGTCAAAGCTGGCCTATTGACCCCTGTCCACTCCAGCTGAGCTAACCTGCAGGTCTTTGCTAAGGTATGCTTGCAGCAGGAAAGGTCTTGGGCTCTGATGAAATATAGAAGACATGCAAATAGGCTTTCCAGATGGTTTAGTTAATAGAATTAATATAAATCTGAGCCTAATGCCTTCCTTTATTTTGGAGGTGAAAGCAGTGTTGGGAAATGCTTGAGTCTTTGAAAATGGTATTTGTTTTTCTCTTTTGTTTTGCACTATTTTTTTATTACTTACAACGAAATTAATTTTTGCCTACAAAAAGCATTTTGGCTGTCTCTTGCTGGAAAAAAAAATGACTGGCATAAAAGCAAACAGCCTGTGGATTTGGCAAGATGATAACCACAAAGATTTCTCTTCCATTTGCAGTAGAATATTGCATTATGAGAATCATGAATAGTAATCTCACTTCTATGCACCTCAGGATGGCTTGCTGGAGACCACTCAATTTTACTTCAAAAACCAACCAAATATAACTAAGGAAAACAATACAAGGCATGTTCACAGCTTTGTTTGAAAATATCATCGGCATATTTTTACTAAGGACACAGTGTTGACAGCCTCTTTGTAAAATTCTCATCTGCTCTGATCATTTGATAAAGGCTAATTTTTCCAGGTTGCTTTGCTTTTGTTTAGTTTATTTTTTTTCTTCAGAATTCTTAACCTTTTCATACTTTCAGTGTATTTTTAAATTATTGCAAAAATTCCCCTTCCTTCTCCTGTGGCTAAGCAGGAAGCCAGCAGGATACCAATACTGCTTACTCACGGAAATTAAAAACAAAACAATAGGTAAGAAAAATAAAGAAATAGAACAAACAAGAGGCACTATATTTTCTGTTAAATCTTGATGTGTTGTGCCCTGGATATTCAGTATACTGGACCTTAAAGTATTGAAACTTCGGCAGGAGAGTTTTTGTAGAATTTGACTTTTAGTTATTTATTTCAATGTCTGCAGCTGAAACCTGGAGTTAAACTGCTAGACTGTCTGTGTGCCCAATCTCCAGGGAGGAAAAGCAGTAAGTCAGCAATGGTAGCCTTGCAGTCCAGAGCCCAAGTTAAGGGGGGATAGTTTTTGGAGAGGCATTTTGTTTACTGCTGTATTTTTGTTATAGCCCTGCAGGTGCTGGTGTTTATGGGGCTCCCCAGGCAGATACAGGTGATACCAGGCTGTCTGGACATGTGTGTTCCTCCTACCCTCAATGTGTGAGGTGTCTCACTCTTGTCAATTCTTTCCTGAGATGCCTGGACTCCTTTTCCCAAGCAGAACTGCAGTGTGTGCCAGGAGAGCACTGTCCTTTGAACCAGCCCAGACATGGGCACAAACATATCCCCTGCTTGTGCAGTTAAAGATTGCCTTAGGGAGAAAGAAAAGGGGAAAGTATGCTTCCATCTTCTTTTCCCTTTCTTCCAGTGATGTGGTGATGTGATCAGGTTGCCTATTTTCCCTTGAATCAAAATACACCTTGTTAGGGTGGCTATTTGCAACCTCTTCTAACGCAATTATTTAATTTCATTTCTGTAACTTGTACCTCACCTCTCCTTCAAAAACACTGATCCTGAATTCTCAGTCTCCTGTTTTTCTCCAGTGTTGCCTATCTTTTATTCTCCTACATTTTCATTTGTAAGTTCATATGAATGGAGACTTGTATCCAATTCAACATCTTCTCTGTAGACTTTGGGATAAATAGAGTTCTCCATTTGCCACTGACATGTGTGTGAAGAACAGTTCATAACATGATTGAACTCTATTGATTTTTCATAAAAGTTTAATAAGCTGATACAGGTCAAAAGCATTGCAAAATTTGTTATAAATTCCTGTGGTGATCTGAACAAGACAGTGGGGAGAGCTGGCACCACATACATTTTGAATTACATGGAGGATAAATCCATGCATAAATATGTGTTGAATTACCTGGAGGATAACAAGGACTTGAAACCTTTTGGTTAATTATTTTGAATATTGTGGTTCAAATTATGAGCTTTATAACCATTGTATGGCTCTCCTTGTTTATGTTTTATATTTGTTTGCAGGTGATTGGCTCATAACTGCTTTAGTAGGAAACTAGGATCTTGGAAAAATACTTTAATTGCTTCCCAAAAAGAAAACCTCAGATTTACATGTGAGCCCACTAAAATTGACTAACTAGTAGTTGACTAACATTGCATGAATCCATTCAAATTGGAGGAGGTTCCAGTTGTGCTACAATTTTTGATCAAGTCTGGGCAGAATTGTCTGATAGGTTCCCTGACCTGGTTGCTGTGTGAGTTAGATCATGTTTGAAAATTGCCTGGACAAAACACAGAGCCAGTGGTACCTCAGTTACAGATGTCTTTTGGGCTTACGATACAGAGAACACCCATGCAGAAAAACTCGGTATCTTCTGCAGGAGCTTGGAGATTGCCCCCAGGCCCCATCCCCTTCTCTGCTGGTCTGGGCCTGTGCCTGCAGTGGGGGAAGCCCTGCATGGCCCATTGCTGCTGCTGAGCTTGTGGCCACGGGCCAGAGTCACGATCTGACCAGTGGCCACGTCAGTCTGGTGTGTCATCCCTCAGGACATGAATCTTTCATGAGCAGCAAAACCTTTTTATGGCTTAACTTTGTTCTTTGAGACTGCAGAGGAACAGGATGTTTATTGTATGTACAGTGACCATTCCCACTGAAGAGGGAATCCTTTAGGATGGGCACAGCTCCTTAGCGGGAAGCACCTCTTGTACCTTGGCCCAGAGATGTAGATATGGGTCCTGAGAACCTCTAGTGTGTGCATTGTTCCTCCCAAATGCACTAAGAATAGAATTTATTACAATTAAGGCACCATGTTTAACTTAGTCCTCAGGCCAGCATTAGCAGATGAGGTCTCACAGGGTATGGTAAAATTCTTCTTATCACTAGCTGATGTTTTGGTGTCATATGTGCCATATAGATGGCTTCATGAAAAGATGTAGAATTTTCCTTCAAATTCAAAATAATTAAATATAGTTTGTTAAGAATATTGGTAAGTTTTGGCCACAGGTTTTGTGGCATGGTGCAAGTATCCTTTTAAGATAAGCAAGAATGCCAACTTTCATATGGATCTAACACACTGAAAAATGAGCCTTGTGCTCCCTTGCTAGCTGGCCAGTGTAGGAGGGGAGAATTCAGTGCATGAATCCAAAACCCTCTGGAAAGCATTATTTTTATAGCTCCAATAAAGTCCTCTAGCTAGTTCAGTATTTGCTATTGACACCAAAGACACCTGAATATTCCCTAATGTACTAGAATGTCCCAGAGGGTCACTAGTAAGAATTGTGCATTTTCTGGTATGGCACACAGTTTTTAAAGGTTCATTTCTATTATCATCTTCATTGCTGTCCTACAGATGAAAAAACAGGCAATTTGCTCTTTGCTTTATGCGCTGCCTCAGCGCAACAGCCGCGTTCCAGCGTGATGCACTCAAAGTGTCAAGTACGAACCCAAAACTGGGGGGAGGATTCTGCAGCAGCTATAAATTCCCTCTTCTCCAGAGGTTATTTCTGCACTCACCCTTGATGTGCAGAACTTATTTCTGTGCTTGGGTTAATGTTTAGGTTTTCTTTATAGGTCATCTTTTATTCTAAAAACTAAATAGAAATCCTTCTGTTCATCTATTAAATTTGTGCGTTCTGTGTTCTGTACAACATGTTTAAGGGAGGGGGATATTCTTTTTTGAATTATAGTTCTTCAAGTGAATTGGTTATTTTCTCTATAACCTTTCCTGTCAGTGCCTTCAGAAAAGCAGTCCAGCAAATCACTTAGATGTTTATATTTTATGGTTAGTATCTTATAATTAAAAGATGTTTTCATATAATTTTAGTTTATCCAGTGTATATGTCAGGCTCAAGATCTTTGCACAGTGTCGGTTGCTCCTAAGACACAGTAATTTGTTAGTAGCTCAGCATCTGATCTGTTCCACATTTCCTTCACACAAATAGGTGTGTCTTATGTTGTCATTAGTGTTTATTCTGATAGGAAGTATTTATGGCAAGATTGGGACCTGCAGACAGTTAGCATGTTTCAAAAGTCAATGGACAAGTGACCTTTTAGCCAAGGTGGCTCACCAAAAAAAAAACATCTTCTGAGCTGGGGATGGACCCAGGAAAAAGGTGTGGAGGACAGGACTTGGTTGCCCACTGGTGGATGGATGGCACAGGTCTCAACTGCATCCTCCTGTATTTGCTCCAGCTCTGCTCTCAGGTGCAGCTGGATGGGCAGCGTCCTATGGCCCACCTAGTCTTGTGATTTATGCTGAATGCTGGACAAGGTAGGATACTGAAGCTGTTTATTTTCCATTCCTGTTCTGCAATGCCCAAATTACTCTGAAGTGTTCCTGAAAGTCACTCAACTTGGATAAGTTTTGGTGTTGTGTGTCCCCCTGCCTTAGCTGTAAAGTGGATTCATCCAGGTGAAATATTTTTTGTATATACTGGGAAAAGAGACTGTATTTATATGAAACTGTTTGTTGGGGTTTTTTTTCTGTTATGTGGCCATTGACTTTAGACATGAGAGAAGTTAATTTTATGAATCCTTTCCTACCCTTTGAACATTAAGCACCTTTTTGCTGTTGTCTTGGTTATATTTTCTTACGAATCTCTTGCTCTGTGAATGTGTTTAGTTTTTCCTTCTCTGCAAAGACTTGTGACTTTTCAAATGCATGTGAGTAGCATTTATTCCTCTCCCTTCCAGTAATGCTTTGACTACTTATATTTTCTGTTTCTGAAGGATTCAGCACTGTGGGGAAACCAGAATGCTGTGTAGGAGAAAAATAAAAAAATATTAATGGATTCAAATGAAGGGAAATGAAAATTGAATCCAGACTCACATTTGCCTATCAATTGTTAGAATGAGCACAAGTATAATTTAATAGAAAGTAACTTAACTGTAGTTTACTAATGCTATACTTTATCCTGTGTGTGAGTAGTAAGAAATGTGGTGTGCTAGGCAGGGAAAACAGTGTTTCTTACAGTTTGTACTTGACAACTGGAAAACAGTAATGTAGAGAATCTTAGTGATAAATCCAGAAAAAGCAAGTTGACCTTCATAAAACTGGCTAATTTATGTACAGATGATACCAGAGCTGCAGTTAACACTCAGGAAACTTTAAACTTCTGTCAGAGGCCTCTGAATTTTCTTCTTGTCTCTTTTTTGTCTTCTCTGCCCTCTGTGCCTTGTTCCTCTTGTTTTATGACTCCCTCCTTGGCAGTTCCTGCTCCCCTTGCATTGTCTCAGGTCAGCTCAGCTGCCCAGGGAGGTGGGCACTAATGCCAGGACGTGGTGCTGGCTTCCACAAGGCTGTCTGAAGGTGGAGGCACTTCAGGAGCCACCAAGTTGAGGAGTGCCAACACTGACAATGTTGGGCTCTTGCCATTCTCTCAGTGCCTTTGTGGCCACTCTGCTGCCCTAATCAGGGACAAAGGACACCCAGAGGGGCTGCAGAAGATCCCCACACATCAGCACACACCACACAGGCCATGGGAGTAACCCTAGAGAGCTGTCAAGGAGCAGTGACCTGTGTGCCAAATGCAGCCACCTCGCAGCGGGAGCTGCAGGAGCATGGAGAGCCTGGAGTTTCTGGAAAGCAGTGGGGGTGTAGGAATAGGCCTTGTCTTCTCTAGGGGCACAGATGTGCTGCCTTGGACATGCCATGGTGTTGAGCAGTGGGGGTGTAGGAATAGGCCTTGTCTTCTCTAGGGGCACAGATGTGCTGCCTTGGACATGCCATGGTGTTGAGCAGTGGGGGAAGCTCCCTGAGGATGAGCCTTGCCTCAGCTGTGGGGATGCTTGTGGGAACTGCAGCCAAGTGCTATAAAATGAAATGTATGCATGTTTCCTGTATAGGAAGAGCTGTGCCCTGAGGAAATGGGCAGTGCTTTGAATGCAGAGGGTTGGTGTCTAAGCTAACTTTTCTGGTGCCAGAAAAGGAGTGTGGGGCTGAGGAAAGGGAATGCAGCTGAAGGATTTGTGTATCTTACTATTGTTTTTGGCAGTAACTGTCTTTGAAGTACTTTAAGTGAAATAATTGAAAAAATGTATGAATAAATAATAGGAGAAAATACTTAATTTTGGCCATAAATATATTTTTGCACTGAGTTTTAGGCTTTCACCTTAGTTTGTTATGCTCTGTAGTCCCAAAGTAGCTGTCATTAATTATAATTTCCCTTTTACCATGTAATTTTCATGGTTTGTCAGGGTTTGGGGCAGTAGTCTGTGAAATGATGGGCACCTTTCCTTATGCAACCTGTGTGCAGAATTCCCTCCTGCCACCAGGCTTTGAGCCTGCCTGACATGTGCTTTTGGTCTTCTGCTCTGCTGCCTCCTGTGCCATCCCCATGCCTTGCAAGGTCTGTTAGGAGAGAGGGAGAAAACCTTTGTTTGTCCCTCAAAATGGAGGCAAGCAAATACCAAAATACCTGAAACCTTGTAAGACTTTACATGAAAGAGGGAGGTTCAGATACACCATTCAGTGTTACTGATGTGTCTGAGAGCCTCTATCCACACTCTGGTTTCTGCTTTTGTTTATGTTAGAGGAGTGACAACAACAGAATCACAGGGGCTGAAGTTTTCTTCTGTGGATGTTCCTTGGGTACAGTTTTTCTGAAAGGTTTTTGAGGAAGGCACTTCCTTGTTTTCTTCAGTTTATTTGTGAGGATTTTTTTCCTTTTCTCTCTGTTTTTTTTTTAACTTTTTCTGTTTACTTCTCAGATTATAATTCTGTTTTCTACTTTGTGCCTTTTTTTTTTTTTTTTTTTTTTTTTTTTTTTTTTTTGCTGCAGGCACTTATTTTTAAATTTTTGTACTTTCTCTTTCTGTTATGTTCCAGTGGGTAGGCTGGTTTTAACCTTGAATTTTTGCAAAATATCCCTTCCCAAAACATACTTGCCTTCATAATCTGCTTTATTTTTTGGATATATAAACTCATTGATCAGACTGATTTTGGTGTGATTTTGGCAATCATGCAGGTAAACACTAAGAGCAGAGCTACCTATTCTATGTGAATAGTGAAATGCAACTTTATTGCCAGAGAAATTAAAGAGTGGTTTATCTCTACCAGCATTACCTGTGTTGTCAGGTGATTGGTGTTACTATCTGCACTGACTAAAGCCTCTAAAACTCATGGAAATACATGATACAGATGATCAACTGAAGTTTTTTTTTAAGGGATTTGAAACAGGATGCAAGTCCTCTCTTTTTAAGAGGTTCCCCTATCTTTCTGTAAATAGTCTCTATTAGTAGTATAACGCACATGTCACTATGATCTATGTTCCATGTAATGAAATGAGTTACAAAAAAGATGAAATTTTCATTTTGTTAAGTTCCTCCATAGGTTGCCAGCAGAGAAAGGAGATTGGTGGGTAATGCTGGGTGCATAAGTGGTAGCACACCTCACTGTTTTGGTGGATACTTTTTGATACATCACTGCAAGTGTGAGCACAGGTTTAAATTAGTGAATCTTTTTAAATTAATTCCACCCCTTTTCTGGCAATACTTTTATTGAGTGAGGTTGTCTGTAAGAAATCCTTCGTTTTACAGAGCCATTGCTGGTGGCTTTGAGGAGGAGCTGGTTGTTTGCAGCATTTGGGTGTGACTGCAGAGGGGTGATGCCCCAGCACTGTGTGCAGGGGGTCAGGGCACTCCCTCCTCCCTGGCACAATGATCCACACAGTGTGTTAGAATGTTGTGCTGGTTAGGTAGTGGACTGTGAAATAGCTTCTTAGCTATATCAATATTTATGTTTTGACCTTCTGTCCCTAGTGAAGGCCTGTTTATAAGAAATTAAAAAGAAAGAGAGAAACAACCCTCCTCCACCTCCCAACAACAAAAAAACCCCCACCCAAACTGATACAATGTAAATAAGTTGAAAACCTCACAAAACTTCGATTGAGAGCTTTCTGGTTGTTGCTGTGTTTTGGAGTAATCCATTGTCCAAGATACAGCACTGCCATGATGTATTAGTCTAATATATCATAAGAGTGTCACAGCTTTGATGATGTATTAATGGAATACATCGTTAGGGTGCCATAGCTCTTATGATGCATTACTCCAAACATGACCAGCTGGGTGGGTTAGCATGCAAGCATGGGTGTGTATGAAGTAGTTTTTCTCTACCTAAAAGTTCATGTGCAAGAAAAGTTAGGAAGACCTGAAAGTCAGGAGCTTCTAAAGAGAGGGGTTGAGCTGTGTAGGACCAAAGCTGAGGCTGGACTTGTATGCTTGCAAAATCTCTGAATGTACAGAAAACATGGGGAGGGAAGAAGGAATTGCCTTTACTGAAGCAATGACAAATTTTCATTCCCTTTCAAAGAGTACAATGGTATGTGCTGTATTACATGAACAAGTTCAGCATTTTTCAAAAATGTCTTGACAAGGTTTTTCAGGGTATTTTTTCAATTTGCTATCATATTTTCTGGGAAAATTAGGTTGAATAGGTTTTATGCAGATATAAACACTTCTGTTGTAGCTGTTATTAATAAATTTTTTTTGTTGTATATGTCAGCTATTTCTGGTTTCAGAGAAGAAAGCAAGATAAGTTCTGGTAAGCAGTCTTTTAACAAAGTTTGTTTATACAACATTTCCAGATAGCCAGCTTTGGACAGGCTTTGGAGAAGCAAACTGATAAATCCCCCTCACCCTGATAGTGATGTCAAACTTGAAAAAAAGGCATTTATAAAGTACATTAAATACTGATGATGATACTCACCTTGTTCCCTAATTAAAAGACCTTGTGTAGTGTGTGTTTATACTTAAAAACCTTCTGTTACCTTTTTTAAATGTGTTGTATTGTCTTATTACAGATGTCATTGACTGCATGTATGTCCTTGAATAGAGTCTATTGCCTGATTTTGTTTAAAATCCAGCTCACAATTGCTCTGGTCTTGCAATGGTACACATTTGCTAAACAGCTAAATATTGCTGTTTAATCTTATTAATCTCGTGGGGATTATTTTGCCATTCATAGAGCTGGGTGCAAGATTTGTCCATTGCTGACTTTTTTCCTCCCTCTGCCATGCTTAGAAAGAGAAGGATGCAGGGGCAGATGTAAAATACCACTTTTTGCTGAATCTATAGAGAGGAAAGTGTGGGAACATTTCCAGGTACTAAAAATCAACATTTTCAGTATAAATTACTCTTTTGCTCGTTATGATGAGAGGCATAAAATATCCAGTGAAAAAGTTTCATTTGTCAGGTTTCACAGCACACAATATTTGCACGACTTTGCCCACTTTTTACATCACAGTACCTTGAACAGTAGGTGGCATTGGCTTTGTTAGTGTAAGTGGGGAGGAGATGGAGGATAATCAAACCCTTCAACAGCCCCTATCTTTTTTCCTGCCATTCAAGAAGCCCAGTCAGACAAGAAAATCCTCAATTTCCCAGAGTTAGGACCACACCAAGTGCTGCATTTTCAGGTACCCTTCACTGATTGCTGCCCAGTCAGTGCAGAAATGACCCAGCCTACTTAGCAGATTCCTGCTACTGGGTGGTTTTGCATTGCCTGTGCAGAGCTGAGATTGTACCTGCAGCAACCCCAGACACAACCTGTGCAAGACACTGTGCATGGACTTGCCAGCTACTGTGTTACAGTGCATTCACAATGATTAGCAGACTGCATTCAGACTGCATTTTGTCTTGGCTGGGGTCTTGTTTTGTTTGTTTGTTTGATTGTTTTTAATTCTCTTAAGAACTGCAGTAGTTACTGTGGTGGTGAATTTCTTCTGATCCTGTCATCACTCTTGCCCGTAAGTACAGGATATTATTATATTAGTGGGTATTCTAGGCATCTCTCATTAGAAGCAGTAGGTAACTAAGGGTGTTAAAAGCAATCTGCTTCTATAGATTTGTATCTTTTCAGCTCAGCAGAACAGTGTTTTGCAGCATGAAAGCTGATATTAGAAGTCCTGTTGCTGTCCTTTAATAGTGCTGGTATGACTTTGGCTTTGTCTTCCATTTTGTTGTAGGCTTATTTATGAAAGCCTAGGTGCAGAGCTTGAAGAAACTCTTGGGAAGCTGGTTGTGAGAAGTAATTTCTGTGTTGTTTCTGCTTCAAAGCTTGGTGTGAACTGATACCAAGTGACTAAGTCTGGGATTAGATGGCATCCCTGCATGATATGGTAATTTGGCATCATCTCAGTGATGCCCTAGACTTCCTTTAAAGTTCTATTCTGACCCAAACCATTCTATGATGATAGAAATTTAATTCTATTGACTGAACCTGCTTATTTAGAGATGACTGTGTAAAAATGGGCTGTGAAGGCCATTTGTGCTTGTGATCTTGGAGAATAAGATTGTAGACCCACCATGCCCTTCTTTCAGAAATGTGCCGTTTAAAACACCCTGGGTAGGTTCCATCCCTTAAATTTGCATTATTTGTGGAATTTATATAAGTAGTAAAGGAATTGTTTGAGAAGCAATGCTTTGTTCCTGCCATATAGCAGTGTGTTTTATACAAGTTGCTGTAGTCTTTGGTTGGGGAGTCATGTATAACCTAGTATTAGAAGCAATTATTTTAATGACAGTTTAGTGACATGTCATCAGACTTGGAGCAGATGGGTAAATGGATTCCCAGAAAACTGAGCCTTTTGTTCTGTGATTATTATCTAGTTTTTGCTGATTAAAACTAAGACAGGAGGTGGCAAAATAATGAAAGTAGTAGAGTCTGAGTCAAGAAAGTGACTGAACTGTTCCATAAGGGTAGTAGTGGAGAGAAGTATGAAAGCAGGGCTGTCTCTTGCTTGCCATTCCTTTATTAAGCATAAAACTTTTTCAAATGCCTGTTATGGTAGTAGCTAGGGACTCAGCCCCAGCTCAGAGCTTTGTAATGCTAGTGATTAACATGCAGCTTCCTGTGCAATGGATGATATTAGAGTTTTCTTTAATTAGAATTGGGTTTTTCTTACACTATCATAGAGGTAATATCAGTGATATTATTAGAGAGCAGTACCTTTCAGTTGTAGACATGCTGTATTTCAACAGCTTCTCTGAGCACAAAAGCACTCACTGCTAAGGCAAGGTGATAGAAAAACCTCATTCTTAACATACTTCCTGTGTGTTGCATCAGCCAGAGCTGGAGTGTGAACACACTTCTCAGTGTTTGAAATGCACCCTTTGGAAGAGCTGTAATAGCTGTGCTCTGTGGCTTTTCCTTTGAGAAATCATATGCCACCAATCACATGCTCCTATGGTTGATGCAGTCCTTATGGTGTGTTTGAAATGTTAAGTGTCCCTCTGGGACAGTGGTTCCTCTCTGAGGAACCTCTGAACATGAAGCATGTGGGCACCCTCCCCAGGAGTTGGGTAGTTTGAACCCTTGGCAGAGTCAAAGGACAAAGGAGACTTACTCTCACCTGTTGTTGAACCAGGAGGTCCAAAGCAGAATTTTCTGAGGGATGTATTTCCAGATTTCTCTGCTTTCTTCAAGGAAACTTGGACTTTGTGTTCCAGGAACCTGTCTCTCCTTCTATCAGTGAATTTAGTTACTACATTGTTGTCACATTTGCTTTAATATTGTAAAAGAAACCATTACTTTTTACTCTGTATTCACAGGCTTAAGGCTTCTAAAATGTTTGGTGTGTGGTAGCTTCCTCCCACTGGGCACTGTCCTGCTCTGCTTGCTGTCCTGACCAGCTCTGGCAAGGGACAGCCAGGCAGTCTCCTGGGGGGACATTTCAAAGCAGAGGAGGTGGGGCAGAGAGGAGAGTCTGATGGCTCTGTGACTACTGCCTTGGAGATGTACCTTAGTAATGAGGAACAAATTTTTAGGAACTTTTAAGGGATGTTGTCTTGCTTTTGGAAATGGAATGAAATGTTTCAATGAATTTGTCTGGCTGCACTGCAAGGTTGCAATGGATTTGGAGAGTAAATTCTTAACAATAAGTGGAACTCTCAGAACTTTCATTGTAATAGTACAATGTGGGATCCCAGCAAGTGTTGTAGCATAATTTATCAATGTCAGTGCTGGCTGTGCGTGCAAATGTGACCTTCCTGAACATGTGTATTACTAGAAGCTGCCATGTTTATTTCTTTGATAAGAGATGCTGATTTGAGAAATCAAAATAGATTTTCACTCTGTTAGCTTCACAAGAAGTTCCTTGTAACTGTAACCACTGGCCCAATGAGCCAAGTCCCCTCATCAACTCTCACTTAATGATGTCTTTTATTACAGTTCAGCAGCCCAGTTGAGTGAGTAGCTGCATGGTGAACTAAGTGCCTCTGAAAGCTCAGCAGTAAAACTTTTGCAAATCAAGTGCTGTGAAAATTTTCTCTCACGGCTTGAGTAGGCATTTTTTACTGTGGTTTAGAAGAAATTACACACTAGCAAAACAAATCAGGAGAATAAGTAGCCATCAACCTACAAGTAATGATCAAAGATCAGTTTGTTTGAGAGAGGTTTTACAGTGTGTTGATATCACCAAACATATCTTTGTGGTCAGAGCTTCAACAACAAATACAGAATGAGACCCATTCCTAACCAATTTTTTTTTGTTTTTTAACGACCCAATGCAATCCTCCCTCCTGGCTCTTCCTTGCACAAAAGTGTACTCTTGTGTGGATTAGTTTGGGAGGTTTCCAATTTACAGTGTAGCAGGGACAGAAACCAAGTAAACTCTGTTATGTGAATGGGCTGTGGAAATAAACTGCGGTATAAGAAAGTGAATTGACTGCCCTGAGTCATTCTCAGCTACTTTATTTGCTCTAATTGGTTTGCTTTAATTAATTACATTGCTTGCACTTCTGTTGTGATTTTGCACAGCTTCTCATTAAGCCTTGCCTTTTATCTTTTCCACTCTTTCTGGTCTGTGCAACAGGTATGCTAACTACCTTTTAGCATCCTGGAAAGATTTCCATCAGCAATGTCTTGGTGGTTGTACCCATTCTACACATGCCATGTCAGTGTGCTTGTAAACAGCCTAGGCTGGGGCACAGAGATCCCTTTGTAGTTCCAGAGGTAGATGGTGCCTAGGGAATGAGGCATGGCTAAGGTCTGAAACTCAAGGGGTTTATTTCTGGGGAAGTTCACATCCTTAAGATCAGTTTCTTGGAAAAGGCCCTGCTTAGTTTTACGTTAATAAAAGATGTGTATTTGGCTTCATGTCAGAAACAGGAATTCACAGACTTTGAGAAACCTTTGAAGACTGTTACAGCTGTAATTGGTGTGTTTTGTCTTGGGTGGAGAATTGGAAAGGTTTATTTCGAGAATATACACTCTTAAGGGCAGGAACTGTTACTCATCTGTGTTTGGAAAGCAGCACCAACACAGTCTGGATAACAATGATACTACAGAAGGTTAAAAGAACAATTAAAGAGTGGAAATAATTACTTAAGGGAGAAACACAACTTTAGCACACCGACGACTGCACATTGTGTGTTTGGGGAAATGCAAGGAGAGACAGAGTGAGAGAGTTGTCAGAGAGACTAATACTCTCAGAAGAAATATGTTGAAATATCTGCTTACATTTCACAAAAATTATATCAAATAACTTGAAGAAAATTCCTTTGAAACGGAAAGAGGGAATTTGTCCATATTTGTGTTTTCTCCCAGGAGAGCTTGCCTTGTTTTTTGGTTCTTTCTCTTTCCTTTCTGAATACCTTGGGACAGGGGGAGTCTGTCAATAAAACATCTCCAAAGCCACACTTTATTGTGTGCAGGGAGATGCAAACAAGAACTGCTGGGTAAATCCAGCTTCCCAAGGCCATTCTTCCAGAGCAGCCTGGGTGCTCTGGAGCCAGCCAGCATCCCTCCAGCGTGGATACACTAGAGATGTCATGTCCTGACACCACTTAGCAGCTATTTTTTTGTGTTTGTTGCAGGTTTGAGATGTTACTGAGACTGTCATGTTTCTGGAGCAGCACAAGATGTAGGTCAGCCTTGGCTGTGTCCTGCAGGTGGGAGGATTTAGTCAATGCATCCTGGGCATTTTCAGGGATCACAGGTGAGTTTGTGACTGAAGAGAGTTATGAATTCCTGGGTTGTGTGCTCTGGATCTCCAGAAGACAACTCTCATACAAGCTGAAGTACAGACCTGTGTCCAAATACGTCACGATTGACAGGCCTATTGAAACAGAACAGAATTTTATGTATATATATATATATAATTATATATACACAATTATGCATACAAAATCATGGTAATTATAATAATAATTTTTAAAAGTGAGAGAATTTTTGCTCTTTTATCCATCTTCTGGAACATGTCAATTATGTCTGTATATACACTTTTTTCTAAAATAGTTCTTTAAACTACAAACAAATTACCATTTTCTTCCTGGCTGTGTTGGTTTGTATTGTATTACTTACAGCTTTCATGAGAAGGCATTAAAACAAAGCAGAACAACTATAAAGTAACTACCAGGAAGAAAACAAGGTTTTTCTTGTGTTCTTGGGCTCAATTTTATCACCCTGAAGTGATCACTTCCTTTCTGGAACTTTTTTCTTGTTTTGTGTATATTATTTCTGTGTGTAGTTGGTCGCATGAAATCAGCCTCCTAACAGAGCCAAAATGTAAATTAAAAAAATTGTTGAGGAGTGAGGCTAACAGCCTCAGTAAAGTGATCCTTTAAGAAATCAATTATAGTCTAAATATCTGAAAATACCTGTTACTAACATTCTGTTATTCTTCACAGCTCCCGCAGGCAATAATCAAACAGTGAATCTGTTACCACTCAGGTAACAGATTGTTACTTCCAAATATATAAATGGGGAAACAGTTCTAGAACTGCAGGTAATCTCCCTAAATCTCCCTCTTTTCTTTGTTTCCAGGCTGGCAGCTTCTGGCACTGATGCGCTGTGGCACAGGGAGCAGTTGGGCTGTGCAGTGTTTGCTTCCAGTGAGTGCCCCTGTTGTCTCCTTGGAGTTGCTGTTTCATCCTGACCAAGACATTACTGAGACACCTTTGATGCTGCCCTGCAGGACATGCTCAGGACTCTGGCACACCAGGTGAGGTACCAGCCAGCTTTTCTGACAGCAAGGAAAGGTGTCTTGAATGTTTCACTACAGAAAGTAGTGAAAGTAGTTATTTTTCATTATTTTTTTCTCTGCCAGATGCCCAAGGGGCAAAGTTGGGTCAAAGTTTGATAAATAATAGTTAAAACACCCCCAAAACAAAATAATAATTTAAAACCCCCCCAAAACAAAAAACCCAAACAAAATCCAAAAATCACAACAAAAAAGCAAAATTTGCCTTCATTTCCTCTTTTTGTCAATGGCTATTTTTTTGGTTATGTTGCATATTGCTAAGCATGTCATTAGTGAAAAAAGCATTGTCTTCAAAGAGTTTAATCCTAGCCCAGATGCCACTGCTCTGTTTAGATTTGTCTATTAATATTTCTGTGCAGTTCTTTAACTGAAATTCTGGGATGTTTCCTCTTTCCTCTCTGAAAACAATGTTTGGTAAGGACTGTAGGTTGTTTAGGTCTGTGGAACTGGTCATTGTAAGCCAAGACACAGAGGGCTGATTGGTGACCTTGTCTTGCTTTTGGCTGGAGCTTCTTCAGGTTGGTCTGATCAGACCCAGCGGTCACTTTCCTGTTTTGACATTGGTGGTCACTTTGCTGCTTCAGACATGTAGACAATGTTATGTCCTTGACTTTTCCCACTCCTTGACATTTAAAACACTCTCCTGAAAATCCTGATATGTTGGTAAAGTTTACTCATGAGTTTTGGTTTTGAACCAAAGAAAAGGAAAATTAAAGTAGAAATGTGGCAGAGGGAACCTGAGTGGTACAAAAGGAGTGGGAACACAACAGAAGGGTCCCCTGGAGAATGGGGGCTCTCGCTGGGAGGGTGTGGGGAACATCAGCTGGGTGTTCAGTAACACAAGTGAGCAGAGGAGGGACACTGACTCAAAGAAAGAAACAAAAACTGTGAGATGTGTCCCAGCCCCACCTTCTTGGGTTCAGCACCACTGAGCGTCAGTATCTGAGGTTCTGTATGCAAAAGCATGCAGGACTTGGGGGGAAGCTGCAACTGCAAATGCAGATATTGTGGGACTCATAGGAAAGTGGTCTTTGGAAGAGTAGAACATTGCTGTGGAATTCTTCAACTGCATTTGTGAATTGAAAAAACAATTTGACACAGTTTGTTAGGCAACTGTAGTGTTTGATGCTAAATAAAAGCATACTCCAATAATAAGCCTCTGTTTTCACAGCATGAGTTGAATGAATTGATTAAAAAAATTCAATCGGTTATTCCATGTCATGCTTTTTATCTGAAATTTTTATACAATGAAAAATAAAACAAAGTTTATTAAATGAAAATTAAAACCAATATGGCTTACTGTGGCAGCTCCCTAAAATATATACATGATAATTTATTCAGGCCTTGTTAATACTTCAAAGCAATTATAATAATCCAGCATATTTTATTTAATTTTTTTCTTTTAGATTAAAAGTGAATCAATATTAAATATTTATGAAACATAAATATCCTCATGTCTTCTCCACGTCCACGTGCTTCCTTTTTTATTTTACTTTTGGAGCTATTCCTCCCCCCTTATCTCTTTTGCTCTCTACTATAGTTTATGCACTGATCATAATAGACATTCACAATACTCTGTATTTTTTACTGTTGAGTCCAAGCACAGGCAGTCCTACAGACCTTCCCTTAATGTACAGTTGTAGTGTGCTGCCTTGGTACATGAAGCAGAGCTCTTTGCAGAACTTCCCTGCTTTGATCCATGTTGATCAAGATCAAGTTGTAAAGAGCAGGACAGCTGTTGTGATGTAGTGCAAGGTATAAACACCAGGGTATTGATTTGAAATGCCTGCCTCACTTCTGTGCTGTTCTGCACCAGCACTCTTCTGCTTGTATGAGTGGGAGGACACCACTGCGAAGGAGGACTCAAACTGTGCTATGACTGAAACTCAATGTCCCTCAGGGAGCTGTGCCTCATAAAATATTTGCTATAGGAACAGAAGTACTGGATGTTTGAGCATGCTTTAGGAATTCCCAGAGGTGGCATGGGGGGTGTGCACACGTCTGTAGGCATGCCAGCAGTTACTGAATGGCCGTCAGCATTTTCTGTTGTACAAACAGCAGCTTGTTTGGGGTCCTTCCCACAAACAGGCTTTATTCCCTCTGCTGCAGAGTCCCTGTTTTGGTGGCTAATTGCAACTGACAGCCTGGACTGGTGGTATCCAGCAAATGTTCAGCAGCATCAGTGGCAGGGTGATTGATGTGAACACCACACAGGGAGGCTCTTGCTCTGCGAAGGTTCTGGTCTGCAGCAGCATGATAAGCAGCCAGTGTTACTGGAAGCATTCTGACAGGCTGCTCCTCAGCCTGAGAGGCATTTCACCCATTTACACCCTGATCCTGAACACAGGGAGGGCAAGATGTCAATGGACACAATTTTGATTCCACTGCTGTTTGTTTTGGCCTCTGTTTTATTAGCAACTAATGGTAAACCCTGCAGTCCTTGCTGAGGCAGGGCAGCAGTGGTCTAGGCCTCCATGAATACAGACAGCATCATGAGCTTGTGCTCCACCACCTTGCTTTACCTCAAGTCTGAATTATCTCCTGGGGCACACACAGGACGTTCACAGGTTTACAGCAGTTTAAATAGGATTTAGGGAAGTTACAGTGAAATGGAAGTGGGTCAGGGCCTTTCTGGGGCAATGGTGAAAACTCACCTGTTTTGGAAGCTCAAGCTTGCATGCCAGACTTCAAAGCTGTCAGTAAAATAGAGAGAATTTTGTTATGTACTGGAGCAAACCCAAGGGTTTGCAAAGTGTGTTTGATGCATAGAATCTACATCTTGTCCTACCAATGTGTGCCAGACCAGACTGTATCTATCAAGTAGCTTCTAGTGCTGCTATCTTCTGCTGATATCCACTGGCATCAGAGTAGGCATCAGCTGTGTACTCCATCTGAGGTTCAGGTCCCCTTTTACCCTTATCATTAAGGAAATTTTTTTGTTGTTGACAAGTTGCCCTTAGAAAATGGATCTTTTTTCTACTCAAGTGCAGCTGAATTTGCTTGACTGTCACAGAAGTATTTGGGCTCATGCCAGTATCATAGTGTAATACAGCTCTAGGATCTGCCCCTAAAAGTTTATCTGCAACTTTCTTGATTAGCTAGTTAGTTTAATGCTGTTTGCCATCCCAAATTCCTACAGATGCAGCTATATGGAATTTCCCTAGAAAAAAAACAGCAACTCTGTCAGAGAAGGTAAAAATATTGTTAGAACTCTTGTGATGTATTTAGACTATGGACTTCAATGTAGGGGTTAATAGAGTGTTATTCAGTATTCCAGGAAATTGTCAGGATCACCAAGTATTGTACTGGCTTGACCTGTGTTACATTGAACTCACTCTTTCCATGTTTCCAATAAAAACATACAGCAGATTGTTCCAGAAGCAGTGTCAAACTCAGTTAAAAATAAATCCCCTCATACTTTAAACATGTAGTGTGTATACTAAATATATCTCACCAAAATGTATCTCTTGTAAGGAAAACTATCTAAAATATATCAACCCTGGAATCTCCCCTGGGTCTCTGCAAAACCATGGGTTTCTGTTATGATTCCTAAAAGTTAAAATAATCCTTTCTCATTTGTAAGCCACCAAATCCTCTGTGTTTTACTCTGCTTTTATTGCTACACTAAACCAGCTTTGTTTCATTCAAGTGCAGGATTTGTAAATAACTAATTATAGCCCTGTTTTTTCCCTTGAAGCATTGACATTTGGCACCTGAGAGAACAGCCCTCTTTCAACTACCAGACAGTTCAGGAGAAGCACTGGACTGGGTCTCAGAACAGGAGGGTACAGCTGACGAGCTCTCTTGGACCCCTTCACCTCCTGCTCTCAGAACAGCAGTCAAATGAGCCAGAGGGCAACTTTAGGAAAATATTTTCCTCTAGCAGCAGTAACATCTGTCTCCTTGGCAGCCTGCACTGGCAGTTATGTTGGAAGCTGTGGGTTTGCCCCTGGCCCTGCCACGTATTTACATTGCTGAGAGGTTATCCTGAGCCCTGCTGGATCCTGTTACCTGATTTTCTTTTGTTCTGTCATTTTCCCTCCCTGATGCTTTGGCTGCTTAACTCTTTGTGGGTACATGTAAAGTAGTATGAGATCAAAGGTGCTAATTTGAAAGTATTAAGCAGTAAATTTCTTTCTGGTTATAGATCCAGCTTTTCTAAACTGTTTTAGCTGTATTTACTTGGCTTCAGCCTAGGCAATGTCCCAGTTGCTGTCTGAGCTTTTGAAGGTGCTGTTCTCTACACTTGTGTCTTCCACTTGTATCAAATTCTCTTCGGTGTTCATATTTGTCCTGCATTTTACTCTTTTCTTCTGAGTAACTGATTTTTGACTGATTCTTCATTTCAGTGGAATGGTGGTATTATAAAGACAATTATAAAGTAATCAGCACGGGCATATCAATATTTATTGAAATACTGAAAAAAATAATTCCATTGTTGATGAGAAACTCTTGGCAAGAACTGACATGACAATATGTATTTCACTGATACAGTAAGAGAACTTCAACTTCAACAAGTAACTCACTGCACATTCTAAGAGTTGCATGGATTTAAATCCAAGGCAGCTGCAGAACATCTGTAATACAAATAATCAGACTTTACAGATTGTCTGTTTACAAACACAGAACAACTATAATAAACCAGCCAAAGCTAAACCTTTTTGAATTTTAGTCTGCTTTTACTAATATATCCTGTAATCAATAAGGCAGTCAGAAGAAAATGCTTGGTTGCAAAGTAGTTAACAATTAACGTGAGCAGGTTCTTTTCGTGGTTTGTTTTTTGTTTTGTTTTGTTCGTGTACTTCGGACAATACGATGGGATTCTTGGAACCCTGCATGGGGGCAAATATATGTTCAGTTATCTGAGAGCATTTTCATGAGCCTAAATTGTTCCTTTCTTCTACATTCTTATTTTAATTCTTCTGTCCTGTATATGGATAATGATGCTATGAATATTTAGCAATATTTTTTCAGCTTTTTCCTTAATATTCATTGAAGTTCACTGTAGCATTTCAACAGGAAAAAAAAAAGAGAATGCAAACACTTGAATTAATGCTTTGCTTTTCTTTCTGAAAGGAAAGAATGACCACACTTATCTTGTTTGTGTATTTCACAGCCACATCAATCTTTACTATTCTGTTAATTTCGTTTGTTTGAGGGAGAGCACTGGTTTTTAAATAGTGTTTCTGTCTGCCGTGGGGGATGCTGAGGGGCTGTGCTCGGTTTGCTCCAGGTCTGTAGGACAGTGTGTGTGTGCTGTGGTACAAGACAGGCATGTAGGAGTTGCAGACACTTGGCTTTGCTGTGTTGGTACCCTATGCATGGACAGAACATTAGAGCTGATTAATACAGGCAGTTAAATAGTGTGCTTCGTACTAATGCAGATGTAATAACTGATGTCTTTGGTATACAATGGATGAATGGTTGGACAAAAGTGAGAGAAATGCACCTTTTCAAGTTCACATGAAACAGAAAAAGTTACAACTCACATAATTTACAATAGATTTAAATAAACTACATTTAGGATTATGAAGATTTACAGACATTTAATCAAGTGAATGATTTTAATTTGTAAAGACCCTTCTGTGTCCCTGAACTATGTTCCACTAACTTGAAGACATGCTACAGTAAACACATATATTTGGCTTCTTCATTCTGGCTATATCTTATATAAAGATGAAACCAAAGAACAATAAATTAGCATCATAATTGTCTACAGTGAAAACTATCATATACAATATAAATAAACTATTCAAAAGCCAGCAATCTTCATGAAAAAAAATTAAAGTATTAGGATTTTATACAGTTTCTACAAGTGATTGTGCAGCCAATAATCTCAAAAATTAAAGTAAAAATGAAATACCCCTATTGATTTTAGTGTCTCACGACATACAGTAATTAAGTACTGGTAAAATAATTACCAATTAAAAAGAAATAATAAGGAAATCACTGCTCTGCAATTTTATCACAGTTTTTCCCCACAGGACCTAAAGAATGTAAACACTATGTTTTTGTTAATGCTAGAGATTAATACTTTATTTTGAAATGTATGTTGATCTACACCTGCGCAGTTACCTTTAAGGGTAATGAAATAAGGCAAGACTTATAAATGTGGCACTACATGTTAATACTGATATCTTCATTTGGACAGAGAGAGAAGTGTTTGTTCTTTTCTAATATTTGTTCTGCAGCAGACTTTGGCCTACATAGACACAGCAGTATCACTCTTCTTTCTTTGCGTAAAATAGGTATATTACCTAACTTTGAAAACAGGAAGTTTCGTTAGATATTGGATGTTTGAGTTGAAATTTAGTTTCCAAATGCCTGGCAATTTTAAAGATAATTTCTTAATAAGCTCCCTGGCATCATCCAGTTGTACAACTCACTTGTCACTTCTTTTATTACAAAATTCTTTTAAAAATTAATTTTTAGTCTTTTAACACCAGTATTTGGTGTTCTTATTTCTGTTTTCTTGTCAAAGAAAGTGTTGTTTGGGATGGCTGAAATATCTCTATTTTCTTTATTTGGAAACAACCATTGAATATATAGTGGAGCCATCTTGAGTATGCAGTTGAATTGGCTAATTTATTTTGGAATATTTCCTTAGCTGCTTAACAGCTATCTGATAAGAGCAGTAGAAGAGGGATACTGCCTGGTAGAACGACATGAACACGTGACAAAACAAACTTCAGAGCACAGTTAAGAATGCCAATCTAACTGGATCCCAGACTCCTCCTAGGAGCGGTTTGCAGGCCCCACAGGCAGGCCCAGCCTCGGAGGGTTTGGTGGCCACAGCACGTGGCCTAGGCCGGCTCTCTTTTACAGCTTGTTCAATGGATGCCACATCATTTAGCACAGAAGAAGTAAGTGTTGGGTCCCTGTAAGGATGACAGAAGATGCTGTAAGATGCAGTTTTGCATCTGTTGTAACTGTTTTAAGAGTCCTTCTATGCAGTGAAGGAATTTAGTGCACTCAAATTCCCCACCATCTTAGCTCAATAATACAGATCAGGTTTTTTTTCACTTAGGTTTCTTCATGTTGGCAATCAGCAGAGTTAAATATACAACGATCATTCTGTCCTTTTTCTTGTTGACATTGGTGATGGTATCCACTTGGTAAGTTCACTCCAGTATAAAGTCCTATATAGATTCCTTTGGGGATGTGTAGCATATGATTCACAGTTTGCAATACAAATACCCTGATACATCACTTATTTACTATTAGTATTTGATTATTACACCGTTTTGCAAAGTCTTAAAACCACATTTTAATTAGTGTTGCTTGGAGCAGTTCAGAATAATTTCTTTTCCTTGAAAGCAGAAGCTCTAATGAGTATAATTTATGCTCTCTTTGCATGCAGCATCTCAATGAGAAGGTTATTACACGGCACATCCCCGTTCAGGTGTTTGTAGTAGAGGTATTCTTCGGCCTGCATACTGATGGCTCGGATTTCTGGTAGTCGCAGGAGAAGCTGCCCAAATTTGTCTGTTTGCTGTGGATAATTGCACATGGTGTAGTCCAGCAGAGCAGCATTCACTTGTTCCTGAACACCTTCCACAAGCTGGAAGTTCTCGAGGTTTTTGACATCTGAATGATAATAAAAAAAAAGACAGAAAAAAACCCAGGTAACAATTCAGTTGCATTTTAATTCGTGTTTATGAAGTCAGTGTTTCACTAAATGGATGTATTTTTTTGCCTCCTGACAAAAGCATACTTTACAAGCTGCTGAATATTCAGTGAACTCTTTTGCCAACTTTCCTGGGAAAATGATCACAAAAGAGCTTTAGTGGAGTGTCTTGTTGAAATTCTGCATATACCTCAAATCAATTAGACACCAATGGAGTCTGAGCAAGGTCAGCTCTTTTCATAGCTAACAAAAAGAAAGGTTGAGGATTCCTAAAGTAGAAGACCATAATATATTGCTAGCAAATGAGTCCCAAGAGGAAGCCCTATCTTTAACCTACTATGTTACACAATTCATATAATTCTGTATTAATTTTTCTGACCCAAGGTGAAATCTGTGTCCAGGGTATGATGTAGTTAATTCTAATAAAAAGTGACAGTGCTCTTGTTTCTGTTCGACATTTTCAAAATGATTCTGAAAGCCTTTGACTTGTCTAGCCTATGTTAATGAACCATCTGGTACACTCCAGTGACTGCCAAAATAATATTCCCTACTAGAAACTCTCTAAAATATATATTTCACTGACTAATGATCTTTATAAAATGAAATCATTGTCCTTTGGGTAGAATACTAGATAAGAATGGTGCCCTTTAACCTGCATATGGTTTCTGAAATCCAACACTGATTTTTTTTTCTGGTATTGGACAACGGGGCATTCACATCAGCACGGCAGGTACAGTTTGTTCACTCTGCCTCTGTTTGATCATCTTCTGTTCCTATACAGCAAGTTCAAGCTCTGGAAATGCTGGTCAGAGATAAATGCCAGTATATTATCTCCTCATTGTTTGCTCCCCTGTGTAAAAACCACTCGGATGAAATTGTCTTTTAACATGTCTGGTAAATGCAGAAGTTATTCTAAAGCTTGCAAATTAGAGTGCTGCTCTAATGCAGGAAGAGGGAGCTGATTAGAGAGCACTTGCTGGGAGAGCTTGTTTTGGTTGTGTTTGATCATTTTTACCATCAGTAGAGTACTGCAGCACTTTCTTGTAAGGCTAGAGCATGGTGCTACTGGGCACAACTCTGCTGCTTATTCACTTTGTATAAAGACAAATCTGTTCATCTGGGGATAATTTTGGAGCCCGGGAGATGGAGAATTTTGCAGAATTTGGTTCATTGTAAATGCCAGCCTCTGATTGTGGGGAAATGAGTGTTTTCCTTTGCAAAACAGGAACACACGTTGGTCATCTGCTCCATTGGGAGCCTGGGCGCCTGTGTAAATTGGGTCTCACTGCAGCTTTTCCTAGAAGTGCTTTAAAGAGAGCAAATACTGGTTTCTGCACATAACTTTGTGCTGGAACATGAGGGAAATGGTTGGAGGAGAAAAACATTGTCTTTAGAACAAGAGAATAGGAAAGATGCCAAGGGTCCCGGTGGCAGCTGGTGGCAGCACACAGAGCCTCCCGAGCAGAGTTCCAGGCTGTGAGCAGGAGCCCCTCTGGAATGTGCTGGCTGCCAGCTGCACACTGGATTCCCTCTTGCATGAACCGGGGCCAGTGCTTCCTGCTGGGCTTGTTATTGCCTGCCTCTTTCCTGTCCCAGTTTCACTGTGAAAATGAAGCCAGTGACTCCTGGATTTGTGCTGCTTGGTTGGGAACTGGGGACGTAACATCCACCAGTTAGTTGACTTAAGGAACTTGCCAGTAATACTGAAATTGTGATGGCTGTCCAGCAAGAATCATCTGAACTTTACATTATCCCAAGTGAAGAGGACTGGAAACTTCAAAGCTGCTATGCCTGGTCCCTTAGCTATTCAAACTCATTTATCCAAAGTCTTTTTGCCAGTGTCTCTGGAGATCTTTGGATAATTATGTTTTCCTGTACTACACTGGACATTTTCTCATATAAAATATAGCTGTTTATTATTTTATGTACCTGCAGAAAACTCCCAAGGTATTTTATAGCTATTGTAACCTGGTTTAAAAATTGGGTGTTCTAAGCATATTTTTATAAAGCTAAAAAAGAAACAGTATCACCTATCACAATTAGCTTTAATAGGTTGTTTCAGATGCAAAATATAGTCATGAATGAATTGCTAGAACATAAAAACTCCCACAGAAAACAGGGACTATGCTAGAGATTGAACTGTTTACTGATTAAACTGAAACAGCAAGGTAAAATGTATGATGATTTCAGAACCAGTATTTAGAACTTTTTTCCTCTGCAAAAATAACTTTAAAAAGTCAGCAAGTTTTACAAACCGTTATCTTATTCAACCCCCTTTAAATTCAAAGGGTATCTTTCTGTTACTCTCTGTCTATTTTGAGCCGTACTGTGTATGAGATTGTGCTGTTTTCTTGGAAAACCAGGTTCATTATTATTTTTACCCCCTGTTTAAATGTTATTGCGTGGATTATATATTTATTGAAAAATCGCAAGATAAATTTTTACAGAGATAAAGAAGAAACAAAATCTGATAATTGCAAACTTTTAATATTTTTCTACAAATGCAGCAAGTTTAATATGTGTTTTAGAGACACTTATTCTTCTGTTTTTAGCTGAATTGATGCTATACTCCAAGACAAGAGGAGGCATATTTTATGTATTATATATTACCCCCAAACCCAGGATCAGCGGCTTTTGGCAGTGGGTGCACGGGTGCAGTGTGAGGTGCTCCTGTACCCCTGTCAGCTCTGTGGCCTCAGGGAGTCCCATGAGCATTGCAGAACTGCAGGGGAAGGTCTGTGCTGGTCTTTTTCCTCATCTTGGGACAGTTCCTTCAATGTGGCAAAATAAGCACTGCAGCCAAGCTTTAGAAACAAGTCCAGTTTATAATAACAGTAAACAAAAGTAGTTCTGGGCTCCTGTGCCACATTCAGCCTGGAGAAATACTTTTAATGTCTTTCCTCTAAACAAGTTCTTGCGATTTGTGGTGAGGCTCGGTGCTTGTAAACAAGATGTTATTAGTTAACCAGGGGAAATATGTAGATTTTCTTGAATTTCTATACTGAATCAGGGACAGTCCAAGTAATTACAATTTAGGACATCACTACATAATTCATTTGTGTGTAGATGTCTTTCAGGACTGCAATTACAATAGTAGGGACATAGGGGTAACCTGATTTGGGGTGGGTCTCTGTGAAGTTGTGAAGTGACCAAGATCTCTGCATATGAATTTTGATGTCTGTTCTTATCTCATATTCAAGTGAATGCTGCAATAAAGCAAATGAGACAATCTGAACAGAGAGAAGTCAAAGGATATGTGCTGAGAGCACCGTGTAAAACTCCACTGCTGGTGTAGCTGCTGAAGGCAGTCAGTACAATGAGCATGAAATCTGCTACTGATGTGTAGTGTACAGCACGGCATCCCTTATCCTTTCGCATAATTCCTCATTCCTGTTATATTTTTTTTTAAACTGGAATGTCTCTTACTGATCTTTACATCGGTTAGTAACAATTTAAAGTACACATGTTTAAGCTTAATGCAAGAAATAATTTTCTGAAGTTTAAATGCTTGTAAATTAAATGAGTAGGAGTAGGTCCCCCCCTCCCACCCACACACCCTTTAAATCCTAGCAGCTAGAAAAAGTGTTTTGTGTTGCTACAGTAAGTATCAGTCTCTTAGCTCTTCTACTTTATTCACTCAGGGACTAATTACCAACTTTTTACATGAAACAGCCTTACTGTGAGCTCACAGTGGGGCGCGCATCTTTTTCTATCCTTATTGAAAAGTAAACCCTTAGGTCTTCTGGAATATATTATATGTTTTACAAGAAATAGCAATTGCTTTTCTGTCAGACAAAGAATTTTTGTTCTCTATAGCTTACTTTTGACGATTAAGACAAAAACGGTATTATAGTGTGTCAGGATCTGCTCTGCAGTCACAGTGAAGATCTGCCAGTATTCCCAGATATCCCCCATTTCGATTATTTTCCATATCTGCCATAAAACCGTGTGTTAAGCTGAAACTGCACACAACATTCAGCCCAGGGAGAACACTTTTGCATATTTTCCCCCAAAATGGGTCTGGTCTTTAGAGGGGAAAAATATTTAGGTTTCAGAGAGATTTTCTCCCTCTCATATTCCAGACATGAAATACTGAAAATTTGGGGATGTACCAATCTATAGAGACTTTCCTTTGGTCTGGGAATTTTAAAAAGAAAAATGAAACAGAATGAGAGATTTAACTTTGAAAAATAGTAACTCCTTGGGAGCACTAAATATTTCCCAGAGAAAGCTGGTTAAATTTTACTGCTCATGTCTTTTATTCAATGCTGTTTCTACATGAAGCAATGAAGAGGTGTGAACACAGCTCATTTGCCTCTTTGCGTTTTGCACCATTGCAAGGACAAAATAAGATTTTGGGTTTCTCCATGGGAAAGAGGATTTTTCCCTTTCACAAGGCTGCTTCCAGTCTCATGGATACTCCGGGCACTAGGGCTTGTACCAGCCCTCGCCTGAGCTTCCTCACCCGAGGGGGCTGATGAGCCCCATCATTTAAGGGCTTTATTGAAACCCAATGCCTCTAACACTTAGCAGCTCTTTGCAAGGAGTGATTGGCTCATTGATAAACTGTTACATCTTCCAAACTCTGCTGAGGCTGCTTTTGGCCAGGATGGCCTTCAGGATTGGCTTCTGAGAGGTTTGCCTGGTTCTTTGCAGCCATGCTGCGCGGCTTGAGAAGCAGCATTGCCTCTGCCTAGAAACATTCTGTTTTATCAGGGAAAGCGACACTGTACCTCCTCACGTGGCTGGGGCTCTCATCAGGGCCTTTTGGGTGAGGCCAATTCCCATGTGAGCTTGAGGATGGAATATGTTAGTTCTGATGAAGATTTTTACCCCAAAATAGTTCAAAGAAGGGGAGTTAACCAGGACTGAGGTGATGTTAACAAACTCCCTCTATTTGAACAGTTTTGTACTACTTTTTCCTACTTTCTGCTAGCCCTGCAAAATCTGTGCATTATAGGACTTAAAACACAGGTAGATTTTTGACATGTGGCAAACATTTTTTTGAAGGCAAGTGTACTAATGGTTGATAAAGTGCCAATCTGTGAAAATTACCCACAATTCTCCTTCACTGAAACTAAGGGCAACAGCAGCAGTTCCATATAGCACATCTGTCATGAAGGCAGATGCATGCCATTCTATAGCTAAGCCTTCTTGACAGACAAAATGCTGTAATGAAGGAAGATTTATGGTAAAGATAAGCTCCTTACTACAAAATTCCTCTCAATTTTATTGCAGCAGGACTGTGCTGAATATTATTCACTTAGAAGTCATGGGAAACAATTCTTGATAGATGTATTTTAATCAGTGATAAGCTGCATATATTTAGCACTTTCCAAACCTTGAAAAACCTCTACAGCGTAAAACAAAAAGCACTTTTCTTAAGACTCCCAAGTCCAAACTGAATGTGTAGAATCCTGTCTTTATGATTCTTTTTTGGCAGTGGCTAAGCTGTCTGTAACAGTGCAGCAGTCGATCTCTGACTATTTATTAGGGTCATAAAGTAATTTTCATTTTCAGTTGAACGTAACATCTGATAAAGGGCACATTGTTTTGAAAATCTTAATTAAATTCTTCTATAGCAGAATGTTTCATTCATGCCCAAGTATTGGGCAAGACTGTATATATTTTTAAAGTGAGAACAAGATACTTAGGAGAACAAGCTGCAATTCCTAGTCTGGATCCTATTTCACTCCCTCAGTTTTCAATCTTGATGGACTTCTGTTTTCTTTCAGAAGAACTCAGACTCAACTGAAACATATTCATATTGCTTTATAGTGGTAGGCTTCTTTCTAATGCTATTTAAAATATTGACACCTATTCTTCTGTTCTAAAAAGATTGTAAAATGATGGATTCTTACTGAGAAGCTCCTGATGTCTGTTAAAAACCATGCTTATTGATTTTGTGAGTAATTTTATAATTGCTTTTGGCACTGTTAGCTCTGCAATGGGAAGAGAGACATGGGGCAAAAAAGGTGGATTCCTGTCCTTGTGCGAATGTGGAAGTAGGTTACTGCATTTCAGTTGTTTCTTTTCTTACAGTACCAGTAAAGACAAAGGGCAAAGCTTAATTTGGTTTATTGAATCTTTATGACTGGTGTAATTACTGAGTCATCACTCAGGAAAATAAAACAGCTTGACTTTCAGCAGCTCAGGCTGCATGTACTCTCTTGGAAGTTAAACAAACAAAACCTCCACTCACTTCTTGTCCTGACACCCCAGGAACCAACATCCTTATTACTTGCACATGAAGCATACGTGATACTGTGGCCATTGAAACACAATAAAACAAGATCCTGCTAGGGCTCTGATGGAAGAGTTGCTCACAGATCCTGTCCCAAATTCCACAGTCAGCTACACCCTTAAATACAAAGTCCAGCATTTCTCACTGCAGCTTGGGAGTTAAAAAATATATCCAGGTACAGCCACAAAGCCAGGGGTGGTAGATCCACAAGCCAGGGGTATGGGGAACCAGTGGGGATGAAACTGTGCCCCAGCCCAGGAGATGTGGGGACAGAACACAACACCAAACAGTGGTTCCACTGCTGGCATTTCAGCTTTGCCATGCTTAAACTCCACTACCACCTCACTTTCTTTCACTTTCCAAAGCTCCCTCCCTGCCTGCAGTCCTGCCCCTGCTGGAGTCCCAGCCTGGCACTGCCCTGTGGGTCAGCAGTGAAACGTTTCTTGTCTCTTGCTCATCTGGGACTGAGGGCAGCTCATCCATGGCCCAAAGGTTTATTCTGTAGGTATTTTAGTCCATACTTCAGCATTCATAAATATTATGATAGGATTATGTTCCATATAAAAGAGTAGCTGCTGCTTTCTTTGAAGACATGACAGAAGAACAGGAGTTTGGAGAGCAGTTGCTATGTTGTGTCTTCAAGGAAATCCCCAAATAACTGGAGTCTCTCACCATGCCAATGGGTGATCTCTGGTATTGCTTGCTAGAGGCTGTTCTCAGTGAAAGTGTGCTTCAGTCTTTAGGTTGAAGCTCTGCTGGTGCATTGGAAAAATTAACCCTATGTGATAAAGCCCAAATTTCCTGCCTGCCTTTGTAGGCTGGTGGAAAGGGAACCTGCCTGGGCTGATGTGGCTTTCTGGATCCTGCTTCTAGACTTGTTTGTGTGTTTGATCTAGTGACTGCTTAAGGTAAATGACAGATCAATTCTAGAAAAAATGTCTCAATCTAAATCTCTCTTTTCTAGGAAAAAAATCTGTAACCACTGTCTTGTGGAGGCATGGTCATATTTGTATGTCAGCACACATTGGTAAACTAGGGCAGAAATGATTTAGTGAAGGTCTTGCAGATAAACCAAGAAAGAAGGTGAGTCAAAACTCATTCTTTTTCTGAACTCCTCGCCTCATTCCAGGGCCATAATATATGTTTGGGCAATAATTTTTTTTTCTTTGAATATTCAGTTAGAATGAGCATTGGTAACAAAGCTACTGTGCTAATTATCCTATCATCAAGCTTTTTATATATATATATATATGTTTACATACAGGCAAATCTGCCAGAGAAGTAGTATCACAGTATAAAATTTCATAAAGGCAGAAATTAGGTTTCTGATGAGCTAAAAAATGAGACTAAGTAGGAAATTTATTGAACCAAAGAGTTTCCCCAGTTAATTTCTGCAACATCCTTTGAATCTTCAATAGCACACAGAGTTGTTGGTGTTTTAAGGGAATTATCTGTCAATGCCTGCAATTTGTAGGGTGGGAATAGTTTAAGAAGTCATAAATATTTATGAAGTTCCTGGGAATGGTGATAGGACATCATACAAAGTCCTTGAAGTTACAAACTGAGGCAAAAAGGGTGTTATATGCAAATTGCAATAATAGTGTGGTATAGTTTTAAGAAGACGAAAAACCAGTCTATTATTTAGGTGAGAAGAAGTGGAATATTTAGAAAATAAGGAATGAAAATTTTTGAGGGATTTGCTTTTACCTAGAAAAATTTTTCTCTGCTTTTGCCTAGACATTTGTAAACTTTTCTGAATGTTTGCCTTTATTGGTCTCATGAGAAGCTGGCACATTATCTGTCTTTTCCCTTTCTATCCCTCTCTTGCTACTCAAGTACTGTTTAAAATAGGAATAATGGAACAGATTAATCTTGGAGGTACTTATGCTGCTGCCACTGGAAGTTGACCAAGGGGTGATATAGTCCAAAAAGAAGAAATATAAATATTTTCTGGAAAAATATAGTGTATAAATTTCTACTGAGGTTAAAACACAGAAATGCAGCTGCCACTGAAACCCTTTTGAGTATCAGGCTCTATCCTTTTATAAAGCCCATCTGTCTCTGCAGATTATAAAAAATGCATGATCATAAAAAGCAGTACTCCTTAGGGGGAAAATCTCTCAGTACTAATCTTGTAGTCACTTCACAAAACACTTTTTAATCCCAAATTTGCATTAGATTTTCAGTCAGGAACTTTTGTGGTTTTTGCAAAGTTTTCCTATTCCATTAGAATAAGATATGAGGTACAGTTTGTTCAGGTGGCAAGTCCAGACTATGAATAAACCAATGTTATCATATGAAAGAGAATTAAACAGGCAGATCCAAGTGGGGATATATTAAGCCAAATTTAAGCTCCAGTAGTTGAATTTAGCCTGTACTAGATGTCTGGTTTGCCTCAGGATATATTCAGCTTTCCAGCTAATCGACTGAGGAAAACTGCCTCAGGTATGATAAAATTTACAAGAGAGCTCAGTCGAATAGCTCTTGTTATAAATACTAGCTTAAAGGCATTCTTCTGGTCTTTGGGATCAGAACTGTATTTGCATTTAATTATTATATTTCAAACTTTTTCAACTTGGTTAAAAAATATTAGACCAGCCAGTTTGGATTATATCATTATAGTGATTTCCAGATAATGGTTGAACTTCATACCAGATTTTGATTACTGGGTGAATATTGTTTGGCTTTATTCTTTTGTTAAATCTAAATTCCCACAGGAGCAAAAATTATAATAATATATTCTCATTGAGAGAAGGAGAATTAAGCAAAGGTGTTTTAGTGATGTGCCGATCTAAGAGGTACAGCACTCTGCTATGATTTTCTGTCAACATAATTGACCAATAATTCAGAGTTTTAAGCCTCTTGTACTATTTTCAGACAAGGCTTAGTGTGAGAACTAATTGTCTTTTAGTCATCGATTTCAAAAACCTCTTTTTACCCTTTTCTGAGACTTTTCAAGACATGGTTTTACTAGTTCTGTGTGCCAATATTTGCACTAACAGTTTGAGGTTTTTTTCACTGAACCAAGTTGCATCAGTGGAAGCTGATTCTAGTTTAGAAAGAACATGAAAAAGATAATCACCTCTGCCTGTGTAAGATACAGGAAGTGGAAATCAGTAACAGAACTATTTTCTTTTATAATTGTGCTGAGATAAAATTAAATGCTTTTATTTATTTGCTCAGTACTGAAAGCACTACAGTAGAAACAAATACACGATGCCTGTTATCCAAACACTTGAATTCTGCTATTATTGAGAAGTGGACTCTCTTTTAGGCAGTTACAGTTATTTTCTATGTAAATGTAGCTGCAGACAGCTCACAAGACATTGATGGTACACTGAAGCTGGTGCTGTTTCAATCCCCTATCAAATTAGCGCTGACAAAAAACCCCACTGGCTTAGATGAAAAGAACCAACAAGTTTGGTAATGTCATGTATGTACAGGAATATACCAGTCACCAGATCACTGTCACACCTGACTGCAGCAGCCCATCCATGAATTCGCTTAAATGTGCAAAGGAGTACTGCCAGTATTGCCTTTTGGACAATGAACCCTACCAGCAGAGAGAATTTTCTGCTGCACTATTTCAGAACACATTGCTTCTGACATTTGATCTGAGAGGGAGTTGCACATTTCACTTTTTACTGTCCCAGATGTCTGAGCTTAGTTGTGGAAATGGTTTGGCAAATGGGACGACAGAAGCCCAAATAGGGACACCTCCAACTACACTGCAAGTGTCAGTGCTGCCTGTAGGAAACACTGGAGAGGCACCCAATGTGTGGTGATTATTTTTGCAAAGATTTAGATGTGCTCTTCATCCTTATTCCTTAAACTTTTAAACATACAGATATGAAAAGAAAAGCCCACTTGAAAGTCCCTCTGGCAGCATGGTTACTCATCAATCAAACAGGGTAGGGAAGTGAGGAATAGAGGAAATACTCTTACACCTGCATTTCAAACATGCAGCTCTTAAGGGAGAGTTTTACTTTTCAGCTGCCTCTGATTTCTTGACTGGAAGTCCTGGTCAGAAAGGACTGGACACTCTCAGTGAGGGACTGCCTCAGCACATTTTTAACATTTCAATCACTCAGTAAGAAACAGCAGCAGGAAAACTGCAGATTTGTGCTCACTGCTCAGCTCAGACTGAAATATTTTGGTCAGATATGGATGAGATGTTTCCTTGGACAACACAGTCACAGGCTTAACAGGAGGAGCATGAATTATGGGGCTCCAGATCCACACTAGCCAAGAAAATGTGCTTTCCTGTAGCCTTGGAGCTACGGCAGACAGTGAGATAAGCATTTGGCAGGATACAATTGATGTGCATACACATGTGCATCCTCATGCTTTAGTTTTATGGAAATCCACAGGCTTTCAAATCTAAGGTACTGAGCATCAACCACTGCATTTACAGCTGTAAATCACCATAGTCTCACAATGCCAAAGTTACCACTAACTCCTGCAGCTGAGCTGCCCACCTGCCCTGCAGGGGCTCCTGCCCAGTTTCTGGGGAAATGACCTGAAACGTTGAATGGCTTGGGCTCCTTCAAGCAGTCCACTCACATGCTTACTATTCTTGCCTCTCTTCGTTTACATTTGCAAATTGGAAGTTAATTTGTTCCCAGAGGCGGGCAAGTATTTTTAAACCAAAAATCACCCTATTTTTTTGAAAACCTTGTGTTGAAAAGCAACTCAGTGCTCTTCCTAGGAGCACCTCTGAGTGTGTGGTAACACTGTGTTGCCTCTTTCAACTCTATGCTATTCGTGTTTAACACAGAGATTATTGGTCTGTTCACCAGTCAGCTTGCTTTGACTAATAAGACAGACTAGTTCAACAAAGATTAACACAATTCTTACTGCTTCTGTCCAACCAAGTTAAGCACAGCCTGGCAATTTATTTTGGTATTAATTTCATCTGTCAGTTATATTAAAAAATGCGCAGATAAGAGTACAGAAAGTACAGATCAAGCCTGACACCTCAGGAAAAAAAATCATGTACTGGAAAACTTGACATAGAATCCAGTGGTGTCAAAAATCTTAGATATTTGTTGTTTTCAATTCAGACATTCTTCATTTAGACGAAAATAACAGAATCCGCAGTGCACCTTACTGCTGGTGACAATTTAAGAAGTAGGTGCTCTCACAGCATGGTACTCTTTATGTGCACAGTAATGAAAGTTCGCTATTGATTTTTCTGTAGCTGCTTGTAACTATTATAGTTGATACATCAATAGAAAAGGAAAGCACAATGTTTCACAGGAGGCAGAAAATCAGAGAATACATGATGCTGTGACAGTAAATCATGGCATAATCTCAAGAATTGATAGATGGTTACCGCTAACTTGAAACCCATGGCTTTGTCTGAAAAGACTAACCTATAATCGTCCAATATGTTCTCACAGACTGACTGCCCATAATAGTGGTAAAGGACACAACACAATGTTTCATTTCCAGAATTATGGTTTCCCCAAACCAGGTGGTTGTGGTGGAATTCATTTTGTGTGTTGCCACAAAGAAGAGAGAAAGAGTGGTGGGACTGCCATTTACACTAATAGTTACAGGTTGTAGGAAAAAGACTTTTTTTTTCAGAAAAGAGCACAGAAGGGTTTTGTTTAAAAAATAAAAGAGGAAGAGAAGTTGTCATTAATTTTTAACTTGCAAAAGTCTGCAGTTAGTTGAAAAGGAAATGCAAAAGAGCTGATTATTCTTGAGATCAAAATATTGGAGGTGTTTTGTCAAGAAAGGCAAATGCAGAGAAAATACGTTTACTGTAGCTATTTCCAGTTCCACAGTATCCTGACAGGGAGCCAAAGGCACGTAAGTAATGAAAGCTCTTTTAAGTGTCTGCTTCTCTCTGCTGCACTTTTGAGGGGCATAACAATCTCTGAATTTTACAGTGTGCCTAGTGAATTTTTAACAGGAAAGTTCTTAATTGCTTTGTTCCCTCTTTACTCCCTGGCTCATCTCTGTAGCTTCATCTATGGTTTTAATTAATTGTGAGGCTCTTTTTTCCTGTCTCAAAACAGAACGTGAGGAAGTGCCACCTGTAAGAAGTGGCCAGCTGGAGCACAGTGTGCAGTCTGGATGACACTGCTCCCACAGTCACCTCTCACAACGTTCCTCTCTGGAAGATATTTTCATTGTGCAGTATTGTTTTCCAGCACTTTTTTAGGGCATGTGAGTTTGATACCTGCCCTTTTCACCTTTGCTGGTGACTCCATTCTCTAAAGACAAATGTGTCCCAAATTGGATGGTCCTAGACCAGAGGAAAGAACTTTCTCA
Source organism: Melospiza melodia melodia (assembly GCF_035770615.1). Classification (NCBI taxonomy): domain Eukaryota; kingdom Metazoa; phylum Chordata; class Aves; order Passeriformes; family Passerellidae; genus Melospiza; species Melospiza melodia. Next base: position 10,594,887 of record NC_086204.1, on the reverse strand, counting down.
AGCTGCCACCCATCCAACCTGCCTCAACCAGCCTTTAAGGACACCTGTCCTGCTTAGGCTGTAGGTTTTTCCCTGGTGAAAGACTGGACAGTGTTGTCTATCTTGTCCCAAGCAGTTTGCTGATCTCTGTTATAATTTTTGGCCTTGGGGAGGAAAGATGCTGTTGTAATCTCCTTCCCCACTCTGTTGTTGAAATCTTTCTCTTTGCTGAGATGAGACTTTCCTTCACCTGGCAAGCAGAGATGTTGTGTAATATGTTTATAATACTCATCAAACCCTCCCAGTACTGAAGATGATATTAAATGTAGGATTTTCCTTAATAATTTTTGAATAAACCTATAAAGAAGCCTCTTAAACTGCTCTTAGAATGATGTGTAAATTAAATTTTTTCATGCCACATGGACTGTTTTGAGGTTTACTCTTTCAGTTTGTCCCATGCTAAATGGCTCTGCACAGGACCAGGGCAATACTAGGAGCTCCTGCTCTGAAAGGTTCATCCAGTCTTGATAGCAGCATTGCCTGAACCTGAGGAATTGCAGTTTTCATTCCCCACCCCTTTCCTGCCAGCAGAAATCATCTGGGACAGACTCCAAGCCACAAGCTTGTGAAAGTGTTTCTGCACAGTCCCCTTCTGTCTCCCAATTCAACATTCCAGCTGTGTTCAAGGCTGGGCCATAAAGTTTGTTTCTCAATTTTCCTTCATTGTTTCATTCCTGTTAGCTTCTGTTTCCTCCCTTTCCACCTCTGACTTGGCTTTGATCACAGTTCTGTGGTTTCTCCTTCCTTCCTGGCCTTTTCCCCCCATTTTCATGACTCCTATCTCAAGCCCTTCAGTCTCTCTCTGTTCCTCTGGTCCGCATCGCTGCTGTCCCTTGTTTTCATCAATCACTCCTGGTTCCTGATCTGCCCAGATATCCTCTTCTCTTCCACTCTTCTTCCATCCCTCTTGCAGAACCTTTTTCTCACCTGTGATTTCTTTTCATTGTTGCTTTACACAGCATTTCCCCTCTCTATTTTAATTCCCTTGCTTCTTTAGAGTATTTCACCTCTCTATTTTAATTCCCTCAGACATAGACTTTGCTTTTGTTTCTCATTCAGTGCTCAATCTTGCACAAGCAGCAAAGGGGCAGGACAAAGAGGGAAATTTGCTATAGTCTACAGTGCCTCTCCAGTAAATGGCCAACATTACCCATGTATAAACTCAGGTAAGAGCCTCTGCAATGTATTTTTTAAACTATAAATACACGAGGCAGTTTTCAGTCTATGTATTCTGGTTTTAAAAGTATTTAAAACCAGAATTTGTTTGTTGTCTGTTACTACTGCAAAGTTAACTCACTCAGTGAAACATTTAAGCTTATGTTCAAATTAAGACTATGGGGTAGTATTACTGGCTCCAAGATTTAGGATATTCATTCACTTATCTGTATTTTAATATATAACCATTTATTCCCATGTTATGCTAATTGCTTGACTAAGAAAAGTAGTCACTGATGTTAAGGATTTCTGCCAACAGCAGCTGAAAAGATTCTATGTAAATACTGTATTTCCTTTGTTACCTATATAGTACATCTAAACTTGCAACTTAAATATCTAAAAATGGTAAGGAAGTGTAAAAGTATTCCAAAAGTAGAGACACCTATAAATGTGGGTTACATGCAGGTAATCTTCTTCCTTAGAGGAGGTGTTTAAAAGCCATCCTTACTATTATTCTATAAATGTAATGGGGAAAAAGTGCAGAGCACACTGATTGGGCTATTCTGAAATCCCCACTGTCTCCACACAAAGGCAACCATACAGAATACAAATATTGCTTGATACCCATGTTTCTAATTACTTGCAAGATTTGTATCTAACAAATATATGACCTAATTTTCTCTCAAGCATCTAATCCTATTGTTATTTCAAAACCTTGTTAAATATGCATTTTAGAAAAAAAGGACATGAAAAGAAAAAGTACTTGCGGAAGATGGTTAATCTTTTTTCCATGGCTTGCAGCTGTCAGACAAGCAGACAACATAACCAAGTAATGAACAGATTGAATCAAATTCATGCCTCAAATAATGCCATTGTACTCAACAGTTACATGAGGTATGAATTTGCAGCATTCATTGCATTTAATGAAATAAAATCAGGAACAAATCAACAGCAATTATTAACTTTCCTCTATAATTTAGTGCAGTTTATTCAAAAAGCTCAATCAGCCATGAAACAGAAGGCTTTCTCTGGGATTCCTGGAAGAATTTTATCATTCACTACTCCTACATGCAGGGCTGAGATGAATGATTAAAATTTTATTTATTAAAAAATATTGGTTTAATTTTGAATTGTTCCTCATAACTCCAGAATTTGTATTTTATTCCTTTTATATTACATGCTTTTTTTTTTCAAAACCATTGATTGTAGATTTCATTAAGACAGGCAGCTGGAAGATAGATACTGTCCTAATTTCTTTCATACTGCCTGCACTTGTGTGCAACCTGCATAGGAGGATGGACTAAAACCTGCCAGCTCACTGAAATAATGTTCTTAGGAGCAAAACATTGTTTGTCAAAGTCATCACTCTATATATCATTTAACATCTTAAAGAAATTTAGGGACTGATTTTTAATTGTTTGGCTTTGCTATGGGTTTTGACAGGTAAGAGAAATGAATATGTCATTCTTTTTGGCTTTTTCCATAAAGAAATAAAAGCCAGGGAAAAAAAAACCCGAAAAAAACCCCAAACCTCACAACACTTTTTCTTACATGTACTAAATACACTTCTAAAATAGGCCCTCAAAAGATGAATTGTCAAAGTTTTAGACCCTGAAAATGCAGTAAGGAACTACTTTCATGCTAAGTGATTTCTAAAGGAAAGGATCCAATTTTCTCAAAATTTCATCAAGATATTTTAAATCAGATTAATTTTAAAATGTTGTTTGTTATAAAATCTGTAGAGATTTCAAACTGTATTGTTCCAGTCTGCATCTACTCTACCAAGTATCTTTAATACTCTGGATTTCACCACTGTTTACAAAGATAGATAACTATTGCTTTTGTTTACCAGATTGCATAGTTGAGATATTATTTTAGAGACTTCAAAGTAATGGAGTGAGGAGCAGAATTAAAGACAAAAGGGTTGATTTCTCTGTTGAGCAATGCTGTATCCATGAAAGGAGAACATCCCTCATGAGATTATTCTGAAATGAGGTTTTGTCCATATTCATTTGCTTTACTTTCCCAGTGGGTTAAAGTAGAAAAGTGGAATAGCTCTTCTAGTGCCAGAGTGGAGTAGCCTGGCTGCTTTGCCTGAGATGCAGAGAAGAGTTAAATGTTCAGGAGCAGGCTGGCTGTTTAACTGTTCTGCTGGCCCTCATCGTCTCTAGCAAGAAACAGATCCCTGGTTTCCAAGGCAGTGTGGAGCACACAGCAGGGAGGGACCATGTAAGATTGCTGGCAACTGTTCACATTAAAAGCTACCAAATTTGAATTTTTCAAATGCAGAAATATTTGTAAAACCTGAAATTAGAAGGCATGATAAATTTCAACTGCTTGACTATTTAGGGACCCCTATAATCATCATTATTACCTCTTTCAATCTTCTGCTCACTGCAATGGTTGAGCATCAAGTCTGTAACTTTTGACTGAGCTCTGTCATAATAATTTAGAGAAGCATCATCTTGACTTCAGATTTAAAGAAGCAGAGCTTTCCTATATCCAGAGATGATATCTTCCAAAAGACAGTGATCCTCACCTTGAAATTTGTGTATTCCTAATGCAATTTATCCCAAACTGATATTACAGAGCTAATCCTTCAAATGTATTCTCACTGATTTCCATGGGATGTGCACAGGGGACATTGTTTAGCTGATTAATTTTTTAACAGACACACGTTGCTTCAGCAGATCACATCTCAGTGCGCCAGCATTTCATCCTTTGGCTGTGGCAAACAGTGCTGCCAAGGCACCCTTCCTATCTCATTGCTTCCCTGTCTTGGCAACTTTCCTTTCCCTGCCACATTCACTTTGAAGGCCTTGTGGCTGTTCCTGCCTTACCTGTCATCAGTCATTCAGTGTCACAAGGTCACCTCCTGCCCTGGACTTGCCTGGAATGCCACCTCCATTTCCCACCCACCACCTTTCCAGACCAAGTCCTTTTCCACTTTCTCTTTTCTGCCTCTCAGGCTTAATAGGCCAGATCTATTTATTCACCTTCTTCATTCTCTTTCAAAACTTTTTGTAGTGACATCTGAGGGAAGCCTGGGCTGCGTGTGCTGGGACTGTGCCTGTGATCCCTGCATTGTGTGCCAGTCAACACCTGTTCATCAGCACATATGGAGACTGTGTACTTTAAAGGAGCATTTAAAAATGTCACCTGCCATTAAGGATTCCTCATCATAAAATTAGGAAGTGTTCCTGTTGGTAAGTTTGCCACAGTGAAAGGATCATCCTAGCAAGATGTCTCGTTCTCCATTTTTTTGGGTTCACTCCCAGGAAGTGCATGTAAGAGAATAATTTTAAAAAGTCTATTTGAAATGATGCAAAAAACCCAATCAGAATCCAAGGGAGCAATTTTTTTGTCAGAAATTGGTATGTGGAAAAAGGTACTTAAATAAAACTTGATTTTATCTATTAGTTAGTTGTCAGCTAATAATAAATTATGTTTAGTTCTTCCCTTGTTATAAATACATATTGATTAGCTTTAAACTCTGAAGTTCAGAATGAGTTATATCTGGTCATTTCTAAACTGCTTTCTTCACTAAGAAAAATACCCCCAACACCTATTATACTGCACTTAATTAAGACAAGCATCAGCTTTATGTACCTTTATTTGCTTCTGCCAAGTCTCTCTGGTATAAATATTGAGCAGTTGCAACTCTGGAATACTAATCGGTCCTTCCTGAATTCCAAATGATTCCATAAAGTTTAGGAAGTGTTTCTCTGCCAGTATTAGCCACCAGTACATACTCTGGGTGGACATGAGGGTTGAGACAGCCTGAATCAGACAGGTATGCAGTAAGTATTTTTCTAAATGCAGATGTAATGTGGGGAAGCCTGAAAGCTGTGCCAGAGTGCTCTCCAGACCCCCTCAACTGCTGGTTTCTTGGTATTTACCAGGCATTCTGTTTGGGTAGCAGAATGGGTGAATCTAAGAAAACTTCCAATGGTTAAAATAAAACCGCCTCGTTATTACAGCCCAACTAAACACGAGTATATATAACAAGACCTATGGAGGTCTAACAAGACCTAACTATTTAACTAAAAATAGTTGTGTATTTACAAACTCCCAAAGTAAAAAGAGCGAGAGTGACCGCTTTGGAGAAGGCATTAAACCCTACTGTTTGTCCCTGTGAGAGAGAAGTCATCTGTAATGACAAGTCCATGCCTGGATAAGCTCTCCATTAGTGACTTGTACTGGCTTGCCAAGGAAGACTGTCATGTAATGCTTCCCACTTCAAATTCACAACACCTACTTCATCTTTAATTCAATCAATATCTAAATGCAAAATTTACCAGGTTGTATCTTTATATCTGTAGCACACTTAGTTATTTATAATTCTGCATTAATTGGTTCTTATCTAATTTTTTGGTCTTCTTTCCTGTTTTCCTTTTGGTTTGATAAAACCCCTGCTTCACTAATTCCTTCATTTCATCCTCCTATTATATTTGTTTGTGTGTTCTTAACTATTGTAATTAGTAGAAAAATTTAGTCCATATTCCCTGTTATATTACCTCCAGCTGATGCTTATCCTCTTATTTTTCTGTCTGCATAAGTATGATATTAAACCTTCAGCAAGAGTTATGAAAGTAAAAGTATTGACAACCTCATGTTTCATCTTAGTTTGCTGCTGTATTTTTTTAATCTTTTCTGTGTATTTAGACTGGAAGCTCCCTGAGGCAGAGATTCTGCTGGTCTGTAAATCTAATAGAACAATGACTAGAAAAATGATGTTACATAAAGTACATTAAAAAGTGCAACAGTTATTTTTTTCAGTTGCAGATTGCTGTGTAACTGCATTGATGTGAGTTGCTGCACCAGGTGGAATGGAGCACAGGCAGGCTTTGTGCTGCTGCTCCCCAAGTGTGTGTTCGAAGGGAACACCCTCTAGACTTGTGAGTGCCGGGGGTAGAGTCTGCCTTGAATATGCTTCATTTCAGCCTTTTTCATCTGCATTAGCATCTTAACAGGCACATTTATTTTCCATATGTGCAAATGTTGGGGCCTAGGACTTCAAATACCTCCTCCCATCTCAGCTCTGACACTTTACAGAGACTAAAAGCAAGGAAAGAGTCCTTTTCTAATATTCCTCTTAACTTGCTAATATTCGTCTCATTTAAACAGAAACGAGAACAGAGTGTTGCAGATCTAGATGAACTTCTGCTGAATTTTCTGACTAAGTAAGAGTGTGGTTTGTTAAAAAACTGAGTTCTTTTTTGCTAGGTTTTTTTCTGTTGCTTAAGCAAGAGCCCATTGTTTGATGTCCACCACAATTAAATGTTTATCATTTGTACTGGACCCTCTTGTCTCATGTTAAGTGGGATGTAAGATCAATAGTGGCTCTGCAATTTGTCCATTGATAAAGCCTTCATTTCTCAAATGAAGTACATTTGTCTGTGTCCTGACAGTGACAAGGGAGCAGTACCAGTCAGCTGCTGCCTAGTCCAGCATTGAGCTCTACAACCAACAGGTGCCTAGACATGGGTCAAAATATGTCTGACTTTTTCTTACTGACATTTCACTTTACAAACTGCTCTGATGAGAGTTTGAAAAATCATCCTTGCTGAGTTCACATAATAAAAACTAGCAGGACAAATGGGAAGTTTTGCTAAAGAGAAAACAATTTTAGGTTAAATGACTAATCCATAAAGCTACTGGACGGTAGAATGAAGATGATGGAAAACATTCCATTTAAGGTACTAATTTGGTTCTTCAAGCATCATTTAAATTTAGTAATTTGACAAATTTAATTGATGAAAATTTCTTTTGAATATTTTTTTGTGATAGGAAGCAAATTTCGACTCCAGTAAAAAAAGAGTGAAATTCTCTTGGCTTTAATAAGGTCAAAATTGCATCTTCCAGTGGAACATATGAATCTATTTCAGCCCCAGAATTAGGCAATTCAACAGCTCATGTGGGGTGATTTGTATGCTTTTTAAAATTTGTTTTATTTCTAATTCTGATTTATAACAAGGAAAGAAAGGCATTTCCCAACTAATGTCAAATTGGTAATGAAAATTCAAAGAGCTTGATAAACTGACACATTTGCTTTTGTTATCCATAATGTGTCTTGATTCAAGCCAGCAGTTATTAAAGACAAATAATTCGTACTTAGTTTGTCGTCTACTTATTGATAATGTGTACAGTGGGCTGTACTGGTTATATGCTATAGGAAAATTAGGTGTATTTTTACTCGGGATTAGGATAAACAATTCACATTATCCTCAGTTTAGCCAACTTTCAGAAAGCTAGAAATGTTTATTGTATTTGGTAGTAAATCTGATAAACAGAACTGTGTGATCAGCATCTTTCTCAGCTGTTTGCATTCCATGTGTTGGACATGACCTCATCAGATAGTGTTAAAAGTAGATTTAACACTCAAGTCAGTCAAAGATTTCCTTATTTTTTCTGATTTTAGTAATTTCTTCCTGGCCACTAACTTCCTATCAATGGTGTGACTACAGTTGCTGCATTATCGTATCCATGTTGGTTCTTCTTCTTTGGAGGAAACCTGTCCAATGCAACTAAGAAGTCAAGAAATCCATACTTGTATATCTCTTGAGCTGCTGGGGTTTTTTTGTTTTTTTTTTTTTTTTTTTTTTTTTTTTCTTTTTTTTTTTTTTCTTTTTATCCACCTATCTTTAGGCTGCAAAAACAATTGGCGGACATACCTGAGTTAAATTGTGGTTTAACATATTGATTACTTCACTACCCAAGGTGGAATTAAGGGGAGAATATATGTGAAATCACAGAGATGATGCCCCAGAAAACAGACTTTCTTTGTAGTTTGCAAATATAGTGTCAACATCATTCAAAGAAGTGCTGGCATGGGGAACTGCTATCAAAGACTTTTATGTACACAGAGGTAAGAACTAGCTACCTGTAAAGACATTTGCTTTTTACAGCTGAGAGAGGGAATTTAAAAATTATGTAGTTCTTCATATTTAACTATTCTATAGCACTAAACTAAAGAGACATCACACTTAAGAGACTATTTACCAAACTATTCTGGCATATTGAATAATTGCTGAGTGAACTGTACCATTCTGTAGCTGGCAGTATTGCTCAGAGGGTCCCAGCCAGAGCAGGTGGCCCTGGAGGAAGGACCGGAGCTCCTGTGCTTGGGGTCTCACGCAGTGAGGTGGGGCTGTGACTGCAGGAGGAGTTGTGTGCTGCCAGCCACAACTGCTACAAATCATATGCATCTGGCTAAGCCTCAGCAGTGTCTTTAATGCTGCTAAAAATCAGAAGGATTTTCCTGTATAAACCCATTGCAAATCCTTATGAGTAGATAATGAACAATTACCTCTTTAAAATCTTGCAAGCAAAACTGATATAGTTTAATTCTATTTTGAAAAATTATTCTAAGTACTTTGGGTTTTGAACATGGCTTTACTGTTAGTATGCTAAGATAATCACTTCTGAACTGTTAAGAAAAAAGGCAGAACCAAATTCTTTGCCCTAAAGGAGATAGCTGTCTTTTGGATAGACAGACAGGATGGTACAGCCACGAATAACAAACAGCTTTATAAGGCAGTCTCATGTCTGTACAGTTATAAAAAATGAAACAACTTCTTCTCAATAAATTAATTCTGTGGATTATTGACTTCATATTGCCTTTGAGAGGCTTTATAGCAAACATTTATTTTCCAATCAAGCACTGGCCTAAAGAACAACAGTAAAAGGTTTCATTGGTTTGGTTAACACTCCTATGAACATTCTCAGAAATGTAAAAAGGCTATGTCTTGAAGCACTTTTTATTCCATTAAACATTACAGGGCCAGATTTTCAACAGCTCAGGTTTTTGAAATTTTTTTTTTATTAAGTGATACATTATTGGCATTAGGACCAGTTTTCTGTAGAGATGCCTAAGAGATGTAGATATGTGCTAAATGTACCCAGATACTTAGGTAAAATAATTGCTCCCAGTTATTTATGTAGAATTTGATGCTTAGGTACTTTTGACAGCCCTGCTGAATGCCTACCAGCATTGTTAGACTCTTCAATGTCTTCTAAACCTGACTTGCTCTTAGGCTGTGAGGTGTCTTTTTAATTTCAGCTACATGATTCATTTGTTCTTTTGGGCAGAAACTTAAGTGCTAAGCTGGAAAAGGTATCTGTGTTTTTCATTTCAATCCTGTCATCATTCTCGTTAAGTATTTGCCTTTGTCCTGTGGGTCGAGTGATAAAACCTTTACATTTTACTCTTTGCAGAGTAACATTTAGCTGTGACTATTAGCAAATGGAATTTGCAGTATGCTAAATAATGAACTAGTGGATTTCAAAGGTGTAACTAAGACCTGTCTTAGCTACATGACTTTTACATGCAAGTAATGTGAATACAAGGTTCCTATTAGCAGCAAAATTAGCTTCTTTTATAGTAGCAGAAATGAGAGAAAAACTGGCTAACCTGGCTTGGTACAAATTTGCAGGTTATTCCTGCCCAAGTGCTTCAGAAGTGGAGCACAGTACCTGGCAGAAATAGAAGAGCTAGAGGTGTGAGAATGATTCCTAAATCAGTAAAAAGTACCAGAACAGCTGATGAAAATCATTAAATAAAAACACTCCTGAATGTGAGAATTTTCCAAATGCACTTCATTTATTCAGCTAATTTAAAATGTTTCTGAACTGACATGAATTCTCTAAATATTTTATAAGAAGAAAGCTACAGGCTTTATTTGGGCCACTGTATAATGATTGAAAAACCTACTTATGAGGAATTAGGAAATATGAATTCTTGTTATCCATCATATTAATTCATGAAACATAATTTCTGCAACAGATGGTTTGCTTTTGCTTCTCTGAATCTAAGATATTCAAGCAATGAAGCCCTGAGTACAAAATGTTAATAGTTACCCAGGAAATCCATCATCTCTTCCTAGGATTCAAAATGCACATACCTCAGAATGATCCATTCCTGTTAGCATCATTCTAATTTCATTATAATCTGTAAAATATTTTCTATCTTCTGCATGATCTGTCCCCTGTACCTCTGAAGGAACTGATCTTTTATCTTCCCTACATTTAAAGGGAACTTTATCTAAATTTTTTTCAAGCAGGTTCAAATTCTGTAACACCTAGGAGGGACATATTTAAGACTGTAATTGAGATCTACAGTGTGATCAAAAGTCCCTCTTTTAGTCTACTTGCAATTGTATCACAATAATTTATTTTTAGAATTTGATTCATTTACAGAATTTTTTAAAAACTGAAAAATGAAAGGAAGGCATTATTAAATGTCATCACTGCTGATATCTTTCATTGTGTCCTTGGCTCACTTACTCTCTTTGTAGACAAAAACACCTTTTCAGTAAAACAGGAGGTTTTGCTATGGAGGAATGGCTGGGCCTGACCTTATTTATGTTTTTAAGTTTCTCCTTTCAACTCTCTGCCAGGAAAAAAGCCACTCACTTGGGCAAAGTTCATTCACACCAGCTTTACAACAAAGTGCAAACCTGAGACAGAGGACAGGCAGAAAAATCTCTTCCCATGAAGTCAATAGGAATCCATCTCCCTAAGATCTTTTTTATTCTTGGCACCAGTGATTTTTCTCAACTGATTTATTGGAGGGCACTGGTTTAACTAATTTGTCTTGCATAGGTATCTTTCCCATTCTGTCCTCTCCACTAGTACAAAACAATCTTCCCTTTAAAGGTTATTTCCTAGCCAGACCTCTCCTAAAGCTATTATCATTAATTTGCACTTTAGGAGTTTCTTTCACTTTTAAAAAACTATGAGATACATTCCTGATTTATGGGTTACAGTGTGACAGCCATCATATGCAAAGAAGATTGTTTATACTTACCACAGACATCCTTGAATAAGAGGGAAATTTCAACCATATCCCCAGTCCATGTGCTTTACATAACTGTATTCAATATCATAGAAGAACATGGCAATCTGTATTTTCCATTGTTCTCTAGGATGTCTAATAGAATTTTATCCTTGTTCTGGAAAATTCAGTATTCAAATACCAAAATACAGAAGGTTTATAATACTCCACAAAATTCCATAGGTTTTAGGAGTAATTTCCATGGAAACACACTTTTAATCCTTATACATAATTTCCCTGCAACTGATAATTAAAAAATTATCCTCAGATTACTGTGAACCTCATTAAACATATTTCATAATCATGTGTTTCATGAAAAATTGAAGAAAAGCAAAACATTTTCAATGTTTTTTAGAAAAAACAGTAAGTATGAAGATTAGAGTGTACCTACCTAAACTAAACAGCACCAGGAATTTGAGACAGACAAATTCTCGTAGGTCAAACTGCAGAGAACGAAGCTTTGCTACCAGTTCTTGTGCATGGCTCATAAGATTGTTGAGGGTGGCTCCAGCTTGGGATGCTATTACAGAATAATCCACCTGTAAAAGAGAATTATATTCCTATCTGGTTGTCCTGCCCACACTTCAGGATGTTTCAAGCAATAATATGCAACCAGGATACTCCTGGACATAGAAATCACTCTTAATTTAATGATGTTACCAAATCAAGATGATTTTATATATAAACCAATTTTAACCCAATGGTATATACTGCAAATAACATTAAACCATATATCTTAATGGTACATGATATCACTGTGAGTACTGGTTTGCCTGTATTAGCTTTTTTAGAAGCTTTAAATACCTGCCTATGACACAGGTAGCTGTCCACATCTCAGTTTTGTTCCCTTGGTGTCTCCTGTTCTCATTGTAATAGTATGATCCTGCAGAGAACAACTGATGGAGTGAGCTTTGTGCCTACCCTGGCTGTATTGCTCCAGAGGGACACAATGATATTCATGGGAAACAGTCCTGTGTCCAAACTTGGCCAGAAACATCTATTCAGGCCCAGAAATGTCGGTGTATTCCCACAGGAAACAGGTATTGTGTGGGTGGTTGCTGTTCTCCCCAGCTACACAAAATCCCTGTATTTGTTGGAATTGACTGGAACTCACTTGTTCTGGCAAGTGCTGCCCTGCAGGGGAAGGAGGGGTGGCAGGTGTGTGACAGCCCAGCTGCCCTCACACTGTCCCCAGCAGTGATCTCAGTGCATAGAGCTCCTTCCCCTGGGCTGGGGACACAAGTGGTGCTGGCCTCTGCTGCCCTGGTCATGCTGTCCCTTGTTCTCAGGGCAGGCTCAGCTGCCTGGGAGCTTTCATTGTATGCAGAGATCCAATGGAGGCCTGGAGTTAATACATTTATTCGAAAAGGGAAAATTCACAAGCACAGGATGCTTAAGGTCTGCCATTGCTGACTCAACCTCGGGTGATCCTCGAACCTTGGGCAACCTCTCCAAGCCCAGCATGCTGAAACTGTTCTGGCTGATGCCAGTCCCATTGTGGGGATGTTTCCATGCAGAGACTGCCCTACCCCTGCCACTCTGAAGGTGTGCCTGCTTGTCACAGGATGGTGACCAGCGGGGAAGGGCACAGCCTCTGGGAATGGTGTGATGGGAAGGAGAAGGGAGGGGCTGGGGTGGGCTGGCTGCAGGACAGGGCAATGGTTGGTGTGGAGCAGGGTGTAACTGCTGTATCAGAACTGGGGTGACCTGAGCAGCCGCTTCAGCTTCAGAGCTCAGCCCACTTCTCATCAGAGTGCTCCACGTCCCCTGCAAGTGCCACTGTCCCATGGACATGGGCTGCTGTGCTGCTGCTCCCCACAGAACCACTCCTGGCCAGCTGGCTGAGACCTAAACGGGTCAGTGGAACAATTTCAAAACGCTCTAGTATTACCTTCACCTTTCTCTTGTAGGAGCCTCCAGAACAACAGGGAAATTGCTAATCATACTTCATCTAAGTGAAGTCTGGCCATAAATTACAACTAAGCACAATGGTAAGTGCTTGCTTTGGGTCAGTCATTTGTTTAATGGAATCGGTGCTCTCAACCCATCTCTAAGGTTTCCCATAATAAACTAGTTAATAAAGAATGGAGCAGTATCACCACAAGAAACAAACCAATACTGCAAAACTTTGTTTTTCCAGGCTCTGATCCCTTAAAATCTGTTTTTTAAAAAAAACATGTTAAGCAACATGTATTTTGATTTTTTAATTTTTTTAAAAATTATTTTATTTTAAAACTGCTGAATTGATTTTGCTGAAGCATAAACAGCAGTAAAACTTGGAATACTCCTAGCCTGACAAAATTGCAGAATGGAACGATAGAAAGAAGACTGAAAGAAACTAAAATTAACTTTTCCTGGTAATGACCTTAATATAATCAATAAGTTATTGACTTTTAATAAGAGATTTCATTTATATACTCTTATTGCACTCTATAAACTGATTGAAGGTAACTGCACAAGAAAATGAGGTTACACTTCTTGAATGGAGGTTAAGAATAACAATACTTTGCAGTGTTGGAGCAGTTTGAGTTGAGTTCATGCTTCAATTAAATCAGCGGATTAGGCTGAAGAATCCTGTGAGGTAGGTTGTTGCTCTCTTTTACACCTGGGGAAACTTGAAGTAGTGACAATAAATTGTTTACTCAGGGCCAAAGAAATCTGTGGCTGCACTACGATCTGATCTTTGGAAACCCTAGCCTATCCATCTTTCAAAAACTACTTGCTAGTTCATCTCTTATTTATCACTCTTTCTATAGATGCATTTGTGCATATTTCTTTATGTATATATACCTATATAAATAATAAGAAAATATTAAGTAAAATACCTCAAAAAATTTTTACTTAAAAATCAGTTTAATGTAGTGACTTGGTTCAACTACATTGTATTGAGAAACTGGTCAAATATAAATATGAAATTTCATAACTTAATATCTCTTTTGTAATTGTTAAGAGTGGGGGAAAAAAGCTTCAAATCCCTTACTGAGCTTCCAATTTGTGGGGAAAATATGCTGCTCACTTCATAAGAGGAAGTTAAGATGTCTGAATGTCAAGAATATCAGTGGCCTTAGTGCAGCGATTATGCCATAATGGAAAAACCCAGTAGATGCCTGGATCTCCCAGCATCCCTCTACTGGAGAGCTCTCAGGCAGCCTGCTCCTCTTTCAGGTGCATTTAATATTTGCAGCACCAGCAAATTTGTCTGGGAGGCAAGTCCTCATCTGCCACTCACCAGGAACAGGCTGTATTAAATTTTTATATTTATTGACATTTCATTACCATAATTGACTGCAGTTGGTTCTCTAGTAGAAGGCACAGGGCTGCCTCCTAAGCAGGAGAATTGGTCCCTTGAGTAGGATTTGCAATTAAAAACAACGCAGAATGGATTTTTTTTTTAATTGTGTAAATATGATGAGTTGAATTTTCAGCTTTAACTAGAGAATAGTAGGTGTGCAGAAGGCTTTTTTCAAGAGTGAGCAAAATTATGAGTCAGTGGAAAGACGACCCCCAAAGGTGTCAATCAGTTTATACAAAAGCAACTGTGCATGAAAAAGCCTCAGTTAATGTCTATTCTGAAAAAGTGGTCACATTAAAGACTACACTGTTCTGCTTGCTTGGTCCTTTATGCAGAAATTGATACGAAAATTTGTATTAATTCTTGTACCTTCCAATGTGATTAAAAGCATTTTTAAAAGACAAAGATTAAACCAGCTTGGATTTTGTGCAAAATGCTTTATTGCATAATGAAGTCAGAGCATTTACTTTGTATTGTGCATTTTACTTCAT